>NC_086326.1:88933926-89276842 GCF_036172605.1 Pelobates fuscus
AGTTCCAGATGCATCCATTCTTTTTTGGAGATGTGTCACTGTATTGGGCCTTCCTGTAGACCCTGCTTATTTTTTTTTTTTTTTAAGGGCATTGATTGTAGTCCACTCTGGTTATATATCTCTTGATATTGATGATCAACGGTTTAGTGTTTGTCAGCCACAAGCTGCCTAATGAACGACAGATTCATTACTAGCAATAAAAATACGTAATGCTTGGCAACGCTACAGTGCATTTCTGCTCCCATAACTCACTAATCTTGCTGCACACGGAGGCAAAAAAAATTAAATGAATGATTAAGAAAGATAAAGCCAACACCAATTTATTCAGGAAAACTGTAATCCCGTAGGAGATATTGTTAGACTACAGCTATGATTCTTGCCAGAAACAACATTTATAATTAAGTCTTGAATTTATCGCAGTGGAACTGCTGTGCTATTTACTAAAATAGGCAGAGGAGTGATAATAAGGAAATGTCACGCCAACTATGGTGTGTTGTATTTACCTTAAATTTAGCTTCTGAAACAAAATTCCATAAAATTTACTCTGGAGAATTTGAGAAAAGTCAGCCAATATTTCTGAACCCAGGACATCTGATGAACGTAATGACCCACAGAGTGTGCACTGATTGCATTACAATATAGATGCAAAATGCCAACCCAGTGCTTCCAATCTGTGTCATGTATGGTAAATCCTTAATAGTTGCCAAGGCACCAGACTAAATAAAATGTCTGCATTAATTTTAATGATACAATAAGAAATTAATGATTTGCTTGAATCTATACACAGTTTTTCACCGGCGTATGAACTGTCAGGAATTTTAAAATTTAGTACAAAACAGAAGAACAGGAAAAATGTCCATGTCTGCTATTTTTTCAATTTGACTATTCTGGCAAAAATAAATTGGAATTAATTTTGACTTCCCAATAATTCACACTTTATCGAATAGCCTTGACTGCCTAGGCCAGGGGTAGGCAACCTTCGGCACTCTATATGATGTGGACTACATCTCCCAGATGCTTTGCCAGCATTATGGCTGTAAACACATTATGAGAGATGTAGTTCACAAGATCTGGAGTGCCAAAGGTTGCAAACACCCAATCTGGACCTTGTTTTACAACAACCAATCCAGGACAGATAAAGGGAGCTAAAATAAATCCATAGTAAATAGAGAAGAAATTAAGAGGCACAACAATAAATTATATGTAGGTTGTGAACAGTAAAGCAATTTGTGAGAGAACAGGTGATTATTAAATATGATCTCTTTCAGATACAGAATAAGGTCGGTCTAGGGTTTTGGTTAGAAACCCTAAGAAATTTGCTGTGAAAAAAACTGAGAAGTGATTTGAAAGGAACTGTGATAAAATTATTCATTTGTTGGTATTAAATAATTGATTTTGTATATTTTCTTTGCACATTTCTTTTCAGCAAATCAATAATGATTCTGTTCACGTTCCATTATAGACAAACATGCAGATCACCACTAATACTGTACTTACCATATCGGCATTTGTACTGACAAACCCCATTTCTACCACCCAGTAGTTCCAAAAATGAGTCGAAAACACCATTTACTGCCTCAAAACCATCTCGAATTGTTCCGATGCCCCAGTCCGAAGACGAGTCCTCTTCTGGGTTCTGGCCAGTTGTGCTATTTTGAGTTGTATCTTCTGTGCAGGTCCCTATAGTAAGGGACGAGCAAACCACAAAAATACAAAAAAGCAACTTCATTCTGTGTTTAAATCTGGAGAATCTGGATCAACTGAACACACAGGCCTGAAAGGGTTCACTCTGCTGTGAGACTGATATGTATAGTCTCTGAAGTGGACTTTAAACATTGCAGTGGCAGCTTAAGTGAGGTCACACCAACAATAAAATAAAAAAGAACACACTGTCCAAAGGTTCACCTAAGTTTTAACAGAGTATGTGAACAATGGATCCCGATATTTCACACATTTTAGAATAGTTACATAACAGTGTGGAAATTACATAATTAATTAATTATTCATTAAATAAATAGTGAATGTTCAATGTATTGTAAATGTTTG
Organism: Pelobates fuscus; assembly: GCF_036172605.1. Classification (NCBI taxonomy): domain Eukaryota; kingdom Metazoa; phylum Chordata; class Amphibia; order Anura; family Pelobatidae; genus Pelobates; species Pelobates fuscus. The sequence goes on from NC_086326.1 coordinate 88,935,973, forward strand.
CTAAAAATCAAACAAAACTTTAATTTGACTCTCTGAATGTATGTTTTTAATGTTTGGATAGACTATCAGAAAAAAAATAAAATCAGATTGCCAAGTTTACGATATATTTTATTGCAATTAATTTGTCTTAAGTAACTTATGAGCCATAAACAAATTGCCACAAAAAGACTAGATCAGGAGCAGATGCAAAGATTTTAGTAGTGTACTAAATATCACAAAATATAAAATGCTCAGAAAGCATCAATTTGCCAGCAGGCTTACTGTTAAACTAGCTTATAAGGGAAAGTCTCCAACCCAATCACAGGAGTATAAATAATGTTAAGCATCCACTAAAGACAGAACAAACAAGTATAAAAATGAGGTTGGTGTTTTCCTGTTTGAGCCATTTTTGCAACAGTCATCAGACTGCAAGGACTGGTTTTATATTCATTAGGCCCACCCGCAGGTTGTTTATGGTACTAAAGACAGTTGCACATCGTTGTATGTGTCAGTAAAGGTATGTTCATAATGATATTTTCGGTTTATACTGAAAATCAACTTAACACATGCTTTATAACATAATTTCTCTACATTAAAAATTAAGAGTCAACATATCTTTTTTTTTTTTTTTTATTCTTTATTTTGTAGTGCAGGTAGTAACAAGCAAGTATGTGATGCCACAACAGCATCTACAGACAGAAAGATTTAGACATATTGGTACATAGGTATGGCATACAATTACTGTGCACTTTATTTTATTTTAAATGAGAACCCACTGATTAAGCAACTTGTTGAGTAATATGAAGAGATTAAGACTTAGTAAAACCTACGTTGTGGTGAAGTGAGAACATATAACACAGACTAACCATATTTGGAGAGCAATGTCATCGCGTTTTAAGCTATGTATTGTTATCATAAATGGTATGTTTATGGTGTAGGACCAGGGGCGTATTAGCCGCAAGGCAAACAAGGCATTTGCCTTGGGCGGCATTTTCCAGGGGGCGGCAAAAAAAGCCGCCCCCAAACGCCCAGGGCAAATGCCTTGTTAGCCTTGCGGCTAACTGACATGCCGTCTGGGCGGGCGGTCTGCTGGGCATTGCTGGCGGCCGGCGAGGGAGCACTTCCTCTGAGCTGTCTGCTCAGCTCCCTCGCGCGCCGCACAGTGAGGCTGGGAGCCGGAATATGACGTCATATTCCGGCTCCGCCTCTCAGCCTCACTGTGCGGCGCGCGAGGGAGCTGAGCAGACAGCTCCGAGGAAGTGCTCCCTCGCCGGCCGCCAGCAATGCCCAGCAGACCGCCCGCCCGCCAGCACTGCCCAGCAGCCACTGGACCACCAGGGGGAAATAGGACCCCCCCCCCCAGCATTCCCAAAGGTAAGGAGGCTGGGGGGGGGGGTACATTTAAAAAACAAAAAATGTGTTAAATATGTGAGTGAGTATGTGTGTATGTCTGTTAGTGTGTGTGTGTGTGTGTGTGTGAATGTCTGTTAGTGTGTGTGTCTGTCTGTTAGTGTGTGTGTGTATGTCTGTTAGTGTGTGTGAATGTCTGTTAGTGTGTGTGTGTGTGTCTGTCTGTTAGTGTGTCTGTGTCTGTCTGTTAGTGTGTGTGTGAATGTCTGTTAGTGTGTGTGTGTGTGTGTGTCTGTTAGTGCGTGTGTGTGTCTGTTAGTGTGAGTGTGTGTGTATCTGCTAGTGAGTGTGAGTGTGTCTGTAAGTGTGTGTGTTTCTGTTAGCGAGTGTGTGTTTCTGCTAGCTAGTGTATGCGTATCTGTAAGTGAATGTGTGTGTGTGTATTTAGAAGGCGGGGGAAGGGTGGGGGTGGTGCGGGCGGGGGGGAAGGGTTGGATGGGGGTGGCGCGGGTGGGAGGGGGGCGCCTGAGTTTTGTCCTGCCTAGGGCAGCACAAAACCAGGATACACCACTGTGTAGGACAGGAGGTTCGCCTGTGGTGTATATAAGGCTACAGCACAGGTAGCGTGCTGGGTTGTGGGCGAAATGTTTGTGCCTAGTGATGTGTTCTGGGGAAGAGTGTGTGGGTGAGGCGGCTTAATGCTGCCAGTGAGAACAATCTCGATAATGCCTCAGTGTGATGTGAGGTGTTCTCTGGTGGAGGTAGGCTGGTTAATGGAACAGAAAACCTTGTAACGACAACTAAAGTTCACAATACAATATGAAATTGCTGCAGGAGCGTAGCAGGGTCACGGAGAGCACCCAAGTGCCTGGGTGACGTAGGTAATTGCGTATGTGGGCGCTAGGATTCCCGCCGGATTGGCATCGTTCGGGAAGGGTGGGCGCCAGTAGAAATAAAATAAAAATAAAAATAATTATCATAAAAAATGGGGAGTTAAGTCTGACCCGAGAGTCCATCCTCGACCTGTGCCCCTGAGTGGAGCAGCATCCCCCAAAGCCTGCTAGGTGATCGTTTTAGGATTAGGAAATACAATAAAGTAGCCTCATTGCAGGCAGACCCACTTGGCTAGCAAAAATTAAAAGGGAGCACATACTGCACATTTTTAAAGAAAGGGCCAACACAACCTGGGGACAAAAAATGGAAAAAAAATTGTGCTTAAGCTTAAAACAAAACAAAACAAAACAGTGTTTATCTAGTGACAGCAGGGTGGCAGGTTTGGTGTGTGGTTGCCTCTAGAGTACAGCGGTTGGAGTTCAGGTAGTAGCGGCTTTGTAGGCATTCGTCGAGGAGCTCCGCGGTATAAACTGAACCGAGCCAGCTGGGTCCCAGACATGCGTTGTGGTAGTCATCTCTGCCCCTCTGCCGGTCAGGGCGTCTTGTGGGAGACCCAAAGTCTCTAGGATGGCTGTTGCCCCTGCGAGGTCTTGTATTGGGTGAGCTGCGGCCCCTTGGAGGACAGTTAGCGTGCGGGAACCCCTCCATCTATACGGTATATTTCTTTCACGTAATAGTTGTGTGAAGGGCTGTAGGGATCTGCGCCATGCCAGGGTGCCTCCTGATAAATCCCTGAAAAAGGTGAGTAGTGATTCCTCGAAGCTGTAATGAGTCTTCCCCTTCAGAGCTCCCAGGACTGCCATCTTGTCCTGTTCTGATTGAAAGCGGACAATCAGGTCTCGCGGTGCCGATGTTGGTGCCTTGGTTTGTTTCGGGATTCTGAACATGTCGACGGGTGTCACCGTTTTGGCATGTTTAGCTGGTAGTATTGCTGTTAGTAGCCTCCTTACGAGGTGCGGTAGCTCTGCATCAGGGATCTTTTCTGCTACACCTCGGATTTTGAGGTTTTTGTCTCGCTTGGAGTCCTCCAGTGATGCGAGCCGCTGTTGTGCAGCAGTATGCTGTTCGTGAAGCGAGTGTACCTCTTTTTTTAATTGGGCGAGTTGTGTCTGCATTTCATGGGCTTCCCTTTCTATGGTCCCCATGCGGCCAGTGAGGCCCTGGAGATCTTTGCGGAAGGTCGCCATGTCTGTATGTATATCTTTCCGCAGGCCCGCCAGCAGCTCCTGCATGTCTGCCTTGGTGACAGGGGTTGAGTCAGGCTTTTGTATTGCTGGTGTCGGGTTCTTGGTAAACTCTCGCTGAGTAGATAGGCGGAGGTCCCCGGGCTCAAGGCTTTGGTCGTCCGAGAATTCGGAGCTCTCCCCCATGTAGGTGGCCATCTCAGGTATTTTAGAGCCGTGTGCCTGCCGCCATAGGTCGCCTATACTCATGCCCGGTTTCGGCTTGTCTGGTCTCTGTTTTTTAATTTTCCGACCCATGCTGAGGGGGACTGGTGGGGTCGATTTTGGGGGATTAGGGTCGCTAAAATCTTTCTCGTTAGGCCTTTGGTCTCGGAGCGCATCAGGCATGCAACCGTTCCCTTCAGCATCCACCGGAAGTGAGAGTCAACATATCTTAAATAATTTTCATAATTGATCATTTAAACCTTGCTACCAGGTAACTTTCTTTTTGGGGCTGATGTATGATATAGTCATTGCTGCTGCCCTGGAGAAGTTTGTATTTGCTTTTGTCTCACAGTGCTGATGCATGTCTATGTGTGTCCAATTAAGGGTTAATAAGATTGTAGTGGGTTATAAAAATATCCCTTGTAGCTGTTTCATTAGGGAAATGTGAATTATCATTGTAGGATTCACCTAAGAGGTTTTGCCTTCATGGGGCAGGCGAGCTTACACATTAATGACCATTGGAGTAATACTCAAACCTCCAGTGGTCCATAAGAATTAAGGATAGCGCACAGCTAACTTTCTTTTTTGCTGTTGTGTACTGGCTTACATGCCTATCTCACTTGGAGGCTATGATGCCTGATAGGACCTTCCATGTTGTGGGGAGGCAGGTGATAGGTTGGTAGTTAGATGGTGTTGTTCCCTTGAAAGAGTCCTTCATGACTAGTATTGTTCTGCCTTGTGTTAGCCAGTCACAATTTGGAGCCTGTTAAGAGTAGCTGGTTCATTGTTCATCTGTGCTGCTAGATGTTCATACAGTGTTGCTGGCGTCTTTACCCAGTAGGTGTGGATCATGTTAGGTCCTTGTGCTGATTTGCTCTTTATATGGGTCGCCCACTGTTGGATATCTCCCACTATGATGGTGACCGGTTCCTGTACTGGGAGTATGCAGTGGGTTGCTAGGTCTAGTAGCCACTGGACCTTTGTGATGCTTCTTTCTTCCAGATGTTCTTCCAGTACTCTTCAGCCACTGGTTGGGTCTTGGGTGGATATGTTCTTACACTGCATCTGTGCGTACACATTGGATGGTTCTTTATCTGGAATCTAGTAACTAGAGACTGTAGACCAGGTATAGAAAATAAAGCAAAACATTGTGTGGTATACAAAGTTGACAGAGGTATGTGTACACTCTGAGTTGTCACTATTATCTTTTGTATGTCTTTTTCAGAGACTGTAGATCAGCCTGAAGGAAGGAGGCTGAGGCCTAATGAGTGTCAATGGCACAGTCCTGGATGAAACACTGACCATCAACCATCAACCAGTACATCATGAAGTTGGTTCCCAATGAACTGCTAAGCGAATACAACAGATAGAGGATACAGATAAGTTCCAAGGCAAGACAAACCTCTCTATAGAATGTAGAGGGTGTGGCTCACATAACAAATCTCACCAGTGGTTGGAAAACCAGGAGTGAAAGTCAGCACCGAAGTGCTAACCCTAGCAGCACAGGAGCAGGCACTCAGCACCACATCAGTAGAAATGTGGGTTTACTACACCAGACAGGACTCAAGGCGAATACCATGCTAAGCGGCCTCTGAGACAATCCAGCACATAGTAACTGGGTGCAAGATGTTAGCAGGGATAATATACACTCAGAGGCACAATTAAGTTGCTGGGATTGTGTACTGAAATATCTGCACAGAAAATGGGCTGAACCCTCCTAAACCAAGATGGGAAGAAACACAAGGGCTAGTTGATAATAACAGAACTAAGAATCTGTGTGACTTCCAGGTTTAGACAGACAAGCAAGTACCTGTCAACCAACATGACATTGTGGTGGTAGACAAGGAATACAAGACTGCAGTGGCGGTGGATGTGGCAATACCCAGTGACTACAAAATCAGGAAAAAGGAAAATGAGAAAGTGGATAAATACCAAAGGCTGAAAGAGGAGCTAGAAAGGATGTGAAGTGAAGGCCGTAGTAGTCCCAGTTGTGATAGGAGCATCCAGGGATTTGACCCCTAAGTTGGATTAGTGGCTTACGCAGATTCCAGGTTGGACATAGATCTTATATGAACAGCTATGATAATGCGCAGAACCCTCCAACTGCCAGGCCTCTTGTAGAGGACCCGATAATAAGAAATAAATACACAAAAAATACCCGAAGGGTAGAAAGACCATACCATACTGAATTTTATTAACAAAAATGCAACTGCTTATAAGAGGGCTGATGGAGGTGAAACACGGGATGTGACACTGAAAGGGCTCTATCTACATTTGCTGTAAAATACTACGCCGATCAGTCAGATGTACCTTTGAGATGTGTTACATACATATTGATAGATGTGTAAATATTTACATCAACATTATGGGAAAGAACGTAAGGTCTTCCTCATGGTCTTTCTCTCATTCTTCTACAGGTAAGACATCTACATACAGCAAGACTTAAACAGGTACACTAGTTCATCTTTCATTTACTTTAGCCATCCCATTGTATCTGCTGGTAATGCAGCGTATTTACGTTGAACGTGTTGGAGAAAGCATTTTAATGCCTGAATCAGAGCTACGGTTCAAAGTTCTAATGAAAAAGATAGGGAAATCCACTGATAAATGAAGCTACTGGATACAGAATCATATTTAACCTGTTATTCTTGCCATGTCTTTTATTGCACTGTTTGTGTGAATAAAGGTTATTTACCCTTCGTATTAATTAGACATTCAGTTGCACTAAGGTTAAAGCAGCACACAATGATGGATTTCACTGTACACCAGGAAGCCTAGAATGGCCACCACTTTGAACACAACGGGGGACATTTATCAAAGTGTTCTGACAAAATTAATGTTAAATGCCATCATGAACTCATGTGCATTAAGGTGTTTTAAAAAGTATCTAAAAAGTGGGTTTCTTTATAGTAGATTCTGCCAGATTTTGCAGAAATTGTGATTTCACTTTTCTGGCAGAAAGATTGATGAATCTGTTGCATCACTGGAAAAATGGCAAATTATCAAAATGACACAAAAGCAAAAGAAACAGATTAAAAAAAAAAAAAAGTTTAATCAATTGTGCCAAATGTTCTCCAAAAAATATATGTAAATGTTTTATTTACCATCCTGTTGTTAAATGCGTCAGGTGTATAAGACAGTGCTTGCCATTTTTCTCTGATCTGGCATGTATTTTTAAAATACGATTGATATTTAACCAGAACATCTGCAGAATTGTTAAAGGAGGTAAAATGTAAGCAGAACACAATTGGAGAGAGTGCATCCAAAACAGTCTAACTTTAGGTATGCAAACATGTACTCTGAACTTTAGAGTGTTTTCATAGCTATTTAGATTTAAAAGCTCCATAGCGTACCCTTCAAATGTCCCATTTAATGAAAAAACTCCTTTTAAGTTAAGCACAAATAATTTTAACTTAAAACCTGAATATGTTGTCATACACTTCTTTTATGCTATTTTTAAACTTTAGCCTCTCTCTTTAAAGGGACATGCATCACTTGACAATTCTTTTTCAAACCAGCAAGCAAACACATTTACACAGATATAAAAATCTAAATAAAGCTAGAAAAACTTTGAAAAGTATGTTTTCTAAGCTTACTGTAAAGTTAGTCAATTTGCATTGTTGGGCACACCTCTCATCTAGGGGAGTTACTACAGTCTACCCCATTGCCCACCCACCAATCCACCCAACTCAATATCACTTGAGCTAGCACTAGCCATGCATGAGAATCTATTGCACGCAGCCGCTCATGACTTTTGCAACCAAAAGAGCAAAGTATGCTGAGAGCCAGGGACACTATATTGACTAAATGAATTAAGAAAAGAAAGAGTGAGTGTTACAATTGTTTGGTGGTATGTGTGTGTATACACACACACACATATATTATGTATACAGTATATAGAGGGAGTTACTGCATAGATCAGTGTGTATCACTCAGTATATAGAAGGATACATTTGGCAGAACAGTGTATGTCATCATATAAATTGATTCACTGTTTAGAGTACTGTATGTCCCTCAGTATACATAGTGATTCCCTTTGCATAGCAGTGTATCAGTATACAGTTGGGTTCGCTGTGCAGAGCAGTGTGTGTCACCGATTCACACTCACAGATTCTCAGATGCCCACAGTTTCACACACCTGCATTTTCCGTCACACTCAAATTCACACACTGATTCACACAGATTTAGGCACACTCAGATACATACATTGCTTGCACTTGAATATCCAGGGCCGTATTTAACGCGGGGCAAACAGGGCTGTTGCCACAGGCCCAGTTACACCTGAGGGGCCTAAAGCAACTGCCCAGTGGGCCCCGATGCTTGCAAAAAAATAATGTATCTGCCCCATTGACCCACCGGTGCTGTGGCTGCATCAGGCTCCCACACACTAAGGGGGGCCATCGGGTGGCCCATGTACTTAGGGCCACCTAGTGGGCATTCCTCAGCAGGGGCCCAGTCTGGTGCTGTGGCACTTTAACAGCGCGACCGGGCCCCTTTGCTTTACGGCAGCCGGATCGAAGGAAGTGACTGTCGTGAGTCACATCCTCACAGAGAGTGAAGCCACGTGGGAGGGAGGCAGAGGCCGTCAGGAGGGAGCTGGAGTGCCAGAGCCGCTCACTCCCAACTACCTCAGCCTGCCACTGGACCCCATGGAAGCCATCCTCCTGAACCCATAAGATAGGAAACTGGAGGGTGGCTTTAAAAATATAAAGTTTGCCGGTGAGTCAGAATGTCTGTGTGTGTTTGTGTGTCAATCTATCTGCCTGTGTGTGTGTCAGTACGTCTATATGTGTGTGTGTGTGTGTGTGTCAGTATGTCTGTGTGTGTCAGTATGCCTGTGTGTCAGCATGTCTTTGTGTGTGTCAGTATGTCTGTGTGTCTGCGTGTGTCAGTTTGTGTGTGTGTATTCCAGTATGTCAGTGTGACTGTGTGTCACTATGTCTGTCTGTGTGTCATTATGTCTATCTGTGTGTAAGTATGTCTGTGTGTGTCAGTATGTCTGTCAGTGTGTCTGTGTGTCAGTATGTATGTGTGTGTGTGTATTTGGGTGTGTCTGTACGTCTGTGTGTGTGTCAGTATGTCTGTGTGTGTGTCAGTATGTATTTGTGTGTGTCTGTACGTCTGTGTGTGTCAGTTTGTCTGTCAGTGTATCTGTATGTGTGTCAGTGTGTCTGTGTGTGTCAGGATGTATGTCACTGTGATGGAAACCATGTTAAAGAACAGAATTGTTGAACATCTAAAATCACATGGATTTCCAGATCAGAGAAAACATGGGTTTACTTCAGAGAGATCATGCTAAATAAATCTTACTGATTTTTTTGATTGGGTAACTAAAATAATAGATCAGGGTGGTGCAGTAGACATTGCTTACCTAGATTTCAGTAAGGCTTTTGACACTGTTTCACATAGAAGGCTCATCAATAAACTGCAATCTTTAAGTTTGGATTCCAATATTGTTGAATGGGTAAGGTAGTGGCTGAATGACAGGCAACAGAGGGTTGTAGGCAACAGAGTATATTCAAAGCAAGATCTACCAGTTACCAGTGGGGTACCTCAGGGATCTGTACTTAGACCCATTCTCTTTATTATTTTTATTAGGGATATTTCAGAAGGTCTTGATGGTAAGGTATGTCTTTTTGTTGATGATACTAAGATATGTAACAGGGTTGATGTTCCAGAAGGGATAAGCCAAATAACAAATGATTTAGATAAATTAGAAAAATGGTCAGAGCTGTGGCAACTGACATTTAATGTAGATAAGTGCAAGAGAATGCATCATGGGCATAAAAACCCAAGGGCAGAGTATAGAATATTTGATACCCTACTAACCTCAACATCTAAGGAAAGGGATTTAAGAGTAAATATTTCTGATGACTTAAAGGTAGGCAGACAATGTAATAGAACCGCGGGAAATGCTAGCAGGATGCTTGGTTGTATAGGGAGAGGCATGTGCTCAGAGACTAATTAAAAGTATTTCGAAAATTGGGCAGACTAGATGAGCCAAATGGTTCTTATCTGCCATCTCATTCTATGTTTCTATGTGCCAGTATGTCTGTATGTGTGTGTCAGTATGTCTGTCAGTATGTCTGTGTGTGTGTCAGTATGTCTGTGTGTGTCAGTATGTCTGTCAGGGTGTCTGTGTGTGTCTTAATATGTCTGTGTGTGTGTGTGTCAGTATGTCTGTGTGTGTCAGTATGTCTGTCAGTGAGTCTGTGTGTGTCTTAGTATGTCTGTGTGTGTGTGTGTGTGTCAGTATGTCTGTCAGGGTGTCTGTATGTGTGTGTCACTGTTTGTGTGTGAGTATGTCTGTCTGCCTGTGCCAGTATGTCTGTCAGGGAATATGTGTGTCATTATGTCTCTGTATGTCTGTGTGGGTGTGTCAGTATGTCTGTGTTTGTCAGTTTGTATGTGTGTGTGTATCTGTGTCAATGTGTCTGTCAGTGTGTTTCTTTATGTTGTCAGTATGTTTCTCTATGTTGCCTCTGTGTTTATGTGTATCTGCATGTGTGTGTCATTATGTGTATGTTCATGCATGTTAGTGTTTGTATCTGTGTGTATGTGTATCTGCATGTGTGTCAGGTTGTGTATCTGTGTGTCTGTATGTGTATCTGCATGTTATCATTGTCTGTATTTTTGTATCTGTATGTTCTCAGTGTGTGTACCTGTGTGTGTATATCTGTCTGTGTATCTGTATATAGTCAGTGTGTTTCTGTGTATCTGCATGTGTGTCAGTGTGAGTATTAGTGTTTATATATGTGTATTTACATATGTTTCAGTGTGTGTGTGTGTGTGTGTGTGTGTGTGTATCACAGTGTGTGTGTGTGGTAGTGTATGTGTACATGTGCATACATTTCAACATTCAAAATGCCAACACTACACACAAGTACACCACTGCATTCAAACTTCAACACTATATACACAGTCCTGCATTGATACCTCAATACTACATGCAAACACACCTGTGTTAAACACCAAAAATATATATAAACACAACCCTGCATTCAAAAACAAACACTACACACAAATGCATGCTTGCATGCAAACGCCAACACCACATACAAACACACCCCTACATTTACATAAACACTCACATTCAAACACTGCTCAGTTCTAAATACAACCCTGCAAGCATGAGGAAATGGTAGAGCCCCAGCTGTCAAAGCTAGAGTTAGAGTTGCAAGACAAATGGGGATCTATTGTTTGGCCACTTTTGCGATTTGGGGCCCAAAAAATTATTGCACCAGGGCCCTCTCTACTTTAGTTCCGTTAATGCGTTGGGGAGTGGAGGATGTGATTGCATATCAGAGAGCGGGGGTCGGGGTCAGGGCCCAGGGGGCCCAAATCGAATGCTTGCCCAGGGCCCAATCAAAATTAAAGATGGCCCTGATCATATCTGTGTCTGTGGTCAAGTTTGTGGGGGAGGGGGAGGAGGGTGCCCGCAGTGTGTTGTGTTTATGAAGGACTGCTTGCTCTGTTAGGGGTGACTGTGTATGGGGGTTACTGTCTGTTGTGGGGTGCCTGTGTATGAGAGGCACTGTGGCAGGGTGACCATGACAGGGAGAGTGTGAAGGGATGAGTTTGGGAGGTGACGGTGTGTCCGTGTGAGTTAGGCTGGTGACTGTGTGGCAGGTATATTAACTCAATGGTGATTTCTAGTGAGCGGTCAGGCAGAAAAGTTAGTTAGAAAAATATCTCAAACTATGTTATTTTGACTTTACAAATCACTTTGTAAGTCTGTGATCGGTTTCCCACAAGTCACTCTTTAGTGTGCAAACCACAGGGGTAATGATAGTGTATATGGGTGTATATATGTGTAAGTGTATGTCACATTGTCTAGAGGGGCAGTTGACAGAAAATGTGAAGTGATCCTTGAAATTTGTTTGTCTTAGGATCTCTTTTCGGAGAGATGAGAAAGACAAACATCCTGGCCGCTTGTCATGATAATGTCTCCTTTGAGGGTCGAGACGGATTAAAGGCAATGGGGTTTGGGATAATTCTTAACATACACACACATGTTTCAGTATTAATGGTGTTTGCTGAAAATGAACTTTTACATACAAATATCTACTCAATATGTACAGTATGCGTCCAAGGAAAAAAATAATAGGATTATTCCTGGTGGTAGTGTTATCAGAAACTTGTACCTTTCCTGTAATGGATTTAGAGGGATTTACCACTTGCCAGCATCTGTATGCAACACTGCAGGATTGTCAAGCAAGCATTGATGGCTTGGAGAGAGGACTTATTTCAAGCACCTGAGGGGATTCTAGGCATTTCAGATTTGTGTCAGGAACACAGCACATCAATTTATCAGAATAGAAACAAAATGATGAGCTCAGAGAGGAGTGGAATATAGAGCAACCGAGGAGCATACATAGAACACATGATATAACGTCAAATTCTACTAAAAGAACAGAGGTGTCACAGTGGGAGTGAGTACCTAAGGAGAGAACCAGAAGCCATTGTTGTTTGTGGGGACTGCTGGCCCTGCATGCACAATATGCGCAATCACGACCAGCATTCAAAGGGATCATCAGTGATGTTGTGAGATCGTCGAATTGTGCATGCGAGGCACAGCTCCGCATGTGTAATACGCTTTTCCAGCATTTCTATAGATAGGACACCGATTAGCTAGATCAGTGTTCCCCTAGGAGGGGGCATGGGGGGGCGTGGCCGAACCTTTGATGAGCCTAGACGTGTCTCGGTAGAGCTCCGCACTAACCGCGCCAAAAGCTGACAAAAACGACCTTTCTTTGCCTTGAAATACCCCGAGCTCCGCACTAACCGCGCCAAAAGCTGACAAAAACGACCTTTCTTTGCCTTGAAATACCCCACACAGGGTTCCCCAATATGGAGAAGAGGATACCCAAGAAGCAGGGGAAAAAAGCCGTGGATTCTGGGGGCTCCGTCCTAGACCACTTCGCCACGCAGCGGCATGGTCGGCCGGGAAGCCAAGATGGCGACAGGGGATCCCCGCGCACACCGCCTCCAGCCGACAAGGAGGCCCCAACCACGGAGCAAGATGCAGTGCTGGCCAAGTTGGCTGAGGTCAGGGCTTTCCTAGCTGGGGAGATAGCCAAGTCGACTGCTGTACTCCAAACGTTTCTTTCGGAACCTTGGGATGCAACCACCCCCAGGGCTTCCTGATATCTCTCTGTACCCGGATGATCTTCCACAGTTGCAGACCGAGTGGCGTGAAGCAGGGGCTAGGAGCCATCGCTGATGCACAGAGGGTATCGTATTTCTCTTGCACCATACACAACCGTTTACAGCCTTCTGGGAACGACCACAGTGGGGTGTCTATATTGCATCCCCCTTGGGGTGGGGGCTGAGGACGGGGGGTCTCTGCGGGACATGGTGATATCCACCTTATATTTGTTCATGTGGTTGGGGTACGGGGGTAGGGTCCCGATTTGACAGTTAAAGCCATCTCACTTTGGCTGTGTTCACTCCAGTTTTTTGTTTTGTTTTTTTGCCCCAGAGTTTTTTCTTGCGATGCCTTTCCTAGGGGATGCAGTACCTATCATGGGGTGGAGGGGATAACTTCAGTTTCCAAACGCTTATCGATTGGTTTGGGAGGGGTCAGGGATGGGTGTTTCCCAGGGCCTGGGTCTTTCTGAGACGATACAGCACGCCGGGAGGTAGAAGCATGTGTGACCCAACTCCCTATGGCGACTGACGCTACCATAATTCGACGTCTATTCTGAAACAACAAGACGGCTGTGACCCAGCTCTACCTGTCATGGACACCCCGTTACTGTGTGACTTATGGGACAAAAGTTTTTCTTTTGGTCGGGGTTCCGAGGGAGCTCCTGGGAGTAAGGTTGGCCCTACTGGTGACTTGATGGTATTGACACTTCTCAGTGGCCCTCCTCCCCCCCTCCTTCCTCCCTCCTCTTCCCCCTCCTCTTCCCCCTCCTCTTCCCCCTCCTCTTCCCCCTCCTCTTCCCCCTCCTCTTCCCCCTCCTCTTCCCCCTCCTCTTCCCCCTCCTCTTCCCCCTCCTCTCCCCCCATGACCCATAAGTTGATCCTTCCCAACAAACAATCAAAGAAACAAGATAAACAAAAAAAGGAAAAAGGGTAAAAATAACAGAAAAGGGGAGAATAAGAAAAACAAACAAACAAAGAAAAAAACTAAATATATTTCTGCCAAGTGGGGGACCCTTTGCCCCTCCTCCCCCGCCCCGCACCTCACTGGCCTCCTAGCAGGAGGGGGCGCAAATTGATACTTGCCAGCAAGAAGTATCTACTTTTTCTATGTGGCACTACAGTTAACTATTCCTTGATAGGAAACAATAAAAAAAAAAAAAAAAAAAAACGGAAGAATTAAAAATTTGAATTTAAAAAAAAATAAATACAAAAAAAAATATAGAAATTCAAATGTCAGAATAAAAAACAAACAAATATAGAATACGGCGTTATACGTATTCCAGGATTGACCTTTTCTTAACCAACGTGTCGGGCATGCCCAGGATAGTAGGCTCGATGATTGGAAATATCTCATGGTTGGATCACGCCGATGTGTCCATTACATTGGGCAACCTGTGCGTGGCCTCTCCGTGGAATTGGAGATTAAACACGTCCCTACTGCGACACCCCGCTCTAAGAGAACAGATACGATCAGAAAAACCTGGAATATTTTGCCACAAATAACACCCCGGACGTCAATGCGAGCACGATATGGGCTGCTCATAAAGCAGTGATCAGGGGGTCCCTTATCAAGCTGGCTACCAGACGGAAGAAATTGAAACATTCCCAATTGGAAGCTCTGCTGGGACAGCTGAGGACCCTTGAACTGAAACACCAAACGGCCCCTGATAAAGAGACCTACGGGCGATTGGAAGCAGTCAGGAGGAATATTCGGACTTTACTACTAGACGATGCAGCTAGATCCATGGTCTGGTCAAAACGGACTTTTTACGAAAAGTCCAATAAAATGGACTCACTCCTTGCCAGGACATTGCGACCCAGACAGGAACGATCTCATATCACAGCCATCAGACACCCGGATGGCACGACAAAATCGAGGCCTGACGAGATCGTAAAGGTGTTTGAAGAATTCTACAAACAATTATACAATCATACTCCAGATAAGCTTGCATAAGATGAAAATGAAGAAGAACATATCCTCGAATATCTCAGTAAACTCGGGATGACTAAACTCAGGAGAGAGGCAGTGAGTACCCTAGCGGCGGACATTTCCGAAGATGAAGTATATAGAGCCATTTCAAGCTTGAAAGGCAACAAAGCACCAGGACCTGATGGTTTTGAAGGCACGTACTATAAAGTTTTCAAGGAGGAACTCACGCCTCAACTGATCGGACTTTTCGCCAACCTAAGACGGTTAGACCCTCGCGACTATCATTTTGATACCCAAACCCAACAAGGATCCACTCGGACCAGAAAATTACAGACCTATATCACTGATTAACCATGATCTTAAGATCTTAGCGAAAATCTAAGCAGATAGACTGAATCCGTTGCTGACCTCCAGAGGCGGCTCTCTAATTAGGCGGTTTAGGCGGCCGCCTAAGGCCTCGCGCTGGCGGGGGCCTCGCGGCCGCCTAAACCGCCTGTTAGCAGAGTGTGTCAGGTCCTCGGTCAGTGACCGAAGACCTGACACCAGGAGGGGGCCCGGCGGCTTGCCCAGTATGCCGCCGGGTGCGAGGCCCCTCCTTGCTGCCAGGCCGGCCACCGCAGACACTGGTCTGCAGCTCCGCAGTGTGCAGAGCTGCAGACCATGTGACTCGCGAGAATTGGCCAATCAGAGCGTTGCCGCGGGTTACCACGGCAACGCTCTGAATCTCGCGAGATTACACGGTCTGCAGCTCTGTGGAGCTGCAGACCGGGAGCAGGGGCCACCGGACCACCAGGGAGCCCACTGGACCACCAGGGAAAGGTAGGCTCACCCACCACCATCACCCCCACCACCCTTAGCTTCACCCCCCACCACCATCACCCCCACCACCCTTAGCTTCACCCCCCACCACCATCACCCCCAACACCCTCAGCCTCACCCCCACCACCACCCCCACCACCCTCAGCTTCACCCCCCCCACCACCACCATCACCCCCCACCACCCTCAGCTTCAACCACCACCATCACCCCCAACACCCTCAGCCTCACCCCCACCACCATCACCCCCACTACCCTCAGCTTCACCCCCCACCACCACCATCACCCCCCACCACCCTCAGCTTCACCCCCCACCATCACCATCACCCCCCACCAACCTCAGCTTCAACCCCCACCACCATCACCCCCACCACCCTCAGCCTCACCCCCACCACCCTCAGCCTCACCCCCACCACCCCACCCTCAGCCTCACCACCACCATCACCCTCACCACCCTCAGCCTCACCCCCACCACCATCACCCCCACCACCCTCAGCCTCACCCCCACCACCATCACCCCCACTACCCTCAGCTTCACCCCCCCACCACCACCATCACCCCCCACCACCCTCAGCTTCACCCCCCACCATCACCATTACCCCCCACCAACCTCAGCTTCAACCCCCACCACCATCACCCCCACCACCCTCAGCCTCACCCCCACCACCCTCAGCCTCACCCCCACCACCCCACCCTCAGCCTCACCACCACCATCACCCTCACCACCCTCAGCCTCACCCCCACCACCATCACCCCCACCACCCTCAGCCTCACCCCCACCACCATCACCCCCACCACCCTCAGGTACACCCACCACCACCATCAGCTTCACCCCCCCCCACCACCATCACCCCCACCAACCTCAGCCTCATTCCCCACCACCATCACCCACCATCACCACCCTCAGCCTCACCCCACCACCATCACCCCACCCTCAGCCTCACCCCCACCACCATCTCCCCACCCTCAGCCTCACCCCCCACCACCCTCAGCCTCACCACCCACCACCATCACCCCCACCACCCTCACCATCACCCCTCCCTACCATCACCCCCACCACCCTCAGCCTCACCCCCACCACCCTCAGCTACACCCACCACCACCATCAGCTTCACCCCCCCACCACCGTCACCATCACCCCCACCAACCTCAGCCTCATTCCCCACCACCATCATCCACCATCACCACCCTCAGCCTCACCCCCCACCACCCTCAGCTTAACCCCCACCACCATCACCCCCCACCACCATCACCCCTCACCACCCTCACCATCACCCCTCCCCACCATCACCCCCACCACCCTCAGCCTCACCCCCACCACCCTCAGCTACACCCACCACCACCGTCACCATCACCCCACCACCATCACCCCCCACCACCCTCAGCTTCACCCCTGCCCACCCTCAGCTTCACCCCTGCCCACCCTCAGCTTCACCCCTGCCCACCCTCAGCCTCACCCCCACCACCCTCACCATTACCCCTTCACCCTCAGCCTCACCCCCCACCACCCTCAGCCTCACCCCACCCTCAGCTTCACCACCCCTCAGCATCACTCCCCCCACCACCTTCAGCATCACCCCCCTCAGCATCACCCCCCACCACCCTCAGCATCACCACCCTCAGCATCACCCCTCACCACCCTCAGCATTACCCCCCACCACCCTCAGCATCACCACCCTCAGCATAACCCTCCGTCACCACCCTCAGCTTCCCCCCACTCACCATCACCCCCTCCTTCTCACATCACCCCCTTCTCACTCTCACATTACCCCCTCTCACTCTCACATTACCCCCCCACTCTCACATTACCCCCCCACTCTCACATTACGCGCCCCACTCTCACATTACCCCCCTCTCACTCTCACATTACCCCCCTCTCACTCTCACATTACCCCCCTCTCACTCTCACATTACCCCCCTCTCACTCTCACATTAACCCCCTCACTCTCACATTAACCCCCTCACTCTCACATTAACCCCCTCACTCTCACATTACCCCCTCTCACTCTCACATTACTATCACCCCCTGCTCCCTCTCACATTACCATCAACCCCCCGCTCCCTTTCACCATCACCGTCCACTCCCTCTCACCATCACACCCCCCGCTCCCTCTCTTCATCAGCTACCCCATACACATAGGGTCTCAGACAAAAACACAAACATGCTCACAGAGACATACATTCGCACACATAAGGATACTCTCTGTCAGACACACTCTCAGGCACATACACAGGTAGACAGTGCGTCAATGTGTATATGTGACACTTTTTTGTTAGTGGGGCCTCATGTTTGCGTTTCGCCTAAGGCCTCAAAGTCTAGAGCCGCCTCTGCTGACCTCACTCGTCCATGCCGACCAAGTGGGCTTCATTCAGGGCAGACAACTGTTTGAAAACACCAGGAGGAACATCGATCTGATTTGGAAACAGGTGACCTCGGAGACGCCCACGTTGGTGGTCTCCATCGATGCAGAAAAGGCCTTTGATAGGGTGCAGTGGCAATTTCTGTTCACGGTGTTGAAACACCTGGGTTTCCCGGACGAATTTATAACGACCACGAAAGTGATGTACTATGACGTACGGGCGTAACGGAACCAGACAGGGGTGCCCACTCTCTCCCCTCCTATTTGTACTGGCGTTGGAACCTTTAATGCAAGCTATAAGGCAACATCCAGAAATAAGGGGAGTACGAGTGGGAGGTAGCGAATTCACTGTTTCGGCATACGCCGACGATGTCCTCCTGACCATCACGAACCCCTTGGACTCAATGGCGGCACTGCAGGACGTAATAAAGGAGTATGGAGCAGCATCGGGATATAAAGCTAACATGCAAAAGTCCAGTGCAATGCCGATCTATATGCAAGAGGCAGACATAAGTCGCATACGAGAGACCTTCCGACTTAGGGTGGAACGAGACACCTTGAAGTACTTGGGTATCCATCTCACAGCTGATCCTCTCCGCCTGTACTCCGCTAACTATGGTCCCTTGCTTAAAATATTGACGGGTGACTTAGAAAAGTGGACGGATAAATCCATTTCTTGGATTGGGCGGATCAACTCTGTCAAAATGAATATCCTCCCACGCATCCTGTTTTTATTCTAGGCCTTGCCTATACGCGTTACTAAAACCCAATTGACACCGTTACAAAGATCAATCGGTGATTTCATTTGGCAGAACAAGAGACACAGAATATCTAGACAGGTTCTTTACAGACAAAAAGATAGAGGGGGATTGGGCCTACCAAACTTATACTTCTACTACCTCGCGCCCCAACTGACGCAGGTGGCGATGTGGCACTCTCCACCGGAAGAAAGAAGATGGGTTGAAATAGAATCCATGATGGTGGGATGGGACGTCCCCCAATTCACCATGTGGGTCCCAAAGGAATATAGGCCTAAGATACGAGTGACTTGCCCATCCATACTCGCTTCACATATGGGATGAGAACAAACACAAATACGGATTGGCAGCATCCCCCTCCCCCCTGACCCTGATACTCCGGAACAGGGAATTTCAACCGGGAATGGCCCCTAGAGATTTTAGGAACTTGGAGAGAATAGGACTGCAGCGGATCCACCAACTATACCATAATGGGCATGTCGTCCAATTTGACGAACTCCAACGAGAATCCCACTTAACCCCAACTGATTTTTTTAGATACCTTCAGATCCGGGACTTCGCTGGAAAACCTCACATAAAGGGAGCTGCTCAGGAAAGGCTAACTTTCTATGAGAAATTATGCCTGGACGGAGTGGTCCCCAAGGGCATTATAACACTCATGTATGCCCACCTTAGCACGGAGAACAAAGAATGGGGGCGGTTGACTTATACCGATCAGTGGGAGACGGATCTAGGGGAAGTTTTAGAAGGAGTGGAATGGCAAGAAATATGGGAAGCGAACAAAAATTCCTCTGTGTCACGCTCCAGGGACAGACATGGAAAACCATGTTCCGGTGGTATACCACTCCCATCAAACTGTATAAGATGCACAAGCTGGACACGGATGATTGCTGGAGGGGCTGTGGAACCCGGGGAACGTACCTCCACATGTGGTGGGAATGCCTGAAAATACGTGGTTTTTGGAAGGCAGTTGAGGATTTATTGAAACAGACATTTAGCAAGCCCCTACTACTAGATCCATGGGTATATTTACTGAATAGGACCCTCGATGGCTGGACCAAAAGAGAGCAGAAACTGGTCCATAAAATAACTCTTGGGGCGAGACGTACAATTGCCACCGCGTGGCTCTCGCCTGAAGGTCCAGAGTTTACGGGAGTGATATCCAGGATCCGTGAATGTCGGATAATGGACGACCTGACAGCACGAGTGAGGGGGACGACAGATACGTTTTTGAAACTCTGGGAGCCATGGGATAGTAGCGTAGCGGAATCCGCTGAAGACAGATAAAATAGAACAGAACAACAGGGGCCTAAACAGATTGGTGCAGGGGATCCCTGGTTGGCAGCCGTTGTACTGGGCCTCACCCCATTCCCCGTCCTTCTCTCGTCGCGTCCTGGAATCTGCACCCCGTCTTTTTCTCTTCTCTCTCACTATATTTCCTACTTTTTCCTGCTCTGATCCCCATTTTTTCTTACTTCCCGAGTCCTAAGGGAAGGTCACTTCTCTTACTTCTACCTTTATTTTTATTTTTTACTAAAATCTTCTCAGGCATGATCGTCGTGATAAGGGAACGAGGAGAGCTAGAGCTATCCGGTTAGATTCCGTATTAGGACTCCTTTGAGACAATTACATTGCCGGCGACATATAAAACCCTCGATGGGAGACAAACAATTCAGATGTATTGCAGGAGTGTTTTGCAACGTGTTCTGCATGCTATTGTAATTTGTAATACCAATGTTGGCTTCTGCGCAAACAAAACGTTATTCTGTATACTTGTTGCTCCTGTCGAGTCGAAAAATAAAGAATTTAAATAGGAGGGGGCATGGAATGCGCAAAGAAGAAGAAGAAGCAGTTAAGGTAAATATGAAGAAACGAAAATAAATGAATAAAATAAATCACATTTACCTGCTGTTCCAAACTTGTTGAATGAGTACAGCTCATTGAGAAGGGGGGAAGGCAGACGCACTTTAGCTTTGCATGCCTGTCACTTCAGACACCTCTGTGGAGCAAAATGGAAGGGATGTGTTTCTGCCCCTGATTATAAAAGAAACATAGAAACATAGAATGTGACGGCAGATAAGAACCATTCAGCCCATCTAGTCTGCCCAATTTTCAAAATACTTTCATTAGTCCCTGGCCTTATCGTATAGTTAGGATAGCCTGATGCCTATCCCAAGCATGCTTAAACTCCTTTACTGTGTTAACCTCTACCACTTCAGCTAGAAGACTATTCCATGCATCCACTACCCTCTCAGTAAAGTAATACTTCTGATACCGGAGAAACTGACGGAAGCCAAGCACAGAGAGATGGACACAGGTTTCTTCAGGAAGGAAGAGATTCTTTATTGGATCACCGATCGGGACTCAGAGGGACTAGCGTCACCAAAATACAGCAAATTCTGAGCCCCGGACAATAGTGCAGGCTCCTTATATAGGCATATAACTCCTCCCATATTAAGCTCCACCCGCACATTCTCTTGACCAATCAATACAAATAAGAATTAACTTCCTGCTTGACCGCATGGCTTGTCCAGCACAATGGAGGAGGGGAATACTATATCCTGTATTCTTGCACATGCTCCGTACACTACTGATCGTATCTTGCCTCGTGCAACCAACTGATCGATACGTCAGCATATGCACGTACACATGCCACGTGGTAATCTCGGCCTACTAAATTTATTTTTACCGAGATTCCACCACATTCCCCCCTTTGATGCCTCTTGATATTTTACAATTACTTGAGGCATCACATAACCTTAGTTTTGCTTACACCGCAAGTTACCTTGAACCAGACCAGACTTATCTTATGATGTGAATCTTTTAACACTCATCTTCCTGCATTGGTTCTCCTTGATCTAGAGCCTTATACTTATATATCGCCATTATCTGTGCAGCAGCCTTCCTCTCTGCTATACTTCCTATCAGGCTTTGCACAGACCTAACTACTAAGGGTATAAGACACGGTAGGAGTAGACACAACAGTAAAATCAGTAGGACTCCACCTACCACTGCCTTAAGCCCTCCAAACCACTCATACCAGCTACCAAACCAACTACTTGGATTGTACCCTTTCCATACCTGAGTAGGCACATGCGCTAGTTTAACCATATGGCTAGTAAGCTCAGCTATTGCTTGCCCTTCGTCATCTATTTGAAGACAGCAATTGCTTAGGTTAAACTTCCCACATACACCTCCCTCTACTGCCAAAAGGTAATCCAAGGCTAATCTATTCTGGTATACTGCTGTCCTCATCCTGGTATTATGTTTCACTAGGAGATTGAGCGCTTGTGACGTCTCGTTGGTGATAATCTCAACCACCGCCTGTAATCTTATAATGCGGTTGAGCATATAAATAGGGGTTCTATAACCAAAGGTACCATCTTCTGCCCACGTGGCTGGCCCATAATAATCTATAATACGCTGGGGAGGCCATTCATTATCTTCCCAGGCGCCTATCTCTATGGGTCCCCTTTTCTTCCTATGATTCACATCATACACTTTAACACCTAAAGTCTCACCTGTTTCAATAGGTAACAAGAAGAAGGATGGTTTGA
Source organism: Pelobates fuscus (assembly GCF_036172605.1). NCBI lineage: Eukaryota > Metazoa > Chordata > Amphibia > Anura > Pelobatidae > Pelobates > Pelobates fuscus. Next base: position 88,958,155 of record NC_086326.1, read on the forward strand.
GCATACCCAACACACATGCCCCTTCCCAGTCCTGTGGCAACTCCGAATAGGCTTTCTTACCACAGATCCAGTACAAATTTGCTGGGGCTCTCCAGGTAGATGTGATGGATAAATCAAACCACACATCCTTTAAACTGGCATATCTGGCAAACGGGTTAGATGGTTCTGAGACATTTGAAGCCGACCACCAAGTTGTATTTTTAGTATCATCATCATAAGCTTTTTGCCCTAGACAAGTTAATTCTCCTACAGAAGTATTATACATTATTCCTTTCCTTGCTATGCAAACATAACCTATGATGGAGGTCTTTAATCTCCACTCAGATTTACCTCTAACACTCAAATGATAATCGGCTTGTGTAGATATTAGTTGGTCAACTGCCTCAGAACCGGACATTACCTCCTTTGCTTCCCAAGGCCATTGGTCTCCCATGTTAGTACCTCCACACACATAGCAGTTGGTAACATTAAGACTACCGGCAATACTTTCAGCTAGGTCAATGAACAGGTTTTTAGCGTTATGGGGGATCTTATTATCTATACTCATCTCTTCATAAAAGGAATGGTATACTTGATGAGTCTGGGAGGATACCGTATCAGTCTCTATTCCTATAAACAATAATGTCCCAGGATCTAAACCCGTCCCGTATATCTGAAACCCAAATAAATTTCCATACTTATCTAGGAACTTGTCGGGGTTATTAATAAGTATATGGACTGGGTTGCATTCCATAGACTTACAATAAGGGCTAGTCGGCAACTTAGTCACTATCATGTCTTTATCTACTGTCTGTCCCCAAGTCGCCCACCCCACACAAGACCAATATGGGCAAAAGTTATAGTCTTTATTTGGGCATCTAGGACTTACATACTTATTTTTACTACTGGGACAAATATATTTATCATTAGACCCATACGTCCTCTCCCATATAAGATCCCCACATACATTCCACGGCTTTCTACCACTTGATATCGCTTTACACGCATCAAATAGCAGAACACCCGAAGAATATACGGATTCTAACACCGTCTTATTAATTAGGGTCCCCTGAGGATCTCCATTCCTGAGAGTCAACCAAATTGTACGAGGTTGATACTCTGGACTGAAGCACTTAGGTTCTCCTACTCCTAAATGGCACACACTATAGTCTATATTTAGGTATCTACATCTTGATACCTCTCCTTTACATTCGTATTGTGAATGCCAAATTAGGGTTTGGGAAATATGGTTACCTGTTCTCGTAGTCTTAATGCATACCTCACAGCTAGGAGTGTCGGTACCTCTACCTTCCTGAATATAAAAACACATATAAATAAACACAATCAAAAGCACATCTTTCGCCGTCATCCTCAGTCTTCGTCCGTGCGATGGAACCTCAGCTTCCAGGATGTGAGGGCTGCAGGGAATGGAGTTCTGCTCGTCTTCACAGGTGTCCCTTCGAGACTTTCCTGGCTTATACACTATGTGTTGGTAAGCGGACAGGCTTTATTATGGCCTTCTCACTCACACCTGTAACAATAAAATTTGTAATCCACAATAATTCCTCGTTACTCCGACTGAGTAGTGCGTTTCAACCGGATCTTGCAGGGATTCTCTGGATCTGCTGTAACTTGCCAAGAATTGACTGCTGCTGGTTTAACCCTGGAGTGATGTATCCACGGAGTTACTTCGGCTACTTTTATCGCTGTAGGGGTAGACAAAAGAACAACATAAGGACCTCTCCACTTGGGCCCTAACGGTACATTATTCCACTCTTTAATCCACACTTGGTCTCCTGGATGATAACTATGAACAGGGGGATAATTATTCACAGGTAATCTATCTTGTACCCATTTCTGTACCTCCTCCATAGTCTTACCCAACTCTACAACCTGCTGCCGGGTAATTCCTTCTCCCAACTGACTCAAATCCCCCCTTAAGTTACCAAGTACGGGAGGTGGTCGCCCATACATGATTTCAAAAGGAGAGAGGCCCATCCTTCTGGTAGGGGTACTGCGGATTCGCAATAGAGCTATGGGTAAGAGAACGTTCCACTTAAGTTGGGTTTCCTGACACATTTTAGCCAACTGGTTCTTAATAGTTCTATTCATTCTCTCTACCTTACCAGAACTCTGGGGTCTATATGCAGTATGAAGCCTCCACTTTATACCAAACATATGAGTCAGTTGTTGTAGGCACTGGTGAACAAAAGCTGGACCATTGTCCGATCCTATAGAACAGGGTAGTCCATATCGGGGTATTATTTCTCGTAGCAGGAATCTTACAACTTCTCCTGCTTTCTCTGTACGAGTAGGACATGCTTCTACCCAGCCTGAATAGGTGCACACAATTACCAACAGGTAACGATGTCCACCCGATTTAGGCATCACTGTAAAGTCTATTTGTAGATCGGACATGGGGAGTCCCCCCATAAACTGGACTCCTGGTGGCTTTACTGGTCCTTGTCTTGCATTATTCTTAGCACACGTTACACATCTGCGTACAATGGCCTGAGTCAAGTTGGACAATCTTGGTATGTAGAAATGTTTCCTGAGAGATTCTTCAGTACTGTCTCTCCCAGAATGTGTCCCGTTGTGATAATTTTGGACAATTTCTACCGCTAGTGATGCTGGTATAACTATTCTTCCATCTTCTAGCTGATACCACTTGTTCTCCAAATACTTTCCCGGTTCAGTCTTTAACCACTCCTCTTCTTGAGTTGTATAAACTGGAGTCCATTGGGACAGTGGAGTTGGTATAAGAGCAGCTATATGCCCCACATACTCCTGTCTTCCTGATTCAGCAGCACGCTTAGCTGCACTATCTGCCATCCGATTTCCCTTGGTTACATCACCATCTCCTCTCAGATGCGCTCGACAATGTATGATACCGACTTCTTTCGGCTCCCACACTGCTTCCAATAGTTGTAGGATTTCGGCTGCGTATTTGATTTCTTTGCCTTCTGAATTCAGTAGTCCTCTTTCTTTATACAAAGCTCCGTGGGCATGAGTGGTTAAAAACGCATACTTAGAGTCCGTATAGATATTCACTCTTAAACCTTCAGCCAATTGTAACGCTCGTGTTAGTGCTATTAATTCTGCCTTTTGTGCTGATGTTCCTTTCGCCAGTGGCCGAGCTTCTATCACCTTGTCTATTGTTGTTACTGCATATCCTGCATAGCGGATCCCTTCTTTCACATAACTACTGCCGTCGGTATAATATTGAACATCGGGGTTCTGGATGGGAAAATCACGAAGATCTGGTCTACTTGAAAATACTTCATCCATTACTTCCAAACAATCATGTTGACTTTCAGTAGGTTGTGGCAAAAGGGTAGCTGGATTTAAGGTGTTTACAGTCTCTAAATGCACTCTTGGGTTTTCACACAACATTGCTTGATACTTGGTCATACGGCTGTTACTAAACCAATGATTTCCTTTGTAATCCAACAACGTCTGTACTGCATGTGGGACTCGTACATAAAGTTCTTGACCCAGAGTGAGTTTATCGGCTTCAGCTACTAGCAGGGTGGCTGCAGCTACGGCTCTTAGACAAGGTGGAAGTCCGCTGGCCACTGCATCCAATTGCTTAGACATATAGGCAACAGGTCTTTGCCATGATCCCAAGTACTGTGTCAATACTCCCACAGCCATTCTTCTTTGCTCATGTACATATAAGTAGAATGGTCGTGTGTGATCAGGTAGACCTAATGCTGGGGCACTCATCAAAGCCTTCTTCACATCTTCAAATGCCGTTTGCTGTTCTTGGGTCCATAAGAAGGGGTCGTGCTCTGTACCTTTGATAGCTGCGTACAGAGGTTTTGCCAGTATCGCATAGCTGGGAATCCATATCCTACAGAAGCCTGCTGCCCCCAAGAATTCTCGCACTTGTCTTCTATTCTTGGGTATTGGTATTTGGCAGACAGCTTCTTTTCTCTCTGGCCCCATAATCCTTTGACCTTCAGAGATATGGAATCCCAGATACTTGACAGTTGGCAAACACAACTGAGCCTTCTTCCTGGACACCTTGTATCCTGCCTTCCAGAGAATATGTAGTAGATCGTGCGTTGCTTGCTGACATTTTTCTTTTGTAACTGCTGCTATCAACAAGTCATCTACATATTGTAACAATACACATTCTCCTGGGATAGACTCGAAATCCAGTAGATCTTGACTTAGAGCTGAACCAAATAGGGTAGGTGAATTTTTAAACCCTTGGGGCAGTCTTGTCCAAGTCATTTGGCGTTTTGAGCCCGTTACAGCGTTCTCCCATTGGAAAGCGAAAATACATTGACTTTCTGCGGCAATTCGGAGGCAAAAGAAGGCATCTTTGAGATCTAAGACTGTGAAGTAAGTAGCCCCGCCCGGAATTAAAGCAAGCAGGTACAGTTACCAAGTACGGGAGGTGGTCGCCCATACATGATTTCAAAAGGAGAGAGGCCCATCCTTCTGGTAGGGGTACTGCGGATTCGCAATAGAGCTATGGGTAAGAGAACGTTCCACTTAAGTTGGGTTTCCTGACACATTTTAGCCAACTGGTTCTTAATAGTTCTATTCATTCTCTCTACCTTACCAGAACTCTGGGGTCTATATGCAGTATGAAGCCTCCACTTTATACCAAACATATGAGTCAGTTGTTGTAGGCACTGGTGAACAAAAGCTGGACCATTGTCCGATCCTATAGAACAGGGTAGTCCATATCGGGGTATTATTTCTCGTAGCAGGAATCTTACAACTTCTCCTGCTTTCTCTGTACGAGTAGGACATGCTTCTACCCAGCCTGAATAGGTGCACACAATTACCAACAGGTAACGATGTCCACCCGATTTAGGCATCACTGTAAAGTCTATTTGTAGATCGGACATGGGGAGTCCCCCCATAAACTGGACTCCTGGTGGCTTTACTGGTCCTTGTCTTGCATTATTCTTAGCACACGTTACACATCTGCGTACAATGGCCTGAGTCAAGTTGGACAATCTTGGTATGTAGAAATGTTTCCTGAGAGATTCTTCAGTACTGTCTCTCCCAGAATGTGTCCCGTTGTGATAATTTTGGACAATTTCTACCGCTAGTGATGCTGGTATAACTATTCTTCCATCTTCTAGCTGATACCACTTGTTCTCCAAATACTTTCCCGGTTCAGTCTTTAACCACTCCTCTTCTTGAGTTGTATAAACTGGAGTCCATTGGGACAGTGGAGTTGGTATAAGAGCAGCTATATGCCCCACATACTCCTGTCTTCCTGATTCAGCAGCACGCTTAGCTGCACTATCTGCCATCCGATTTCCCTTGGTTACATCACCATCTCCTCTCAGATGCGCTCGACAATGTATGATACCGACTTCTTTCGGCTCCCACACTGCTTCCAATAGTTGTAGGATTTCGGCTGCGTATTTGATTTCTTTGCCTTCTGAATTCAGTAGTCCTCTTTCTTTATACAAAGCTCCGTGGGCATGAGTGGTTAAAAACGCATACTTAGAGTCCGTATAGATATTCACTCTTAAACCTTCAGCCAATTGTAACGCTCGTGTTAGTGCTATTAATTCTGCCTTTTGTGCTGATGTTCCTTTCGCCAGTGGCCGAGCTTCTATCACCTTGTCTATTGTTGTTACTGCATATCCTGCATAGCGGATCCCTTCTTTCACATAACTACTGCCGTCGGTATAATATTGAACATCGGGGTTCTGGATGGGAAAATCACGAAGATCTGGTCTACTTGAAAATACTTCATCCATTACTTCCAAACAATCATGTTGACTTTCAGTAGGTTGTGGCAAAAGGGTAGCTGGATTTAAGGTGTTTACAGTCTCTAAATGCACTCTTGGGTTTTCACACAACATTGCTTGATACTTGGTCATACGGCTGTTACTAAACCAATGATTTCCTTTGTAATCCAACAACGTCTGTACTGCATGTGGGACTCGTACATAAAGTTCTTGACCCAGAGTGAGTTTATCGGCTTCAGCTACTAGCAGGGCGGCTGCAGCTACGGCTCTTAGACAAGGTGGAAGTCCGCTGACCACTGCATCCAATTGCTTAGACATATAGGCAACAGGTCTTTGCCATGATCCCAAGTACTGTGTCAATACTCCCACAGCCATTCTTCTTTGCTCATGTACATATAAGTAGAATGGTCGTGTGTGATCAGGTAGACCTAATGCTGGGGCACTCATCAAAGCCTTCTTCACATCTTCAAATGCCGTTTGCTGTTCTTGGGTCCATAAGAAGGGGTCGTGCTCTGTACCTTTGATAGCTGCGTACAGAGGTTTTGCCAGTATCGCATAGCTGGGAATCCATATCCTACAGAAGCCTGCTGCCCCCAAGAATTCTCGCACTTGTCTTCTATTCTTGGGTATTGGTATTTGGCAGACAGCTTCTTTTCTCTCTGGCCCCATAATCCTTTGACCTTCAGAGATATGGAATCCCAGATACTTGACAGTTGGCAAACACAACTGAGCCTTCTTCCTGGACACCTTGTATCCTGCCTTCCAGAGAATATGTAGTAGATCGTGCGTTGCTTGCTGACATTTTTCTTTTGTAACTGCTGCTATCAACAAGTCATCTACATATTGTAACAATACACATTCTCCTGGGATAGACTCGAAATCCAGTAGATCTTGACTTAGAGCTGAACCAAATAGGGTAGGTGAATTTTTAAACCCTTGGGGCAGTCTTGTCCAAGTCATTTGGCGTTTTGAGCCCGTTACAGCGTTCTCCCATTGGAAAGCGAAAATACATTGACTTTCTGCGGCAATTCGGAGGCAAAAGAAGGCATCTTTGAGATCTAAGACTGTGAAGTAAGTAGCCCCGCCCGGAATTAAAGCAAGCAGGTACAGTTACCAAGTACGGGAGGTGGTCGCCCATACATGATTTCAAAAGGAGAGAGGCCCATCCTTCTGGTAGGGGTACTGCGGATTCGCAATAGAGCTATGGGTAAGAGAACGTTCCACTTAAGTTGGGTTTCCTGACACATTTTAGCCAACTGGTTCTTAATAGTTCTATTCATTCTCTCTACCTTACCAGAACTCTGGGGTCTATATGCAGTATGAAGCCTCCACTTTATACCAAACATATGAGTCAGTTGTTGTAGGCACTGGTGAACAAAAGCTGGACCATTGTCCGATCCTATAGAACAGGGTAGTCCATATCGGGGTATTATTTCTCGTAGCAGGAATCTTACAACTTCTCCTGCTTTCTCTGTACGAGTAGGACATGCTTCTACCCAGCCTGAATAGGTGCACACAATTACCAACAGGTAACGATGTCCACCCGATTTAGGCATCACTGTAAAGTCTATTTGTAGATCGGACATGGGGAGTCCCCCCATAAACTGGACTCCTGGTGGCTTTACTGGTCCTTGTCTTGCATTATTCTTAGCACACGTTACACATCTGCGTACAATGGCCTGAGTCAAGTTGGACAATCTTGGTATGTAGAAATGTTTCCTGAGAGATTCTTCAGTACTGTCTCTCCCAGAATGTGTCCCGTTGTGATAATTTTGGACAATTTCTACCGCTAGTGATGCTGGTATAACTATTCTTCCATCTTCTAGCTGATACCACTTGTTCTCCAAATACTTTCCCGGTTCAGTCTTTAACCACTCCTCTTCTTGAGTTGTATAAACTGGAGTCCATTGGGACAGTGGAGTTGGTATAAGAGCAGCTATATGCCCCACATACTCCTGTCTTCCTGATTCAGCAGCACGCTTAGCTGCACTATCTGCCATCCGATTTCCCTTGGTTACATCACCATCTCCTCTCAGATGCGCTCGACAATGTATGATACCGACTTCTTTCGGCTCCCACACTGCTTCCAATAGTTGTAGGATTTCGGCTGCGTATTTGATTTCTTTGCCTTCTGAATTCAGTAGTCCTCTTTCTTTATACAAAGCTCCGTGGGCATGAGTGGTTAAAAACGCATACTTAGAGTCCGTATAGATATTCACTCTTAAACCTTCAGCCAATTGTAACGCTCGTGTTAGTGCTATTAATTCTGCCTTTTGTGCTGATGTTCCTTTCGCCAGTGGCCGAGCTTCTATCACCTTGTCTATTGTTGTTACTGCATATCCTGCATAGCGGATCCCTTCTTTCACATAACTACTGCCGTCGGTATAATATTGAACATCGGGGTTCTGGATGGGAAAATCACGAAGATCTGGTCTACTTGAAAATACTTCATCCATTACTTCCAAACAATCATGTTGACTTTCAGTAGGTTGTGGCAAAAGGGTAGCTGGATTTAAGGTGTTTACAGTCTCTAAATGCACTCTTGGGTTTTCACACAACATTGCTTGATACTTGGTCATACGGCTGTTACTAAACCAATGATTTCCTTTGTAATCCAACAACGTCTGTACTGCATGTGGGACTCGTACATAAAGTTCTTGACCCAGAGTGAGTTTATCGGCTTCAGCTACTAGCAGGGCGGCTGCAGCTACGGCTCTTAGACAAGGTGGAAGTCCGCTGACCACTGCATCCAATTGCTTAGACATATAGGCAACAGGTCTTTGCCATGATCCCAAGTACTGTGTCAATACTCCCACAGCCATTCTTCTTTGCTCATGTACATATAAGTAGAATGGTCGTGTGTGATCAGGTAGACCTAATGCTGGGGCACTCATCAAAGCCTTCTTCACATCTTCAAATGGCGTTTGCTGTTCTTGGGTCCATAAGAAGGGGTCGTGCTCTGTACCTTTGATAGCTGCGTACAGAGGTTTTGCCAGTATCGCATAGCTGGGAATCCATATCCTACAGAAGCCTGCTGCCCCCAAGAATTCTCGCACTTGTCTTCTATTCTTGGGTATTGGTATTTGGCAGACAGCTTCTTTTCTCTCTGGCCCCATAATCCTTTGACCTTCAGAGATATGGAATCCCAGATACTTGACAGTTGGCAAACACAACTGAGCCTTCTTCCTGGACACCTTGTATCCTGCCTTCCAGAGAATATGTAGTAGATCGTGCGTTGCTTGCTGACATTTTTCTTTTGTAACTGCTGCTATCAACAAGTCATCTACATATTGTAACAATACACATTCTCCTGGGATAGACTCGAAATCCAGTAGATCTTGACTTAGAGCTGAACCAAATAGGGTAGGTGAATTTTTAAACCCTTGGGGCAGTCTTGTCCAAGTCATTTGGCGTTTTGAGCCCGTTACAGCGTTCTCCCATTGGAAAGCGAAAATACATTGACTTTCTGCGGCAATTCGGAGGCAAAAGAAGGCATCTTTGAGATCTAAGACTGTGAAGTAAGTAGCCCCGCCCGGAATTAAAGCAAGCAGGTTATATGGATTGGGTACAACTGGATGTATACTAACAACCGCATCATTGACTGCTCTCAAGTCCTGCACAGGTCGATACTCATCTGTACCGGGCTTTTGAACAGGCAGCAATGGGGTGTTCCAGGGGGAAGTACAGAATTTTAGGATACCATACCGTATGAACTTATCCAGATAGGATTGGATGTTCTTCTTAGCCTTCTGTGGGATGTGGTATTGTCTTAGGCTTACTGGATAAACCCCAAGTTTCAGTTCAATTTTTATAGGTGGAATATTGCGGGCCAGTCCTGGTGGGTTGTTCTCTGCCCAAACTCCTGGTATGTTAAACAATGTCTCATCACTCCTAGGGTTTTGGCTAGTCAACACTGTATAAAGTCGCCACTCTTCTTCCTTTGGTACGGATAAAGTCATAATACCTGAAGGTCCATTAAACTTTAAGGATGTTGTTCCATTTGGTAGGAACGTAATCTGCGCTTGTAATTTTGATAGCATATCACGTCCCAGCAATTGGACTGGACATTCAGGCATATAAAGGAATTGGTGTTTTACTACGTGGCCTCCCAATGTACAGAGTCGACTTTTAAGAACCGGTTTTTCAGCACTTCTTCCAGTTGCTCCTATCACAGTAATAGTCCTTCCAGATGGAGGAGCAACTAGATTAGTCACCACTGAATGTTCAGCACCAGTGTCGATCATGAACGCACTCCTTTTTCCCCCTATTGATACATCGACCATAGGCTCCGCTCGACCAAGGGGGATGGAGCCCGGTCGGTATCAATAGTCCTCCATGACCGTGTCAGCCAATCCTACAAAGTCCCTACCTTCTCTATCGCGGGACCTTTGCGCTGCTGGAATATACCTGTCTTCCCTTACACTTCCTCTGTTTCCATTACTCCCTCTATAACCATTACTCCCTCCGGGGCCTCCTCTACCTCTCGCTCTGCCTCTAAAGTTTCCGTAGCCTGCCCTGGGTTGGTCTCTCTCGTACTGCTCTCTTTGCGGACATTCGTTCCTCCAATGCCCTTCTTCCTTGCAATACGCGCATTGATCCCTACTCAAAGGCTCTCTACTCCATCTATTATTGCCTCTATCTGGGCCCCGTTTATCTACGCCTGCGATCGCTACCGCTAGCATATCAGCCTTTTTACGCATCTTGCGCTCTTCCTCTTTCCTACTTTCTGTATCCCTGTTCATATAGACCTTATTTGCTACCTCCATTAGTTGGGTGATGGACATACCTGCAAACCCTTCTAACTTTTGTAGCTTGCGCTTAATATCTCCGTATGCTTGGCTGACAAAGGCGGAGTTAACCATTCGGGAATTGTCTGCGTCTTCCGGATTAAAGGGGGTATACAAGCGGTATGCCTCCAATAATCGGTCATAAAAGACACTGGGCGCTTCATCGCTTTTCTGGATCACCTCAACTGTCTTCGACATGTTAATGGCTTTCTTTCCTCCTGCTTTCATGCCAGCAATTATAGCGTCTCTATAGGCTCTGAGTTGAACCATATCAGCACCATTTACGTTCCAATCGGGATCAGTGTTGGGATAATGTGTTGCGGCCCATGCTGCTGGATTAGCTTGGTTCAAAACACGGGCTCTATCCTCTAGTGCTTTTATGGCTGCTTGATTTATTCTTGTCCTTTCCTCATTGTTAAATAAAGTCATTAGTAACTGCTGGCAATCAGCCCATGTCGGATTATGCGTTTGTACTATTGAGGTGAACAGATCAGTCATAGCTTGTGGTTTCTCAGTATACGAGGAATTATGGGTCTTCCAGTTTAAAAGATCGGTTGTGGTAAATGGGACATATACGAAAACTGGGTCAGCGTGTGCCATTTGACCTGCGGCATCGATATAAGCTGACCCAGGATTCAGACGAAGAGGCATCTGATAGTGCTTTAATTGTTGGGCACCAGTCAACTGTCGGGTTTGGATGGGGCTACGTAGAGAGGCGTCAGTCATGGGTTCCGGTCGGGGAGAGATAGGGTATGGGGATGTGGGAGGTTGGTTTTGGGAAAAGGTCGTAAATAAAACACTTCGAGCCGAGCTAGATGAAGCTTGACCGGAAGTCTGAAGTGGCGCCAAATCAGGATATTCGTTTCTAATGGGGGTGGGTTCTGGTTCCGGAAGGGGAGATTTAGTACGAGGGGGGGTGGATCCTGTACTGGAGGAGGAAGCGGAAGTGGATGGGGGTAATGAGGGGAGGGCTGCAGGACTTCCTGCGTTTGCGTCACTTCCTCTTAACGGAAAGTAAGGGGGCGGCAAAGGGATCTCGGACTCAGGGGGCGTGTCCAAAATGGGCCTAACACCAGTCCTAGTGGACGAACAAGTCCTAGCTACCATGAGGCGACACTGCTCCTCGTGGCATGTCTGGAGCCATTTTGGCGAGTCATTTACGGCCTGTCTCCAACAGTCAATATAAGGAAACTGGCCGTAAAGTTCAGGCCTACCTGATACAGCCACGTGTAAGCGCTGTACCAGAGTTAGATCCAAACTGCCACGTGGCGGCCATGCCGCAACCAAAGTAGGCCACTCCCTAGTACACAAAGTGACCAAACGTACAGGAGACATTTTAACCCCAAAATCACAAGTTTTGAATCCCTTTTTAAAATTCTTCACCATACAACCTAAGGGATCCGGAATCGTTGACTGCGACGCACCCATACTTAACAATGGAACGTCGTCGACAACGAATACTATACACGCGTACTATTCAACAGTCACACCCGTTTCCTCTGGCAACAGCACCACGTGGTACGGTTACCAAGTGAAACGTACACAATAACAATAAACACTCAGGGAATTCCCGTACACACACAGCTGTTACACCAGTCACTATATAATCAATATTATGCCCTTTGGCGTAACTATACAGTCACCCACGCTATAATTCTCTATATACGAATTACCCGTCTATAACACACCCCAGTAACATCGTCTTTTACAAATAGCGGTTACAGTACGGTTAGCATAGGTCAAAGCACAAGTTAAGGTCACAATACAATTATTAGTGGTTATGGTGTTAAACATGCAATGGACAACAATGATTAGTACTTATATACAGTGTCAGTAAATATACAGGGTTATGGTACCGTGCACTATAATACAGCAACACACTATTAACACTCTCGCTAGACGGCTGAGCTCGCGCTATCTAACAAGATATACATTTTACTAAACAATCGTTAACACATTTACAATTCCCAACTAAACTATTGGCCAGTACCTTGAATGGACTACCTAAAACTATATACACCCGTTTTGGTTAGCCACACTGCCCAATCACCACATATATAGCGAGCTAGAGAACCGAATTTACACAGGCGCCTCTTAGTCGCACTATCAAAAGTCTAGTGGGTTCCAAATTTACACGCCTTCCCACTTAGCCCAGATAGGATGAGAACTAGCGAACCGAATTTACACAGGCGCCGCTTAGTCTCCCGGTCCCTCCGACCTAGCGAACGTAATATACACCCTAGAACGCTAGTCTAGACAAGACACCGGTGTCCGGCTAGGGCTATTTACACCAGGACCCCGCCTGACTAACCAAATCAAACGGTCTGACTAAAGAGCGTTCGATCGAGCGGTGCGCCTTCGCTCCTTCCCTCCGACAGAGGGGGCAGATACACAGATTCAAACCCCTTTGGGCCTACCGCACAATCGGTATACCCCTAGTGGGTCCTGCCGTCTAAAACAGCAGTTGTCTTACCTCCTCGTTCCTGAACCTGAGTTCACACTCATCGACGGGGACACCCCAGCACTTCTCACGTAGAGGCCGATGATCTCCTGGACAACAGACCAGTGGCGCCGAGACAAAGGGAGGTCCACGCAGAAGTTCAGGGGTGCAGCCGTAGAGAACGTGGGCAAAGATAGACCGTCTCACGCCTCTGCCTCTCAGCTACCGTTGAACGATGAGTTTCCCGGCCAATGCACCAAATGATACCGGAGAAACTGACGGAAGCCAAGCACAGAGAGATGGACACAGGTTTCTTCAGGAAGGAAGAGATTCTTTATTGGATCACCGATCGGGACTCAGAGGGACTAGCGTCACCAAAATACAGCAAATTCTGAGCCCCGGACAATAGTGCAGGCTCCTTATATAGGCATATAACTCCTCCCATATTAAGCTCCACCCGCACATTCTCTTGACCAATCAATACAAATAAGAATTAACTTCCTGCTTGACCGCATGGCCTGTCCAGCACAATGGAGGAGGGGAATACTATATCCTGTATTCTTGCACATGCTCCGTACACTACTGATCGTATCTTGCCTCGTGCAACCAACTGATCGATACGTCAGCATATGCACGTACACATGCCACGTGGTAATCTCGGCCTACTAAATTTATTTTTACCGAGATTCCACCACACTTCCTGATATTATTTTTAAACTTTTGCCCTTCTAATTTAAGACTATGTCTTCTTGTTGTGGTAGTTTTTCTTCTTTTAAATATAGTCTCCTCCTTTACTGTGTTGATTCCCTTTATGGATTTAACCCCTTAAGGACACATGACGTGTGTGACACGTCATGATTCCCTTTTATTGCAGAAGTTTGGTCATTAAGGGGTTAAATGTTTCTATCATATCTCCCCTGTCTCGTCTTTCCTCCAAGCTATACATGTTAAGATCCTTTAGCCTGTCCTGGTAAGTTTTATCCTGCAATCCATGAACCAGTTTAGTCTCCACGGTCTCCAGTACTGCGTACAATATTCCAAGTGAGGTCTCACCAGTGTTCTGTACAATGGCATTAGCACTTCCCTCTTTCTACTGCTAATACCTGTCCCTATACAACCAAGCATTCCAATCCAAAAGTTCAAATTTCTATTGAAAATCTGCACGTTTATAAACTGTCAAAAAAAAAATGACAGACTCAAAACACAAGCTGCAAGTTTAAATAAATCAAATATTTTTCTTCGGTTAGTGGTAGCCAACCAGTTGTAGTGTAATTACAACTCCTATGATAATCAGGCAGCTACAAAACTCTTGAATACTTGTTGAAAACATCCAGCTAATTACCCTTGATTTACAGGCTAGACAATATTACTAAAAATGTGCAGTCCGACTTCACAGGAAAACGATAAATAGATTTATTTTTTTTGGTAATAAATCATGCAAAATGTAATCTTCACAATGCAATTTAACACCATTTATAAATCACTAGCACATTTCCACCACTCTGGTTCTTTGTCGGTAACAGGGCATTATGATGGGTAATGTATTTACAGATCTTAAAGACAACACTAAATGTTTTATCATGGCACAGATTAAAATCTGCATCCACAGTCGATCGTTGCTATTTATGGAAGTTGACCTTGACAGTTTCAATGTCCTTGGAGTAAGAATATTCCTCACATTTACACTTTTCCAATCAGTGTCTTGTGAGGTTATCAATTAAGACAACAGAACATGCTTATCCTTACTTTGCACTCAGATTTTTACCTAATTATTGATTCAACAATATTTGGGACAAAGTTCATTAGCTCTAGAGTCTAAATGACTAATTTATAATGGCTGCTTCCATACATGTGGAGGTCATAGGCTAGATGAGTAATGATAATGTGATTATATGAAGAAATACTGTTGCAATATAGTTGTGGAGGTATGAATAAATCTCCCACCACAAAAAGCAGATGTGCCTGCATATAAGGGAAAGTCTATAGACATCATGGTTTTTACAGATGGTCTCATAAATTTCTATCAAAGGGTTTTTGCCTTTGTAATGACATTATTATTTACGGGAGTAGGAAACAAAACAAATCCTTGCCCAGCAAATCTCACATACCATTCTAACGTTTATAAATTATGCTTAGAAGATTGGCCGAAACTTTTTTTTGTAAATCTGTTTATTGAAGTGTAACAACAGTTTCAAGTTGGCTCACAGGCCAGAAAGGAACTCGTATTTTCCAAATGGTAGCAATATAAACAATAAGGTTCACAAATTAGTAAAACACCATTAAACTTAACATGTTACAGCGTGTTCCAAATTTCCGAGTATCAAGTTATGAAAGTGAGTATGCATAGCAGGTCATAGCACTCGTTTCGTTCATAACAGTCAGTAAAATTACACAAGTTTTAAATAATAATGTAGGATAATATAAATCCAATCCCATATCAGAACAGGGATTATATATACGTGTGTATATTTCCGACATACTGTCACTCATGTATCAGACATTGCTTGTATTTACAACCCATTCGTTTTACGCACGGCTGACTTAACATATATACAATCACCGCTATGGGTATACAGGGTGAATCGTTCAGTGTCAAGTCGTAAACGGGGAGGGCCAATTACTCTCGCTTTGTGTGACAGTCGGCTTGGAGTAGGAGGGTAGAATGTTATCAGTGCATGGTCAGGGGGTTTGTTGGGTAAGGTCGGGTGTGTATACCCGTGTATCGGAGTTAAGGCTTCTTCAGCGTCTAGGGCGTATATTAAGCGGGCGGCTATCAGAATTATGATGCTTAAGTATCCTTTTCCACTGAAATTATCCGCCCAGTTCTCTACACCCCTCGAACCCCATTCCTCAGCCCGCATCCCCCACTAGTAAGTATCCCCTTTGTAAGAGCCGTGTCAGTAACGGGAGCCTACCCAACCCCCGTGTCCATCCCCCGTAGCGGAGCTCGAGAGTCGTACATTAGGTGTTTCAGCCTCTATATCATCATTTTCACCCTGTGTCATAGGGGCGCTTCAATATTTGCGTCCTGTCAGCGGTGAGTTGCTGTGGTTTGTGTGCCTAAGAAATGTATCTGTTAATCGGGACGTCAGGGACTACATAATGTCCTTTTTGCGTATTAGTTATGGTGGAACATATCCCCGGAAACAGGGCTAGTAAACAGGGTCCAGAGTTCCACATCAGATCTCTGTCCGAGGATTATTATCGGTTGATGTTACCGTCTGTCATAATTCGTATGTCGTTTACTACCTGTTCCGTATATGGTTCTACCAGTGCCGAACCCGGGCGAGCCGATCTCCTAACGATCCAGAAGAAAAAGAAAGAGGAGAAAGTTAAGGGGGGGGGGCATCATAGTCTGAAGAGCATTCCCTCGAGCGTCCACTTCCTGTCGATATCTAGCAATGTATAGGAACCACGGGGCCCACATTTCTGCATGCTTGGCTCCTCTGCCTGTGATGGTGGCATGGGCCTCTTCTGCCCCCTGGATCTCTTCCACCCTGCGTATCCATTCGTGTTCAGTTGGTACCGTGGTCGTCTTCCAATGGGCTGGGATGTTCGCCTTAGCGGCATTAAGTAGGTGTCGTAAGATCGATTTCTTGTATACGGAAATGGGCTGAGTGGAGATGTGTAGCAAGGCCAATTCCGCAGTCCAGTCCGGTATGTCTCCCAGAATGAGCTCTATTGTGTTTTTGATCAGGTCCCAATAGGGGGCAATAACTCTGCATTCCCACCAGATATGGTATATCGTACCTCGGTCTTCTTGGCATCTCCAGCAATCTGGGGGATGAGATGAATTAATACGGTGTAAGAACACTGGCGTCCTGTACCACAGGGATATGAGTTTGTAGTTCATCTCCTGGTAGTAGGAGCTCATAGAGCTCTTGTGTTGCCATAGCAACGCTAAGTCCCATTGTCGAGTGGTGATGGTTCTCCCCAGCTGACCTTCCCATTGCCTTTTAAACGCCATCGGGGTAGGAGTGCCTCCTGTCAGCAGGTGTTGGTATAGCGCCGATAGTGCATGATCGAGGACGGTCCCCTGGTCACAGAGTCTCTCGAACCATGTAAGGTCTCTGCGTAAATGTTCGTTGTGTGGTATGGAGGTGTGGTAATGTTTCAATTGCAAGTATCGGAGTTGGAAAAGAGATGTCCGCGGCCTGTCTGCCAGCAATGAGGAGAAATCCCGTAATTTTCCATCGGCAAGAACCGTGTATATAGGGATATAGTCGCGCGAGCTCTCAATGGGCCACACTCCCGCAGGGAGCCCTCCACCTAATTTTTAATTATGTGTGATTGGCAACATGGGGCTGGGTGTTGGGGATATGTGCTCCATCCCTCTCAGTGTTTGCCAGGTAATCAGGGTTTGTAGAGTCAATCCTTCATCGGTCGTCGAGGTGAGTCGTCCCCCAGGTGTTCCCCAGATCTTCATTTCCATTGCCCGGCCCATGAGGCCCCTGTCCAGGGTCACCCATTGTTTGGTCGGCGGTGTCGTGTGCCAATCCAGTACGCGTTGCAATACCGCTGCCTGATGGTACCTTTTAAAATCGGGTAGTGCCAATCCGCCCAGTGTCCTAGGTCGGCACAGAATGTCATGTCGTATTCGGGATCGACCCCCGCGCCAGACGTATTTAATCACTCCCGTCTTTAGGGACGAGAAAAACGTCGCTGGTAAGGCAAGAGGTATAGTTTGCATGAGAAATAAGATCCTCGGTAGGACATTCATTTTAATCACTGCCACCCTACCATGCCCCGTGATATGCGGGTAGGACCAGCTAGACATGTCCATCAGGACCTTCTTTAGGAGAGGTGCGAAGTTATGGTCATACATGTCCTTCGGTTCAGTAGTCACCCAGACGCATAAATACTTCATCTTGCCCTAGCACCAGCGGAACGCGAATTGTGACTCCAGGGAATGGAATTCTTCCGAAGGGAGCGAGATGTTGAGCGTTTCACATTTCGAGATGTTAAGCCGGAAGCCGGACATTCGTCCGAATCTGCTGAATTCCGAGAGGAGGCAGGGCAGTGTGACTCGAGGATTGTGGACAAAGAAGAGGAGATCATCTGCGTATGCAGCTACCTTATGTTGTACCTCCTGCCATGTGTAACCCATGATGTTCGGGTTTTGCCTGATCACCTGCAGGAGGGGTTCCAGTTGGAGCGCGAATAGCAGAGGTGAGAGTGGGCACCCTTGCCTGGTGCCATTCCGAATTGGGAAGTCTGCGGTTGTGGCTCCATTAATTCGTACAGTCGCTCTGGGGTCCGTGTATAGGGCAGTTATCCACGTTAGAAGTCTCTCTCCGCAGCCTTGCCACTTCAATGTCTCCAACATGTACGTCCAGTTGACCCGATCAAATGCCTTTTCCGCATCTGTTGATAGGAGCATCAATCGGGTCCCTCTTTCCCGAGCATGATGTTGGATAGCGAAGAGCCTCAGCGTACTGTCTCTGGCCTCCCTACCCAGAATAAACCCCGTCTGGTCTGCGTGTATTAAATCAGGCAGGAGGTGTTTCAGGCGGGTCGCCAAAACCTTGGTGAACAGTTTAGAGTCCACCTTTAGCAGCGAGATCGGGTGGTAACTGCCGCATTGTAGGGGGTCCTTCCCCGGCTTAAGAAGTACAGTGATGGTCGCTGCAACCGATTCCCTGCCTAGCGTTCTCCCCTCGCCAATCGCATTCAGAGCATCAGTGAGCCGTGATAGGAGTAGTCCCAAAAAGGTTTTATTATACCCCAGGGAGAAGCCATCTGGGCCAGGTGCTTTGCCGGTTTTGGACGTTTTAAGAGCAGCAGCTATTTCCTACATACTGATTGGAGCATCCAGCAAGTCCGCCGAGTCCCGGTCCACGACGTTCAGGGTTGCTTCTGAGAGGTAGTCATGGATCACCGAGCGGTTCCGTGCAGCTTCTGCATCCGTTGTGGGTGGGTATAGGTTGTAAAGTTTCTCATAGAAAGTCCTGAATTCCTCCGCGATCTTTTCGGGAAAGGGGGAGATCTCCCCTGTGGACAGGCGAAGCTGTTGGATTTGCCGGTGAGGAACAGGGCCCTTCAGTAGCCTTGCAAGATATCTGCCGCCTTTATTGGTGTGGGCATAATAAAATCCTTTATTACGTTGCACTGTTCGTAGATGTTTTTTCAATAGGAGTGCTCTCAATTTCCTCCTATGTTCCATTAAGTCGCCGTACACTGCGTTTAGTTGGGATCTCTTGTGGCTGCGTTCTAGTGTCGTGATTGCCTTGTGCAATTCAGTTAGTTCCTGCATAAACGCTTTCCGCTTCTGGGAGGCAAGGCGGATAAGAGTGCCGCGAATCACGCTCTTATGGGCTTCCCATAGGGAAATCGGGGAGATATCCGGGGTGTCGTTTTCCAGGAAGTATTGCTCCAATTCCTGACGCGTCTGTTCCTTGACGTGCGGATCTAATAACAAGGCTTCGTTCAGTCTCCAGTTCCAGACTGCCGGTTTGAATAGAGGGGAGGTCAGCTCCATTTCTACAGAACCGTGGTCCGACCAAGTAGCCGGGGTGATATCGGTTCCCCGTAGGTGCGTGAGGCCCTCCCGAGCGACAAAGAGATAGTCAATACGGGAATAACGGTTGTGGAGTGCCGAAAAATAGGTGAAATCCTTCACCGAAGGGTGTAGTGCCCTCCAGCAGTCCACCAACCTCAAATCCTCCATTGACTGTCGAATGGATTTAATAGTACGCTGAGGTATGCAGCTGTGTCCCGTTGAGGAGTCTAATATTGGATGCAGTGGAGTATTAAAATCACCTCCCACAATTAAGATACCATCCGAAAAATCTTCCAGCTGCTGAAGAGCGTTACGGAGGAAGGGAGCTTGCCTCTTGTTGGGCACATAGATGGTAGCTATTGTGTAGATTTTGCCAGCAATAACACCTTTAAGGAAGAGGTACCTCCCCGACGAGTCTTGCATCCGATCCAGTTCTTCAAATCCGAGATCTGTCGCTAGGAGAATGGCTACTCCTGTTTTGTGCGACGTGGGGTGATTGCTAAAGTAGTTACTGGAGTAATGTCGATTCTGTAGCCTAGGCTGCGTCCCTTCCTTGAAGTGAGTTTCCTGTAGCAGGGCTATCGACACATGTTTTTTCCTCAGTTCTCTCAGAAGGTGTGTTCTGCGTTCTGGTATGTTAAGACCCCTGCAGTTCTGTGTGATGATTCTCAGGGGCGTGGAGCGGTAAGCCATGATTACCGGGGCTATCGGTGATTAGAATACGGAAAAGCTCTAGGGAAGGCCCCCAGTCGGTAGTTCAGTTAGTACGATGCTTGAGTGGGGGGAGAGGAAGGAGGAATATAGAAAAGTGGTACAGAGCAGTAGGTATAAGGCAAGTGTGAAAGGTAGAATAATGAGCCAGGAGTCAGCGTCCCGGGTGTGGTCCTGGTTAACACTATGGTAGTTAAAAGGAGGTGTGTATCCCTATCGTCGATACCCTCTCAGAGTCTGGACTAAGTCCAGCTCTATGCCCTCCCTCCAGGTAAGGGGGGGGGGGGGGTTTCTCGTGCAGCAACCGACACTAGCGGATCCTCGTTCCGGTACCAGCCCAGGAATCCGAGGTACCCCCTATGCGGCTGCGTCACACGTAGCACGAGTGTATGAGTGTGGAAGTGTGTCTCGAGCTCCGCTCAAATGATATCTCACGGAGGGTCCATAGGCTCCTGCCCCTAACCGCCCCCCAGCGCTATGCCACCAAGGCAGGACTATCCCCGTTATAGGGCGTTAGCAGTAAGAGGATACAAAAGCATCAGGCGTTGGATAAGTGAAGGATGCGCTAAGAATCTTATACAAATTAGCTGTGTCTAAAGGAACTCAGTGTCCCCCAGCAGGGTACCCTTGAGTCACTACCTCTCAGCATGTCTTGGGCGATCCTTTTACACCCGTGTGTCAGGTGTGTGAAGCAATAAAGATGGTCAGGAGGTATACATTAATTCCCCTGGAGCGTCAACGTGTATGGGATCCCGTTGTCATGATATCCCTACGCAACCCTCCATAATAGCCCACCCAGGTCCACCCTCCGCAGGATTGCGCACCGTCCACTCCAGCCATCATGGTGTGAGATGTCATGCCTCCAGGGGCGTGGGGGGGGGAGGGGGAGGGGGGGGGGTCGTCATAGAGTGCGTCCGTGAGTATGATTATTAGGAGTGTAAGTCACATATGCTACGTGGATGGATGTACCGGTAGTCACAAGGTGCACCTACAGTAACAAACAAGCAGTTATAACAGTCAATTGCATGTAACACATTATGTAAGACAGTACACATCATCGGGTTAAGGCATATGATAGAAATGAGCACCACCGGATCCCCCCCGCCCCCCCACAAATCCCCCCCAGCCCCCATCCCAAGAGTAGGTCCAACACATTCTGAAAATCCCATTAACGATGAGTCCCAATGTGTTAGTAAGGAAAGTGGAACGGAGTGAAAAGCTGCATCCCAAGCCCGTCCCCCCCACCACAGCCCCCCACCCAAGGGTTCGCTATCCCACTCCATTACAGGCGATATCATCGAGCTGGAGTCCAAGTGTCCCAACATGTAAGCGGAGTGTTGTATGTACAATCATGGCACACCCATCCAGGAGCCCGTCCACCCCGTCATCCCCCACCCCAGGCTTCAATAATATGTCCCAAAGTACCTTAAAATTCGCTGTAGGTGCTTCATGTTCCTCACGAAATGGGGAAGGTAAACGTGGGGCTCCTAAAGGGGGGGTACCTGTTACGGTGCCAGCAGTCTCTCGTGGAATGAACTGGAGAGATGGAGAGAGAGGCAACTACTCCTCCGGAGATGTCGGTCTCCCATACCGTCCGGGTTGGGAAGTAGCGGGGGCACCTGCTGCTCGTTGACGTGGATCTCTCCGTGGTCTCGGGGGTGGGCCCAGCGTGCTCAGGATCCAGTTAGGGACAGTCTGTGATGGAAGGCCCAACTCCCCCAGGAAACTCGGCACCTCTTCCGGCCATCTCAGAGTAAGCCAACGATTCTGGTGCCGTGCCATCAGAGCGAAGGGAAAGCCCCATTTATAAACCACGTTGTGTTCCCGTAATGTTGCTGTCACAGGGCGGAGGGCTCGCCTGGCATCTAAGGTGATAGGGGAGAGGTCGTTGTAGAGCGACACTTGAGCTCCCCGAAAGGGCCAGGAGGGTCTCTCCCGGGCTTTAACCATAATGTTGTTCTTCACCGGGAAGGAGCTCAGGCAGCATATGAGATCTCTCGGGCCGCGAGGGCTGTGTCCGTCTCCTCAAGCGTGGTAATACGGCCTGCATGTGCTGTAAGGTCAGCGCGGATCCCTGCGACCTCCGCCCGCATGGCTTCCTGAATTGTGGCTGCCACGGTTTGCAAGTCGGTTTTCGTGGCCATAGCCAATGTTAGTTTCTCGAAGGTTCCCTCAATTCTCTCCAATGCGCTGTGCATTGTGGCATGAGGTGGCTCCGATGCCATCTTGGGGCCCGCTGGTTCGCCGCTTGCTCCGGGCTGCGGTTGAAAGAAACCGTCAATAAGTCCGTGCTGGGGGTTCCCCGGGGTCTGGGGTTGTTCCTGGCGTTTTGTGCGCCCCATCAATGCTGAAGTGCCGCTTATTATAGCTTTAGCGGGGGTTCGGTGGAGCGGAGCTCTCTCCTCACGCGTCCATCTTAGATGGAGCCGAAACCACGCCCTCGATTGGCCGAAACTTCAGCCACTTCCTGATATGCTCTAAACTCAGGCTAGAAGCTGCAAATCTTTATCAGTCATAGCAAATACTAGACATGGGTACCTTTAAAAGTTTTGTTTGGCATTTTTCTTGTCAGTTTCTGCATTTGTTTTTAGACGAAGTTCAGTATTATTTATGTTTCAGAATTTAGTAGATAACTTCCTAAATTGGTATCCTTGTGGGATTGCCATATTTAAGGGTACCAAATTAGGGAGCTGTTTAGTAGAGAGCTCTCTAATTCAGTACCCTTAAATATGAGACAGCGATCTACTAAGCCCTTTCCTTTTCGTTATTTTGGTATTTCAGACAACTTACTAATACTAAGTAGAAATATAATTAGTGTTCGTAAGTAAGGGAGGTTAAATCCTCCCTGCTGCCCCTTACCGCCAAGCTGTGTGCCCTGTGAGTAAAGGCTATAAAATTAAATAAAGGGTGGCCTAGTGTCCCCTCCAGCTTCCACCCAATGCCATTTTTTGTGGGCTTTTAAATAAAATAAACACAGGGACATAGTGCCCCCCCCAACCATTGGTGGTGGCTCTATATACTAAAGGGGGGTGGACCCTATTGTGCCACCCACCGGCAACCACAAATAAATACCCAACCTCACCCTAATAATAGTGAGGGATAGCCATTAAACCTGTAAAATAAAAAATAAAAAAATCTACTTACCATTAGATAAATCCAAGAAAGAATTCAGGGATTGTATACAATGATTACAGTCCAATCACCAAGTACGGAGTCTCTCTTGTATGATAAAAAAGCTGGATAAAACAGGAGGTAGGTGTAGCGCCTAGATAGTCCTTATGGGGTTATATGAAATGACAAAAAGAAGAAACAGAAGGAATAACAGTGTAGTATATTAAAACTTCTTTGTAGCGTATAAGTAAAGTAAAAATATGCACTCACACTTTTGTGGAGCCTCAATTCAGCTCCAACTTGTACGCCTGGGCGGACGAATTCCCGCCTAAGGATATAGTGCAGTGCTGGTTCCTCACATAGTCTTAGTTGTAGAAGGTATCCTCGTAGGTAGTTAAAAAAACAGATTAAAAAAATAGTAACATAGTGTAGTATATTGAGCTATAAAGCAGCGGTATGTATATATGTAATGGAGCCCTACTATTGGCTACACTATTGGCTCCAGCAATAGTGTATGAAGTCGTATGATCCCCACTCAAGGATATAGTTGTGGACCATATGGACCATAAAACCCAGTAAAAAGAATAAAAATCCTACTCCCATGCTGTAGAGCAAAATAAGGTTTGTTCAATCCAGTACACTTAGGTGGTATTATCCCCACCAAGGAAATGTACTCCAAGGATCCAGTAGCAAAAATTCAGGTCCAATAAAAGTACTTTTATTATAAAAAAACAAACAAAAACAAAATAAAGGTTAAAAAAAAAATTAGATTAAAACAGTGTGGCAGAACCTCTGCCTGTTTGTGGATTTCCCTGTGTCTTTTCTAGTGTTTCCCCTGTACTTTTGAGTTTTGTGCCTGCTCCCCTCAGACCCTACACTGCAGACCTATAAAAACTAGGTGGCCACTAGTCGGGCTGGGTTGGACACAGCGTGGTTTATGTGGGAAAATGGCTTATTATACCAAACCTGGCAGGGCATTTGGGCAAGGGTCGTACGAAGCATCGATTCACCCAAAGCTTCTTCTGGCCAGGCATCTCCAAGGATGTCCAGCAGTACTGTCCAGTCCTGTGATGTCTGCCAGAAAGTGGGGAAGCGGGGCGACCGGCTCCATCCACTCCCCACTTCGGCAGAGTAGCTGTCGACATCATAGGTCCCCTGGCTAAGCCTAGTCCCTCTGGGAAGAAGTATATTCTGACCATTGTGGACTACATGACACGGTACCCCGAGGCAGTCGCCCTGAGCAATATTCAGGCAGTGACTGTGGCCGAAGCCCTGATGCAAAGTTTCTCCTGGATGGGTTTTCCCTGGGAGATCGTCTCAGATCAGGGCACCCAGTTTACTGCCTAGGTAACTCACCAACTGTCGAAGTTATGCAACATTAAACCGATCCTGAGCTCCCCATACCACACACAGATCAATGGCCTTTGCGAGCGTTTCAATGGTATGTTGAAGCAGATGCTCCAGACCTTTGCCACGACTCTATTCCTCTATTCCTGCCGCATTTCCGGTTTGCTTAGCGGGAGGTGCCCCTGGAATCTACAGAATTCTCTCTGTTTGAGCTGCTGTTTGGGCGGCGAGTTACAGGGTTGATCTCCTACAGGGCCTTTAGACCTTGTCTGGGAATATTGGGAGGGAAAAGGGGCTTAAGGAGGGACACCCATCATCCCCTATGTGCTGGAGTTTAGGGACCGACTGGAGGAACTCACTCACCTGGTGCGTGGGTACCTCCCGGCAGCCCAGAGGCGCCAGCGCACCTGGTACGATAAGGGAGCCAGGAGCCGCAGCTTTCAAGTCGGGCAGAAGGATTTTGTTCTTATGCCTGTCCAACATGACAGACTGCAGGCTGCCTGGCAGGGACCATACCGGGTAGTGTGACACTACCTACGTGATCGGCCCTTGATCAGGTGCAGGGGCTACACGCGTGTTACATGTTAACATGCTGAAACCTTACCATGAGCGGTCAGAGGATGTAGTCTCTATATGTGCTTCCGCCTCGGAAGATTTTGATAATCTTCCCCTGCCCAACCTCCTAGAGGATGGAGCTCAGGCAGGTTCCATAGATGAGGTCCACTTGGGGAACCGACTGACACAGAGGGAACGCCGGCAAGCACGACAGGTGCGGTCTATGAAGAGAGAGAGCTTCTCCAACCTGCCAGGGTGCACCCCACTAGCCACCCACAACTTCTGCGCAGTGGTGTATCCTGGTTTTGTGCTGCCCTAGGCAGGACAAAATTCAGGCTCCCCCCCGCGCGCGCCACCCCCACGCGCGCGCGCCACCCCCACCCAACCTTTACCCCGCCCCGTATTCTAATTACACACACACGCATTCACTGACAGATACGCATACACTAGCTAACAGAAACACACACTCGCTAACAGAAACACACACACACTAACAGACAAACACACTCACTAACAGACACACACTAACAGACACACACTCACTCACTAGCAGACACAAACTAGCAGACACACACTCACAGGCAAACACACACACTAACAGACACACACAGTCAGACACACACACACTCACTAACAGACACACACACTCACAGGCAAACACACTAACAGAAACACACTAACAGAAACACACTAACAGAAACACACTAACAGACACACACTAACAGACACACACTAACAGACACACACTAACAGACACACACTAACAGACACACACTAACAGACACACACTAACAGACACACACACTAACAGACACACACACACACTAACAGACACACACTCACACTCACTAACAGACACACACTCACTAACAGACACAGACACACTCACTAACAGACACAGACACACTCACACTCACTAACAGACACACACACTCACACTCACTAACAAACACTCACACTAACAGACACATACACTCACACTCACTAACAGACACACACACTCACACTCACTAACAGACACACACACACTCTCACTCACTAACAGACACACACACACTAACAGACACACACACTCACACTAACAGACACACACACACACTAACAGACACACACACACACACTAACAGACACACACACACAAACACTAACAGACACACACACACACACACACTAACAGACACACACACACACACAAACACTAACAGACACACACACACACACTAACAGACACACACACACACTAACAGACACACACACACTCACACTAACAGACAGACACACACACTCACACTCACTCACTCACATTAACACTTTTTTTTTTTTACTTTAACCCCCCCAGCCTCCTTACCTTTGGGAATGCTGGGGGGGGAGTCCATCTTTTTCCCTGGTGGTCCAGTGGCTGCTGGGCGGTCGGGCGGCGCTGCTGGGCGGCTGGCGAGGGAGCACTTCCTCTGTGCTGTCTGCTCAGCTCCCTCGCGCGCCGCACAGTGAGGCTGGGAGGCGGTGCCGGAATATGACGTCATATTCCGGCTCCCAGCCTCACTCTGCGGCGCGCGAGGGAGCTGAGCAGACAGCTCAGAGGAAGTGCTCCCTCGCCAGCCGCCCAGCAGCGCTGCCCGACCGCCCAGCAGCCCAGCATGTCTGTTAGCCGCAAGGCTAACAAGGCATTTGCCTTGGGCATTTGGGGGCGGCTTTTTTGCCGCCCCCTGGAAAATGCCGCCCAAGGCAAATGCGCCACCCCCACCCAACCTTTACCCCGCCCTGTATTCTAATTACACACACACGCATTCACTGACAGATACGCATACACTAGCTAACAGAAACACACACACACTAGCAGACAAACACACTCACTAACAGACACACACTAACAGACACACACTCACTCACTAGCAGACAAACTAGCAGACACACACTCACAGGCAAACACACACACTAACAGACACACACAGTCAGACACACACACACACACACTCACTAACAGACACACACACTCACAGGCAAACACACTAACAGAAACACACTAACAGAAACACACTAACAGACACACACTAACAGACACACACTAACAGACACACACACTAACAGACACACACACACTAACAGACACACACACACACACACACTAACAGACACACACACACACACAGACACACACACACACTAACAGACACACACTCACACTCACTAACAGACACACTCACACTCACTAACAGACACAGACACACTCACACTCACTAACAGACACAGACACACTCACACTCACTAACAAACACTCACACTAACAGACACACACACTCACACTCACTAACAGACACACACACTCACACTAACAGACACACACTCACATTCACTAACAGACACACACACTCACACTCACTCACTAACAGACACACACACACACACACTAACAGACACACACACTCACACTAACAGACACACACTCACACTAACACACACACACACACACTAACAGACACACACACACACTAACAGACACACACACACTAACAGACACACACACACACACACACTAACAGACACACACACTCACACTAACAGACACACACACACACTAACAGACACACACACACTCACTAACAGACACACACACTCACACTAACAGACAGACAGACACACACACACACACTCACACTCACTCACATTAACACTTTTTTTTTTTTACTTTAACCCCCCCAGCCTCCTTACCTTTGGGAATGCTGGGGGGGGGGGGAGTCCATCTTTTTCCCTGGTGGTCCAGTGGCTGCTGGGCGGTCGGGTGGCGCTGCTGGGCGGCTGGCGAGGGAGCACTTCCTCTGTGCTGTCTGCTCAGCTCCCTCGCGCGCCACACAGTGAGGCTGGGAGGCGGTGCCGGAATATGACGTCATATTCCGGCTCCCAGCCTCACTCTGCGGCGCGCGAGGGAGCTGAGCAGACAGCTCAGAGGAAGTGCTCCCTCGCCAGCCGCCCAGCAGCGCTGCCCGACCGCCCAGCAGCCCAGCATGTCTGTTAGCCGCAAGGCTAACAAGGCATTTGCCTTGGGCATTTGGGGGCGGCTTTTTTGCCGCCCCCTGGAAAATGCCGCCCAAGGCAAATGCCTTGTTTGCCTCGCGGCTAATACGCCCCTGCCTCTGCGGCACACCGTGTACAGAATACCATAGGAAGTTTGGGAGAGTATGAATCAGGAGATCCAGGAGATGCTCGGGGTGATCAAACCGTTCCAAGCCCTCAAGAACGCCCTGATAAATACCCCTGTCCTGGCAGTGCTGAGCCAGGTTATGGACGATGGCGGAGAACATCCAGTGGCTTACCTCAGCAGGAAACTACTACCCAGGGAGGTAAGCTACGCCACCATCGAGAAGGAATGCCTGGCGGTGGTGTGGGCACTCAAAAAACTGCAGCCCTACCTCTATGGACAACAGTTCACCTTACTCATGCATCACAACCCATTGGTGTGGCTTAGCCGTGTCGCTGGGGACAATGCTAGGCTGTTATGGTGGAGCCTGGATCTACAACCGTATGACTTCACTATTCACTATAGACCCGGTAAGCAAAATGGGAATGCTGACGGGTTATCAAGGCAGACAGAACTGGAGAAGTAATCCGTGAGTACTCCCCCGGACATCCCCAAGCCAATCCGTTGGGTGGTTAAGGGGGAGCTGTGTGGCAGAACCGCTTCCTGTTCGTGGATTTCTGTGTCTTTTCATGTGTTTCCCCTGTACTTTCATGTTTTGTGCCCACTCCTCATTTGGGAGTGCTTCCATGAAAGGAAGCCATTCACCTCCCGAAAGGGGAACAACCCAATACCCCATTTAGAATGCTGGGTTAGAACACTCACACCTCGCAACATAAGTGTCAAACCGCAAGGGAAACAATTAATGAGTGCTTCCCTGGGTGGCCACCTTTCGTACAGGCGAATGCCCACCAGGGGGAGCATTCATGGGTTGTTTCCCAACTCATTTGTCTCATGAATGAGGACCTCCCCGATGCCCCATTAGTACATTCACACCAATTACTCAGAACGTTCCCACTCGCAACGTAAGTGTGAAACCGCAAGGGAAGTAATGAATGAGTGCTTCCTTGGGTGGCCGCCGTTTTGTATAGATGAACCGTCCAGGGGGAGCATTCATATTTTTCACACATAGGGTTTCACACAGGGACCTCGCGAGCAGGGACTGGTCGAGGAAAGTACTGCTGCGAGGGTCCCTAAGGTTGG
Organism: Pelobates fuscus; assembly: GCF_036172605.1. Classification (NCBI taxonomy): domain Eukaryota; kingdom Metazoa; phylum Chordata; class Amphibia; order Anura; family Pelobatidae; genus Pelobates; species Pelobates fuscus. The sequence continues at coordinate 88,987,526 of NC_086326.1, forward strand.
TGTGGACACTTCTGGGGAACTGGCAAGGTTGTCGGGCTTGTTGGTGTCTGCAGGGACAAAGAGACATGCTCTTTTCCCATGGGCAGGCTTTTCTGTGTCTGGGAGACAAAGGGACGGCCCTTTTTCCATGCACCTGGACTCACAGGCACAGAGGATCCTGCCAAGAAGACCCCTGATGGTTGGTGTGGGGAACCCTGTGGATTTAGTGGCAGGCTTTTGGACAAAGGTACCAGAGTCCTTTCCCGCGCTAGGACCCCAGGGAGGGGGAGGATCCGAGGATGGGATGCTGTATGTTTGTGTGGTAAACACCTTGCATGGGGTTATGCATAAAAGCCATGTGTGACTAATAAAATTGTGTTGTACCTCCAGAACTAGGTCTTGTCCAGTTACTGGGGGGAATGGGTTTCTTTGTACTTTAAGTAGTTCCAGAGTGGCGGAAGGAAGGCAATAGCAGAGGTAACTGGTTGGATTACCCGGAGTCCGCTACAAACAGTATATTCAATACACTTAACAAGTTTCACCTAAAAGTAGGATCTCAAAAGTGTGTACTATTACAGGTCTTCTTTTTTCTTCAGCCCCAAAAAAGGCCAAATAAAAGTGCATATAGTCGAGTCACAGCTATTAAAATAAAAAAACGCAGATCACAAAAAGAAAAAAAAGTCTGCATCGAACGGAACTGGCAGGGCAATTTTAGACAGAGCTCTCGAACAGGTAAATCTTGGGATATACCTGTCAATCTCGAGATTTACCTGTCAGAGCACTCCGATTGGTTGGCTTAGCGAACTAGTCTTTTTTACGACTGTTTAGTATACATGCCCCTTACCGCAGCATGGTGGGTAGGGGCAGGAAGGATCATACTGATCCCCACAGAGTGAGTGGGGCATGCGGGGAACACAGCTTCCTGCCTCTTCCATTTTAAGTATTACAAGGAGAGAGCCGTGAGTCGGTAGTTCCCTCCTTGTCAAACAAAAATAAATTAACAAAGAACAAATTGCAGAGACAAAATTTCATCCAACAAGCAATTCGTTCTCTGTTTCATTTGTTGTAATTTGTGTTCCTCTATTCATCTTTTGGATGAATGGACAAAAATTTGGATGAAAACGTGTTTGTTCGAAAAGGAATGCCCTAGTCTAGCAAATGCAGGAAGTTCAAAGAAACAGATTTTTTTAATTTGTTGTTATTTGTTAATGCTTTATTTCATGCATTAAATACGGGTGGATCACCTCAATTCGATTTCCACTTGCAAAAGTATGAGTGCAATCATTTGGCAATGTGACTTGGTGAAACTGTTACATAATTCAACTGGTCTGATGTTGTTCATGCTACAAGTATTTGCTCTTCTGTCTAGACTATTTCTGTCAGACGTTTGCTGTAAACACAGTTTTGTAATAAGGATTAATCGGATTAATTTGTAAACCTGCCATTGAAGTTTGTAGTTTTAAAATCCATGGATATTCATTTACCTGCATTGAAAAAGTACTGGAGGCTTTATTTTGTGTATGGAATCCCTAATACTTTCACATGAGAAAAATTTATTATAAAAGAGATGCCCATAGACTTTAAGGGACACTAGTCACCAAAACAACTTTAGCTTAATGAAGCAGCATTCTCACTGCTCTATTTTCTGCCATTTAGGAGTTAAATCCCTTTGTTTATGAACCCTAGTCACACCTCCCTGCATGTGACTTGCACAGCCTTCCATAAACACTTCCTGTAAAGAGAGCCCTATTTAGGCTTTCTTTATTGCAAGTTCTGTTTAATTTAGATTTTCTTATCCCCTGCTATGTTAATAGCTTGCTAGACCCTGCAAGAGCCTCTTGTATGCGATTAAAGTTCAACTTACAGAGAAAGAGACACAATTGTTTAACCCCTTAAGGACCAAACTTCTGGAATAAAAGGGAATCATGACGTGTCAGACACGTCATGTGTCCTTAAGGGGTTAAAGTATATTGTTTTAGGACAAGGAACATTACTGGTGAACCCCATCAGCACTGAATGCTTACATATATTCTTTAATGTATAACAAGAGATATTACTTAAAGTCACCAAATAGAACGTGGAGATTGAGATACCCACCTGTTCAAAACAAAGATGGCGAAGCACACATTGAATATTTAAATACTTCATACTTTTCTTGTACCATTTACAATAAACTTTTTTTTAATCTTAAAAAAGGGTGGATCTGACCGCATGGCTGTCTAGACGTGGGGGACAAGAGCTCCTGCTAGGCGAGCAGAATAACGGGCATAATCGACGGCTACATAGCCAAAAGACTCATCGGGGTGCACTACCCACGTCGGGGGTGCACTTCTGAATCGAGAGATACTTCTCTGGAGCCCGTCGAGGCCGGGGGTGTGAAACGCCAGGTGCGGCCTACTGGAGTTGGAGCTGGGGAGAGGCGGCCGCTCTCTCCGGCACCGGATCCCCCCCCCCAGCGAATCTGCTGATCAAGCATTCCCCTCCCCCCCCCCGGACCGAAGGGGGTTATCTCGGTCCCCCACTAAACAGGCGGAACGAGTTTGCGGACGGCTGCAGAGCCTGCAGAGTTACTGTACCGCTAAGACACACTCAAGATGGCCACTCCGCGGAGACCAAAGGGACAGGGCAAAGGCACCCAACCAACCACTCACCCCATGGAAGCCCTCGACAGACTCTGTCTGGGCCTCTGCTCAGCTCTGTGTGATCGGGGAATACCCTACAATCGAGCAGCCGGAATGGTGGCCTCGTGGATCCGCCCTGCAACCCGCCGGCGCCATTATGGGCTTACCCTTCAGGCATTCAAAGCGACCATCCGACCAAACAGGCACCTAAACCCGCTACGGCGGGAAACCAGACCAGGCTACCGGGGCGCAGGTACCCGCTCCCATCCACACAGGAGCCGGGACGCCAAGCAGCCCCTAACCTCCAGCGACTCACCTCGGCAAGGAACCTTGGACCAGCGAGACACTGCTCTTCTCTCCAGGGCGGTAGCTGAGCGCCGTGTCGCTACACAGGAGACAGCCTCACTGAAACATGCCCAGAAGGGCGCCGGTCATGCATCGATGCAACTGCTCGGATCAGCCTCCACTGCGAACCGGCACCTGCCACAAAGCGCCGCGTTGGGTCAGAGAATGGACTACCCACTAAAGCACACCAGCGGTATCGGGTGAACTACTGCGGCTACCTGCGTTCCGGCTGCCGGCTTGGACACAGAGCAGGTTTCCAGGCGGTATCATAGGGCTGCAACCGGCTAAACGCCCAGAGACACAAACGCTTCCTTTCATTTCATTTGATTTTGTTTTATCATTTTAACACCTAAAAAAGCTTGCATTACTGACACTCTAAAAATGCAGAATTCGTTAACCCACTGTCACTCATGCAAATCTAGCGACAGGAATGTTTTAATCCACCGTGTTACTTGTGTGTGTACCCACTCTGCCTGTACCTGTAACTAGTGCCCTACCTTCCCGGGTGAGCAATCTGGGAGTAATCCTGGCTAAGCGACGCCACCCCGCAACACATAATACATGGCCTAGCTACCTTTTCTAGCATTGCGCTACACTGGCTGTTATCCCTTGTAAGCCTAAAAACTGCTAAGCCTAAATCACCAAGCATGCTTATATCGATGAAAAGTTTAACCCTCACATATTGTAGCTTAGTATAACAATCAACTGTTACGTACATTGACTCCCACTACTGAAGCTTCTCTTGTATTACTAATGTACCTATCTCGCTATAACTAAAAAAATGTGCTGTACACTCATGTGCCACGTTATGTTCCAGCTGCTGATTATATTACTGTTTGTGACTGCTATTGTGGCTGACCAAGCCTTTTGTTATAACATGCACAACAAAAATAAAGATTTAAAAAAAAAAAAAAAAAAAAAAGGGTGGATAATAGGAAAGAAGGGAGAAAGAGAAGAATATAATAAAAATAATTTGATACTGATAAATAATATGAAACTGAAAGGTAGATCAGGAAGGTCACTCAACCATCTACTGGTTATAAATCAGTTTCCATCTTTGATAATTTTTATCAGAATACACCTAGATCCAACTTTTAATTGTGAAGTTTGACAATGAATCCCACATTTTATTAAAGGAACACTCCAGACACATAAAACTGAATTGCTTTAGGTTATGAAGTCTGTCATATTTGTGTTTATAAATGTACAGTTTTCAATAGAAATTGACATTTTTAACTTTAGGGGCAGAAACATCTCTTTGGCTCTCACTCTGTTGAGCCAACAGAGGCAGCATGCTCTCTGGTCTAGTACACATTTGCCTTCCTCCCCTTATTAATAGGCTGTGCTGCAGCTCATTATTATTATTAAAGGAACACTATAAGGCCAGGAACACAAACATATAGTATTAAAAACACCATTTAGCTCCCCTGCCTCCCCCCGCCACCTTAAATATAACAAAATCTTACTTTTGTTCAAGTCTGCAGCTGCTGGCTCTGCCCCTGATCTGCCTGCTTGGCTGACATCATCAGAAGTGTTGTTCTGAGTCAATCACAATGATTTCCCTTAGGATTGGCTGAGACTCTCAAGGAGGCAGATCAGGGGCAGAGCCAGCACATGTCAAACACCGTCTAGTCAATCAGCAAGGAGGGATAATCTGTCAGGAAAGCCTCCCCACATCACAGACTTTAGCCAGGAATAGCTTAATTCTATGCATTTAGCTGATCTATCACATTGAGCAGGAACAGTGTTGACTGGTCGCCCAACTTGGGATCCATACCTGTTCCTCTAGATTTTGTGTTCCTTCTCCAGTACCAGGGACCCAAACAGCTAGGAGTCAGTGTTTCCTCCAATAAGTCAGGGAAAACAGCAGATTTAGAATCCTCAACTTGTGGGCTAGATATAGCAGTCACAACAATGATAAGAATTTCCATGTAGCACTTCACATGTTCAGGTGAGGTTTGTGTACAGATGCTTGGCCATGGAAAGTTGTCTGATGAAACTTATGCTGCATAGTTTACATGCTGATGTTGCTTCAAGAAGCAGTTTGGAACTCTGAAGTGGGTGATGCAACAAATGATTTGGTGGGTTTTCTGCATTTTGATGAGGGCATAGATTTGGAAGTATATTTTGAGATTTAAAAGTTGAGTTGTCTTTTGGACACAACTCTGGAATTGAGCAAAGAGTGACTGTCTGCAAAAATCTGCATGGATGTGGATGTAGAGGACCTGGATTTCCCCTCCTCGTCTGGCCAAGGTAAAAAAAAAAAAAAAAAAACACTACAAAGGCCACCGGTTAGCATACTAAAAAATATTACTTTATAAAGGCTCAAAAACATCTTGACAGACGTAGAACAAGAAACTTATCCAATAAAGAAATTATTGAGAAAGGCTGTATTTTTGATACAGCCTTGATGAATCTACTGATAAGCTGAAGTTACAGAGATTGATTATACAAAACTTCTAAAGCTACAAATTGGACTCTGTCGGTATCTGGTCTTTTTTTTTTTTTTTTTTTTACTTTAGTCTGCAAAGAAAATTCAGAAGCTGATGGAGTGTGATTTATATGAGAGAAACATTTTGTTGAGTGCACCATGAAGAAAATGTGGGCTAGGGGTTATACAGTTTAAAAACTTTCTACCTTTTTAAATTAAAAAAAAAAAAGTTTTAGTAACTGGTGAGAAAACCCCCCGAAAACTGTGCATTCTTGAAGTCAGGTAAAGTTTTTGTATAGTCTGTTGATATATTGTTCTTTGTAATAGATGGTTACTTCTGTATGGGAGAGGTTATATTAGAGCAGTCAAAGGGTCTCAAGTTTAAAGAATAAAATGATTTGGGGTTAGGATCGAACTATCATGATGACATCAGCAGAAAGAAAAGTCCTGCGCTCAACTCCCATCACTACTGGGCGGCTGCAATGACTACAGTACACATCAGCCCCAATACATAGTAAAAACCAAAGAAAAACATGTTACTTGCGCTCTATCCTTTATCCCTATGTATTTTTAAAACAAATGGAGGTCTTTTAGTTACCTCCAATGGCCATGAGAGGATTGAGCCCACCTGCCACATCAAGGCAGACCCCCCCTAGGTGGGTCCTAACTCTAACCATTCACCTTGCTTCCTTAAGCCTCTGGCAAAAATCTCTAATGAGACAGAAAGGGGTATTTTTTATATACACCCCTACACATTATTAACCCTTAATAGGGAACACATGGGATGGGCGGCTGCATTGTAACAAGGCTGAGTAATACAAAAATTGGATACAAATGCAGAAAGAAAAGTCCTGCGCTCAACTCCCATCACTACTGGGCGGCTGCAATGACTACAGTACACATCAGCCCCAATACATAGTAAAAACCAAAGAAAAACATGTTACTTGCGCTCTATCCTTTATCCCTATGTATTTTTAAAACAAATGGAGGTCTTTTAGTTACCTCCAATGGCCATGAGAGGATTGAGCCCACCTGCCACATCAAGGCAGACCCCCCCTAGGTGGGTCCTAACTCTAACCATTCACCTTGCTTCCTTGAGCCTCTGGCAAAAATCTCTAATGAGACAGAAAGGGGTATTTTTTATATACACCCCTACACATTATTAACCCTTAATAGGGAACACATGGGATGGGCGGCTGCATTTTTGCCAGAGGCTCAAGGAAGCAAGGTGAATGGTTAGAGTTAGGACCCACCTAGGGGGGGTCTGCCTTGATGTGGCAGGTGGGCTCAATCCTCTCATGGCCATTGGAGGTAACTAAAAGACCTCCATTTGTTTTAAAAATACATAGGGATAAAGGATAGAGCGCAAGTAACATGTTTTTCTTTGGTTTTTACTATGTATTGGGGCTGATGTGTACTGTAGTCATTGCAGCCGCCCAGTAGTGATGGGAGTTGAGCGCAGGACTTTTCTTTCTGCATTTGTATCCAATTTTTGTATTACTCAGCCTTGTTACAATGCAGCCGCCCATCCCATGTGTTCCCTATTAAGGGTTAATAATGTGTAGGGGTGTATATAAAAAATACCCCTTTCTGTCTCATTAGAGATTTTTGCCAGAGGCTCAAGGAAGCAAGGTGAATGGTTAGAGTTAGGACCCACCTAGGGGGGGTCTGCCTTGATGTGGCAGGTGGGCTCAATCCTCTCATGGCCATTGGAGGTAACTAAAAGACCTCCATTTGTTTTAAAAATACATAGGGATAAAGGATAGAGCGCAAGTAACATGTTTTTCTTTGGTTTTTACTATGTATTGGGGCTGATGTGTACTGTAGTCATTGCAGCCGCCCAGTAGTGATGGGAGTTGAGCGCAGGACTTTTCTTTCTGCATTTGTATCCAATTTTTGTATTACTCAGCCTTGTTACAATGCAGCCGCCCATCCCATGTGTTCCCTATTAAGGGTTAATAATGTGTAGGGGTGTATATAAAAAATACCCCTTTCTGTCTCATTAGAGATTTTTGCCAGAGGCTCAAGGAAGCAAGGTGAATGGTTAGAGTTAGGACCCACCTAGGGGGGGTCTGCCTTGATGTGGCAGGTGGGCTCAATCCTCTCATGGCCATTGGAGGTAACTAAAAGACCTCCATTTGTTTTAAAAATACATAGGGATAAAGGATAGAGCGCAAGTAACATGTTTTTCTTTGGTTTTTATGATGACATCAGCGCCTTTTCTTTTTCTATTCTGAACTTTTTTCCAATACTCGTATGATCAGAGGAAGAAGTATTAACCAACATTAACCCCCTAAAATGTCAATCTAAGCACCATAATCACTACAGCACACTCAGCCAATGTTTACTGTCTAAACCTGGCATGAGTTGGTGTAATACAGAAGTATGACTTTTGCTTTATCATAGCATTTCAGACTGAAAGGATCATGGGCACCCAACTCCATAACATACAGTTGCAAGAAAAAGTATGTGAACCCTTTGGAATGATATGGATTTCTGCACAAATTGGTCATAAAATGTGATCTGATCATCATCTAAGTCAAAACAATAGACAATCACAGTCTGCTTAAACTAATAACACACAAAGAATGAAATGTTGCCATGTTTTTATTGAACACACCATGTAAACATTCACAGTGCAGGTGGGAAAAGTATATGAACCATTGGATTTAATAACTGGTTGAACCTCTTTTGGCAGCAATAACTTCAACCAAACGTTTCCTGTAGTTGCAGATCAGACATGCACAACGGTCAGGAGAAGTTCTTGACCATTCCTCTTTACAGAACTGTTTCAGTTCGGCAATATTCTTGGGATGTCTGGTGTGAATCGCTTTCTTGAGGTCATGCCACAGCATCTCAATCGGGTTGAGGTCAGGACTCTGACTGGGCCACGTCAGAAGGCGCATTTTCTTCTGTTTAAGCCATTCTGTTGTTGATTTACTTCTATGCTTTGGGTCATTGTCCTGTTGCAACACCCATCTTCTGTTGAGCTTCAGCTGGTAGACAGATGGCCTTAAGTTCTCCTGCAAAATGCCTTGATAAACTTGGGAATTCATTTTTCCTTCGATGATAGCAATCCGTCCAGGCCCTGACGCAGCAAAGCAGCCCCAAACCATGATGCCCCCACCACCACACTTCACAGTTGGGATGAGGTTTTGATGTTGGTGTGCTGTGCCTCTATTTCGCCACACATAGTGTTGTGTGTTGCTTCCAAACAACTCAACTTTGGTTTCATCTGTCCACAGAATATTTTGCCAGTACTGCTGTGGAACATCCAGGTGCTCTTGTGCAAACTGTAAACGTGCAGCAATGTTTTGTTTGGACAGCAGTGGCTTCCTCTGTGGTATCCTCCCATGAAATCCATTCTTGTTTAATGTTTTACGCATTGTAGATTCGCTAACACTCTAGGATTCTTCTTCACCTCATTGAGCAGTCTGCGCTGTGCTCTTGCAGTCATCTTTACAGGACGGCCACTCCTAGGGAGAGTAGCAGCAGTGCTGAACTTTCTCCATTTATAAACAATTTGTCTTACCGTGGACTGATGAACAGCAAGGCTTTTGGGGATACTTTTATAACCCTTTCCAGCTTTATGCAAGTCAACAATTCTTAATCGTAGGTTTTCTGAGAGCTCTTTTGTGCGAGGCATCATTCACATCAGGCAATGCTTCTTGTGAAAAGCAAACCCAGAACTGGTGTGTGTTTTTTATAGGGCAGGGCAGCTGTAACCAACACCTCCAATCTCATCTCATTGATTGGACTCCAGTTGGCTGACATCTCACTCCAATTAGCTCTTGGAGATGTCATTAACCTAGGGGTTCACATACTTTTTCCACCTGCACTGTGAATATTTACATGGTGTGTTCAATAAAAACATGGCAACATTTCATTCTTTGTGTGGTATTAGCTAAAGCAGACTGTGATTGTCTATTGTCGTGATTTAGATGATGATCAGATCACATTTCATGACCAATTTGTGCAGAAATCCATATCATTCCAAAGGGTTCACATACTTTTTCTTGCAACTGTAAGTTACAAACCATTTGTAAATTGGTGTGGATGAGTTGTTATGGTGCTTAGTGTCCTTTTAAAGGACCTATTACAGTCATAATGTCAATTTGTTCTTTAATGCAGGTCTTGACAAATTTGCTTTGAATCCAGTAGCCAGCGGGGAAAAAAATAAAAAAAAAATAGGAGCCAGGTTTGTTTATTTAAAATGAACGACAAAAAATACAATTCTTAAAGCAACACTATAGTAGCCAGAACCACTACAGCTTAATATAGTGGTCCTGTGTCTAAGCCTGTCACCAATGGCTTTTCAATGTAAACACTGCCGCCTAGTAACCCCTCTAGGTGCAGTCACTCAGATGACCACTAGAGGTGCTTGCCTATCTCAAGTGCTGCACAGTGTGCAGAATCCACTTTCACAGAATCAACACTCTGCATGGAGGTGCTGGACATTTCCCATAGATTCAATGCATCTATATGAGGAGATGTTAATTGGCCTAGCATTTTGCTGTACATGTTCAATAGCCTGCCAATTCTTTCCTATGTTAAAGTATTAGCTGAGATCTCTCTCTTCCATGGAGACAGGGGCCATCAGCTGTGAGACCAGCACAGCATGGAGAAAAAAACCCACCAAATGAGTAAAAAACACCCTTCCCAAGAGATTGTAGGGGGCTAGGTCTCGCCCACTGGCCGACGGAGACAGTAGCAGGAGCGGCGCAGAGGAGGAGACAGTGACGAGGAACATCGTCGCTGCCTCAGGTAAGTGACTGAAGGGGTTTTCACCCCTTCAGTAACCGGGGATTGGGGGGTGGGAGGGAGAGGGTACCTCCAGTGCCAGGAAAACCGATTGTTTTCCTGGCACTGGAGTTTTCATTTAAGTAAAGTTTTGTGATGTTGTGGTGATGTCATATTCTGTCTCCCAGCATCATTGCAGGTCGTGCGAGGAAGCTGCGCAAGAAGATTACAGCTCCCTTAACACCTCCATTCCATGCAGCCGGCTGTCCAACCACATCAGAGGGAACAGACAAATCTCAGGCACCAGGACAAAATTCCTAGTTGCCATGGTGTCCAGGAAGCTTAATTAGGGGCTGCATGAAGTTGTCATAGATATATAGAGAGAACGTTCCATGCTTCTGTAAGTTACCCCAGGACAAGTCCTTAAAGGGTTCCTCCATATTTTTTTTTTTTTTTAAATGTTGCATTATTTCCCCTTGTTGGAGTTCCAGGCTGCCTAATCATGTGGCCGAGGGGACCTAGCATACAGCACATAAGTGCACATATTTCTGGATGTGCAGCATTTTAAGTTTAGGCACTGCAGATACAGATTGCTGCCACCATGACCACTTCAAAAAGGGTTTTACCAAAATGAGTTCTAAATCTTGATACTATATTGCTCAGTGTAGCTTTTTAGTACCTGTGGCTGAGGTTTCTTTATGCAATGATCAAGGGATGTTCATATACAGTGTATTCAGAAACTAGCCAGACCCACTTATTTACTTCACATTTTTTTTTTTTACTGTGGCAGTCTTACGCTACAATCGTTAAAATTTTTTTCATATTAATCTACAGTCAATACCTTGTAATAAAAAAATAAATAAAAAAGCGCACATTTTCGCCATTGACTTAAGTATTCAAACCCTTAACGCAGCACTTTGTGTGAAGTACCTTTGGCAGCCTCAAGTCTTTTAGGGTATGATGCAACAAGCTTTACACACCTGGATTTGGGTAGTTTCTGCCATTCGCCTCTGTAAATCCTTTCAAGCTCGCTCTGGTTTGATGGAGACCATCGGTGGACAGACATTTTCCACTCTCTTCAGAGACGCTCAATGTGGTTCAAAACTCTTCGTGGTCGTGGGTGTGTGCTTAGTGTAATTTTCCTGTAGAAATTGAACCTTTGGCCCGGTTCTAGGGTCCTGAGCGCTATGAACCAGGCTTTCATCTAGGAGATCTCTGTATTTTGTTGTGTTCAGCTTTCTCTCAAACCTTGACCAGTCTCCCAGTCACTGCCACTGAAATACACCCCAAGGCATGATGCAACAACCACCATGCTTCAATGTTATAGTAAACAGGGGATGAGCATTGCCTGGCTTGCTCCAGACATGATGCTCTGATTTGATGCCAAAGAATTCAACCTTTATTTTATATGACCAGAGAATCTTGTTTCTCACAGTATAAGTCCTTGAGGCACTTCCCAAATTCCAAGTGGGCTTTCGTGCCTCTTTCAGTGTGGAGGATTCAATCGGTCCAGTCTGCCATAAAGGCCAGATATATTGAGTGTTGCAGTGATGGTTGTCCTTATGCTAGTTTCTCCCATTTCAACATCTGGAATTCAAACAGAATGACATCCATTACCAAAGCCTTCTCTTCAGACTGCTCAGATTAACCGGGTGGCAAACTCTAGGAAGAGTCCTGGCTGTTTCTTCCATTTAGGGATTATGGAGGCCACTTGGCTCTTTTTGTAGCCTTCCTCAACTGAGTCTCCAGACAATCCTCTTTGAGCTCTGCAAGCATTTCCTTTGATCTAATAGCTTATTTTATTTTTTTATTTTAAGGATACACATTTACAACTGTAAGATCCTATAGGCCTTTCCAAATCATGTCCAATTAATATGAATTTGCCACAGGTGGACTCCATTAAGTAGCAACATCTCAAAGATGATTCAGAGAAATTAGATGCACCTGAGAGTTTAAGCATTTACACTGAACAAAATTCTAAACGCAACACCTTTGTTTTTGCTCATTTTTCATGAGCTGAAGACTTTTTCTATGTAAACAAAAGGCCTATTTCTCTCAAATCTGTGTAAGTGAGCACTTCTCCTTTGCCGATATTATCCATCCACCTCACAGGTGTGGCATATCAAGATGCTGATTAGACAGCATGATTATTGCAAAGGTGTGCCTTAGACTGGCCACAATAAAAGGCCACTAAAATGTGCAGTTTTATCACAGCACAATGCCACGGATGTCGCACGTTTTGAGGTAGCGTGCAATTGGCATGCTGACTGCAGGAATGTCCACCAGAGCTGTTGCCCGTGAATTGAATGTTCATTTCTCTACCATAAGCCGCCTCCAAAAGGCATTTCAGAGAATTTAACAATAGTTAGTTACAGTATCCCAGTGAGTAATATAAGTGGTAGTAGATGCTCATACACCTTTGTGAGTTTTTCCCTTTAAACCTCACAGGAAATATACATACAATATAAAGGTGTAGTATCTTTCTTATTTTGATATCAAAATAAGAAAGATAGATACAATATAAGGTGGAGTATGTTTCAGAGAATTTGGCAGTACATCCAACCGGCCTCACAACCGTAGACCACATGTAACCACACCAGCCCAGGACCTCCACATCCAGCATCTTAACCTCCAAGATCATCTGAGACCAGCCACCTGGACAGCTGCTGCAACAATCGGTTTGCATAACCAAAGAATTTCTGAACAAACTGTCTGAAACAGTCTCAGGGAAGCTCATCTGCATGCTAGTCGTCCTCATCGGGGTCTTGATCTGACTTCAGTTCATCATCGTAACCGACTTGAGTGAGCAAATGCTCACATTCAATGGCGGTTAGCACTTTAGAGAGGTGTTCTCTTCATGGATGAATTCCGTTTTTTACTGTACAGGGCAGATGGCAGACAGCATGTATGGCGTCGTGTGGGTGAGCGGTTTGCTGATGTCAACGTTGTGGATTGAGTGGCCCATGGTGGCGGTGGGGTTATGGTATGGGCAGAAGTATGTTATGGACATGTTGAATGCACAGATATACAGTGACGAGAACCTGTTGTTCCATTCATCCACTACTATCACCTCATGTTGCAGCGCGATAATGCATGGCCCCATGTTGCAAGGATCTTTACACAATTCCTGGAAGCTGAAAATATCCCAGTTCTTGCATGGCCAGCATACTCACCGGACATGTCACCCATTGAGCATGTTTGGGATGCTCTGGATCGGCGTATACGACAGTGTGTTTAAGGTCCTGCCAATATCCAGCAACCTCGCACAGCCATTGAAGAGGAGTTGACCAACATTCCACAGGCCACAATCAAGAGCCTGATCAACTCTATGTGGAGATGTGTTGCACTGCGTGGTCACACCAGATACTGACTGTTTTTGGACCCCCCCCCCCAATACAGTAAAACTGCACATTTTAGAGTGGCCTTTTATTGTGGCCAGCCTAAGAAACTTGATATGCCACACCTGTGGGGTGGATGGATTATCTCGGCAAAGGAGAAGTGCTCACCAACACAGATTTGTTAACAATATTTGAGGAAAAATAGGACTTGTGTCCATAGAAAAAAAAAAGTCTTTGATCTTTTAGTTCAGCTCATGAAAAATGGGGGCAAAAACAAAAAAGTGTTGCGTTTATAATTTTGTACACTGTAATAAAAGGGTCTGAATACTTATATCAATGTGTTATTTTATCTCTTTTTAGTAAGTTTACAAAAAGTTTTCTAAAATCTGGATTTTGTTTTGCCATTACGGGGTACTGGGAACAAAAAAATAAAAAAATAAAGCAATTGTGAAAATAAATGAAAGGAGTCTAAATACTTAAGAAAACACTGTATTATTCAAATTCGTTCTTTTATAACAAAAAAAAATTGCAAAAATTTAGCAAAGAAAACCATTAACGCAAAACCGCGTTCATAAAGCAGGATTAATGATGGAAACACAATTGTTTTTGAACATTATACTTTTGATATGCATGCGACCGTTTACTTTTAAAACATTGGAGCAGATTATTTTAAGGTACATACATCACACTCCCATTTAGGTGCAGCTTTTAATTCAATTAAACTACTCCATTAAACCAGCAATCCTAGGCCAACCCAACCAGTTCAAGAAGCCATAACCTTAATAAATTGAGCACTATGTCGCTTATACCATATATAGACTTTCAAATACAATGGTGTATTTATGAGAAATCAGGAGACAAAAATCAGACTGCATTTTAAAAATATTTTTTATAGAAATGTAATCAGGGGAATTAAGCAGTGGACAACATTAGTAAGAGTTTATTTCGGAACATAGAAATGCTTCAGTTAAACTGTTCCTCTATTGCATCTACTATGTACTGAACGCTTAACATTTTAGAACCCTATAGAAAAGAACAATCATTTCAAAAGGGTTATAAATAAAATATCTTGGCCACAAAGATTTTCAAATACATAAAAGAAAGGAATTCTCATGGAATTCTACCTATGCATCTGTTCAAAAATCAAGTACCGATTGTGGAGCAATAAGTTAAAAGAAGATCTATTTTAGGACACTAGGTTGCAGGTACAAAAGTGTTCATATTAACAAATATGGTTTCATATTCCAAATTTGGAAAGCTAAGGCACTGGACTGTAACAACAGACTTATAAAACTGTTTGATGCCCTTAAAGAACTATTACTGGCTTTTGTTAATTTATAATATCTACATTTATATATAGCACTGAACTGTATACAATTGGTTCAGAAAGTCACAGTTTCTGTTAAAGTGAACATGATCATATTCTTAAATCCAACCAGAATCTTAGAGGAGATTATATTGTAACACCAGAATACACCAGATTTATATGAAAAGGTCTTCATTTCTAGATTATGAACAATTATTCCAGCAGTTTGATATAAATCAGAGTTATTCTCGGCACTTAGGAATTGCCCCCAACTTTACCACATTAACAATGCAGAATTTACACTTCTGTGTGATTAATACCAATGGACAGCATGGCCTAGCTAACCCAACCTTGCCATTCTCAGTCAATCAATGTCATTTAAGTTGGCCAAAACAGACATTGATAACGTGGACAAGTAAATTAATTGCATTATCAATGTGGCAAATATGAGCCCTGGTTTATAAGATATTTTTCTAAATGGTTTGAAACTAAACCAGGAGATGGCACAAGTGAACAAACTATAGCGAGTCAAAAAGAAAAACAAAACTATAGAACGTTGTAGTGGTTATGTTGCTTTCATTAAGGGCTCAGAATCCACACATGATGGGATTTAAATATAGAAATATAGAGAGTATTGGCACTGCATTTACAGGTATAATGGAAAATATAGGTTACCAAACATTTAAATATTTCTACCCCAGTATAGGACTACCAGAAACATCCTGCAACAAATCTATATTACACAGTTTTTGTTTTCTTTCCGGTTATCTTTAGACAATATGGTAAAAATAAAAATTCTAGAAAAGAAAAATGTAATCCTGATGGAAAAAAAAAAAAAAAATCCAATTTATGCTTTGAATGGATATTCCAGGCACCCACAGTAGATGCAAATAGATAGGCAACAATACACATTTGCGGTCTAATCGTTAGTGGGTTAATTTAGGATTTAAAAAAACCTTTTACTGCACACCCCCATCTCAAACTTTAGAGAGTTTCCCTTTTCTGCGACGATTATATAGTTAGATTTTGTATCAGAAGGCAAAGTTGTTTGGTAGTTTGTGTTTAACAGATTTTCTGGGTGTTTCTTTGTTCTTTTTCAATTGTAGAAGGCAAACAGTAGAACTAAAAACAAAGTATTATGGTGTAGGAGACTTACTGGTTAAAATCAGCACTGTCAGACAGTTAAAGCAGAATAATGGTCTTATGAGAAAATTCCTGCCTGGTCAGAATTCACTGCAGAAGCTGAAAAGCCTGGGGATTTACATAAAATGCAGGAACTTCAAAAGTGTTTATTTTTCTTTTATCTATAGAACACTTGAAAAAGGGTCAGCCCCAGTATGGATTTCTTTCGAGTCAATGACAATAGGGCTGGATGAAAACACAAACGGAAATAAAAAGGTATGCATCAGGTTCATGTATTCAATTCATGTATTCAATTCACGTCTAGTTTTACACCTCTTAAGATACAGGGTAATTATAGTCACACCTAATGCATTTGAGGAGGAATATCATATACATTACCAAGTGCAAAATATATGAAAATGTACCAAATGTGGCTTAGAAAAGTTTGCAAACCCATTAAAAGTATTATTTGAATGGATACCTCACCCCACTGCATAGCAAGACAGAACATCTCAAGCAAAGGACCTGATCTATTTATGGAAACTCATCGGAGTGCGAACACAAGTCCTGTAATCACTGATCCCTTTAAATTGATCCACAGGACTTGTTTGAGAACCAAAGTCCTGCTGTCAGTAACATACGCACTACATTTCTCTGACTTTTGGGCACCTGCAATACTTCTAAAATACGTTTTTCTATCAACAGAATCCATCGATAAGAGACGGAAAGATGAATATACAGATTATGTGGGATGACAAAGGTGTAAAAAAACAAACAAAAACACTGTAATATTGCAATACTTGTGGTTCGATATATTCTAGCAACTGTCAAACAGGGACATTTACTTCACAGAAAACCACAAAAATAGATCTGCAATATATCCAAATAATTTAAGAATAAAAATAAAAAAAATAACCCCCCCACCCACCTCCCCAAAAAACAACAAAAAAACAACAAAAAAAACAACAACCCTACAACCCAAAACAGACTATAAGCCACTGACTTATAGTCAATGAACAGATCAGAATCTTTGCCAAAATCACTCTTAGCCCCAAAAGAGGTTTCTTCCCTTGCATGTAGCAACTCGGAAATATTTATTACTTCCGATGGTCATCTTACTATGCAAATGAAGACCAGAAACAAAAGGTGTGAAGATTCAAAATAATTACTGTAAAAATCACTTCATATTATATTGCAGTACCTGCCATGAAGATTTTACCAATACCCTAAAACCATTTTCATGCAGTCTATAGAGGCAAAGCTCACACAAATCTTGAAGGAAAGAAAAAGCACCAAACTGAGCCAGGAGAATAACTACAAGTTTCACAACAGGAGATTGTCACGTAAGTTCATAATATCCAATGTGCACATTACTTTTAGAAAACCTTGATAGAACAGTCATCTGTCTGGATACCTGTTTTTTTAAAAAGGCTTAGATGGGGAAAAATGGGGTGGGGAAGGAGGGGGGAAATACCATGTTTTATTTGTAATGCCCACTTGGAAAAACAGGCATCTGTTTTAAAATCATACTATTCCGGATTCTTCAACACAGATTTTTTAAAGGGTCGACCTCTTCTCGATTTTTTTTTGGAACTAATTTACTGCATTGATTGGCAGTAAACTGGATTAAATACAGTCTATGTGGTTGAGATGTGTTTTTTTTTTTTTCCAATGAACATAGGAGAGATTCATTCATTCCAATTCAGACAATTTACACGGCCTTCGGAATTCCTGACCTCGCTCATGGATCCATTTATTTGAAACTAAAAAAAAAAAAAAAAAAGTTGAGTTAAAAACAAATGAGTTATTCTAGTAAATATATATCTTTATCAGCACAGTGCTGTACAGTTATATGTTCAGTATAGTAATATGAATGGTTTAATTTTCACAAACACTCCCAGGCAGATGTTAACTTGGACAAACTGCCCCAAAGTGTTCAAAATTAGAAATTGATATTTCAGTCTCTTCAAGGGACATAAAGGATTATATATGTATCTTGGGATTGAACACATTCTGTAAATTACAATTCAAAATGTTTGTTAACTTTTCTTTAACCCCTTAAGGACACATGACATGTGTGACATGTCATGATTCCCTTTTACTCCAGAAGTTTGGTCCTTAAGGGGTTAAACAGTATTGCTCTACAATAAGGATCCCAATACTCACCCCATTTATTTCCAACTAAGACTGGACAGGCTGCATGCCTTGTGCTATAGTCTCCTTCACCGCTTTCAAAAAGATTATACCAGAATACTGCAGTACCCTAGGGAATGGGGAAAACATCAAATAAATGATTGAAAGTCTTCTAGAGCAGTGATTTTCAATTGGTGTGTCTCAAACCACACCGACTTCAGGACTGCAATAGGTTGAAAGTATTTGTTTTTAATGTAAAAATGCGTGTCAGCATTATAAATGGTATTACAACAAAGTCAGTTATATATATACCGTATTTATCGGCGTATAACACGCACAGGCGTATAACACGCACCTCATTTTTAGAAAGAAATTCCAGGAAATTTCCCCCCTCATCCCATAGTATTCCCCCCCCTCATCCCATAGTATTCCCCCCCCTCATCCCATAGTGTCCCCCCTTTCCATAGTATTCTCCCCCCTCCCATAGTATTCCCCCCCCTCCTCCCATAGTATTCTCCCCCCTCCCCTCCCATAGTATTCTCCCCCCTCCCCTAGTATTCTCCCCCCCTCCCCTCCCATAGTATATAGTATTCTCCCCCCCCTCCCCTCCCATAGTATTCTCCCCCCCCTCCCCTCCCATAGTATTCTCCCCCCCCTCCCCTCCCATAGTATTCTCCCCCCCCTCCCCTCCCATAGTATTCTCCCCCCCCTCCCCTCCCATAGTATTCTCCCCCCCCTCCCCTCCCATAGTATTCTCCCCCCCCTCCCCTCCCATAGTATTCTCCCCCCCCTCCCCTCCCATAGTATTCTCCCCCCCCTCCCCTCCCATAGTATTCTCCCCCCCCTCCCCTCCCATAGTATTCTCCCCCCCTCCCCTCCCATAGTATTCTCCCCCCCTCCCCTCCCATAGTATTCTCCCCCCCTCCCCTCCCATAGTATTCTCCCCCCCTCCCCTCCCATAGTATTCTCCCCCCCTCCCCTCCCATAGTATTCTCCCCTCTCCCCTCCCATAGTATTCTCCCCCCTCCCCTCCCATAGTGTACTTTCCTCCCCCTCCCCTCCCATAGTGTACTTTCCTCCTCCTCCCCTCCCATAGTGTACTTTCCTCCCCCTCCCCTCCCATAGTGTACTTTCCTCCCCCTCCCCTCCCATAGTGTACTTTCCTCCCCCTCCCCTCCCCTCCCATAGTGTACTTTCCTCCCCTCCCATAATTACTTACCTGTCCTGAAGCGTGGGCCGGCTTCACACCGTGCACCGCGGAACAGGAACTTTAATTTAAGGTTCCGGTTTCCGGCGGGACTGAAAGGAAGTGTGCACACTATTGTGCACACTTCCTTTCAGTCCCGCCGGAAACCGGAACCTTAAATTAAAGTTCCTGTACCGCGGTGCGCGCTGTGAAGCCGGCCCACGCTTCAGGACAGGTAAGTAATTATGGGATATCGGCGTATAACACGCACCCACGATTTTTCCCCTATTTTCAGGGGAAAAAAGTGCGTGTTATACGCCGATAAATACGGTATATATATATATATATATATATATATATATAATGTTGAATGAATGGTGGAAATATAAATATAATAAGTGTACAAAAAGCTTGGGAACCACTGATCTAGAGCAATACTCCATGGATCCAGTTCAAAGAAAACCCATCAGTTCAAGATCATTTAACTCAATTTACTAGATAATCTCAACAAAAAGGTAATTTTAGCCAAGGCTCTGGCTGCTCCGTATCCCACCTAATCCCAAAGGTGGAACTTCTTAAAGCACGGATTTCACAGATTTTGCTAGTGTTCAAATCTTTACGTAATACTTGGCCATACAGTAGTTTTCCAGCATGGCAGAAATGTACTATCTATTGCCAAAAGGGAAGGTTAACCAATATACAGTTGCTGGAAATCTGTGAACACGATTGAGGCAACAGTGAGGGTATATTTTTTTGGATCCCTTCCGCAAAAACATTTTCTTATCTTTTTTCTGTTCTATGTATTTACATTATCCCAGTATATGTATTTCCACCACTACAACCCAATGACACATTTACTCTTCTTCAGCATATTTCCCTCATTCACATAACTAATAAAATATTGTTTTTAAATCCTACTCGCACGATACGCTTTTATAAGCTGCTGTTTTGACAGTTTCTCCCCGTCATTCTTAAATAAAATAAAAAAGATGCATACCAATCAACAAACTCAACTGCCCTGATGCCTCCCGTCTGCTCTGTAACCTCCTCCTTTGGCCTCACACAGTGGTCTACTTCAGCAACTCATACAGCAGGAAATACTCTTGAACTCATATTCAACAATCTCTGTATCACCTCCAATCTCTTCACTGTTCAATTTCCTTTATCTGACCCCCATCTGCTGACCTTTGACATCAGCATACCCCATACCCAAATCTCACCACCCTCAACTCTCCAATCTTGCAGAAACCTCAACTGCCCTGTTCTCCAGCATTTCTCCATCAAACTCCAAACTCTCCTTTCACCCATCTCAAATCTCACTTGCCCTAACTCTGCAACCTCACTCTACAACTCCACTCTCTCCTCTCAACTAGACATCATGGCACCTCCTACATTTAAACGCAGCAAGCATGCCCAATTACAACCCTGACACCAAGCTGACCCGATATCTCCAAAAATGTTCAAGAACTGCTGAACGCTGTTGTAGAAAGTCTCACTCAGCACCTGACTTCCTCCACTATAAAATGTATGCTGCGCTCCTACACAACACTGGCTTTTTCCTCTGCAAAAGTAAATTACTTAAATACCCTCATAACCACACTCTCTTGCGATCCCAAACGACTATTTCACACTTTTGATGCTCTCCTTCGCCCTGTTGCTCCCCCTCTTCCTACCATCCTGTCCGCCTCAAACTTTGCATCTTACTTCACTGAGAAGATTTCTACAATCAGGGAAGAGATCTCTAACCTCTCTCCATCCCCTTCCAATACATCACCTAACCCCACTCCCTCCGCTGTTCTATGCTCATTCGCACCTACTACAACGGAAGAGGTTTCTGCTCTGGTCCTTCCGCCCCACCACCTGTTTCCTCGATCCTATTCCCTCATATCTAATCTGCACTCTGTCTCCCTCTCTTGCTCTACCTCTTACTAAAATTTTCAATCTCTCCCTTTGCTCTGGCTCATTTCCCTCACCCTTCAACCCCCTAAGCATGCAACCATAATGCTGATTCTGAATAAGCCAAACAGTGACCTCAACTCCCCATCCAACTACTGCCCTATATCACTACTTCCATTTGCCTCCAAGATCCTTGAGAGAGTTGTGTATGCGGGATTGACAGACTTCCTCAAATCCAACGCTCTGCTTGACCTGCTTCAGTCTGGATTCCGCACTCATCACTCTGTTCAAACAGCTGTGACCAAAGTATCCAATGATTTAAATCGCTGCTAAATCTCGTGGCCATAACTCTATCCTTATTTTCCTTGATCTTTCTGCTGCCTTTGACACTGTTGATCATCAACAGCTTCTTCTCATTCTTTGTAATCTCGGAGAGAGAGATTCCCACTGTCCTGTTGGCTCTGCAAGAAACGCTTTTATCTCCCAGAAGAATTACATAAGCGTACGACTCACTAGACCTTCTCGGTTCCAAAGAATCAGAGGATAAAATAGAAAAATCGGTGGTGGGTTATTTTTGCATGCAATCTTTGAGGATATTCTATACAGTCTATGTTATAGACTGCATTTCTAGTACAGCAACGTTAGGAAAGCCAATATGTATAAACCACCCTTTTAGATATATTTTACACAAAAATATTTCTTGTATTGTAATTTAAGTTTTTTTTTTGTTTTTTTTTATAAAGGTTTTGAGTACTATGAGCTCTTGCACCATCCATTCTCATAGCTAATGTTATACCTTTTTCGGATAGACAGCAGCTCCAACTTCTGGAAACACTGTAGCACCACCTGCTTCCACATCACTCATCTGCAAGTACAGGGAATTGAAAATGATTTAGCAATGTACTGTACTGAAACCTAGTGAGCCTTTATATCCACTGTGCTCAATTGGGATCTATCCACCATTTACATTATATAGCAATACAATTTATAGAATGCAATTAATAATGCTTTAGATCTGTGCTTCTTCCCCCTCCAACAACATGTTTATATTCCTAATGTTAGAATGTTCCTTTAAAAATAATCCCATGCAATGCAAACTTAACTTACTGTGATGTACCATAAGTTTGAAAATATTTAAGAGAAAGGTTTCATCAATGCCCTCTCTCTCTCTCTCTCTGGTTGTGTACTTTTTTTCCAAGGAGAAAATTATGGCACTCAGCTGGCAATATAAGGACACAGTGGAACTAAAGTATGCAAAATATATCTGCACATTGTGTCATTAGGTCTGTATGGGCCTTCACTAGTTCACTGAAGAAGAGCACTTTTCAGTGGCATGAATAATATATTAGGAGTAAGCCAGCATGCTTGATAAAAAAAAAAAAAAAAAAAAAAGTCATATTAAACAAATTATACAAAAAGGCATAGGACAGGAGAGAGAGAAAAAAAAAATTAAGTAATGGGAAGGATATAAGTAAACAACACGGTGAAGGAGAACACTATGAGGTTATTCTCCAAAGTGAAAATTGTCAGGAATTCAAATGGAATTTAAAATTTTAGGTCAAAACAGCTGAACTGTAAAAATTCTCCAAGTGAGCTAAACTCTGCATTCTATTTTGGTTTCAAATCAAATAAAAAAAAAAAAAAGGAAAAACTCACTTTAGTAAATAACCCTGTAAATGTATTATGGTCCTGTTAATGAGCTGATGGGCTAAATAAAGGCAACATAAAAAAAGATACTTAACGGTGAAATATGGGAAATTAAATATTTTTATATTTCTGGGAAATATAAAAATATTTTGAAGCTGCAAAATGTGGCCACTATGGTGGTGTCATGAAATGCTGAAGATCAGCCACAACATTTAAGGCCACTGCTAGGTAAAGTGAATAACATGGATTATATTGTTACAATGGCACCTGTCGAGGGGTGGGATATATTAGGCAGCAAGTGAACAGTCAGTTCTTCAACTTCATATGTTGGAAGCAGAAAAAATGGGCAAGTGAAAAGATCTGAGAGACATTGCCAACAGTCAAATGGTGATGGCTTCACAACTGGGTCAGAGCCTCTACAAAACGGGATGTCTTGTGAGGTGTTCCCGTTATGCAGTGGTTAGTACCTTCCAAAAGTGGTGCGTAGAACGACAACCATTGTACTGACAACAGGATCATGGGGGCCCAAGATCATTGATGCACGTGGAGAGCGAAGACTAGTCTGTCTGGTCCAATCCCACCGAAGGGATACTGTAGCTCAAATTGCTGAAAAACGTTATGCTGGCCATGATGGAACGGTGTCAGAACACATAGTGCTTAGAATGCCCATGACGACCCGAATGTGTCTTCAAAATGGGAGTGTCAAAACTGGACGATAGAGCAATAGAAGAATGTTTACTGGTCTAATGAATCACATTTTCTTTTAGATCAGGTGGATGGCCAGGTGCATGTGTGTCGTTTACCTTGGGAAGAAATGGCAGCAGGATGCACTATGGGAAGAAGGCAGGCCGGTGGAGGCAGTGTTATGCTCTCGGGAATGTTCTGCTGGGAAACTTTAGGTCCTGACCTTCATGTGGATGTTACTTTGAAACGTACCAGCTACCTATAGACTGTTGCAGACCATGTACAGCCCTTTACTGCAATGGTGTTCCCTAATGGCAGTGCCCTTCTCAGCAGGATAATGCACCTTGCCACACTGCAAAAATTGCTCAGGAATGGTGTGAGGAACATGACTAAGTTCAATGTGTTGCCTTGGCCTCCAAATTTCCCAGTTCTCAATCTGATTTAGCATATGTGGGATGTGCTGAAACATAAAATCCATTAAATATGTTGTTTCGTTTTTAAATTGATCTTTTTTTTTTTTGTCCCTCTATTTTTCCTTCTATGTATTTCTATGTATAACTGAAAACCTATGGTGAATTACATAAAAAAAACAAAAAAAAAACAAGACGTAGGGACTACTTTTTCTTATGGTGAGTATGCTTTCTGTCAATAGGCCAAAGTTTAGCAACATTTTATTTCAGTTTCTAAGGTATTTTGCCCACAATCCATCTGTCAAAAGAATCCCACAGAACGACAAACTGTAGTCATTGTGGACAGAGGAAAACAAAATGGCAGCACCCAGGGTTCGCAGTCTGGTGCAAAAAAGAAAACAGAATAAATATAAAGGCAAATAGGAAGGGAGTATAATCATTAAGCTACAAAAGGATAAAGAGAAGGAAAGTTCAAAAATAGTGACAAGAGGTTAGTGGCATGATTATGGATTTTGAACAAGTATAATTTTCTCCTTAATAAATAAAACACCAACTTGTGCAATTGGCTATGGCTTATATTATTATATATATCGGGTATGATCAATAAAACCCTGCAATTCAAAAGTTTATTAGCAATGTGCAGATCAAGAAATGAGAATACCAGGAGCAAGATGCCTCCATATGTGTAAGAATTTGGTAAATCTACCCTGGAACACTAACCAGGGGAAAACAATAGTTCATAAATCAATTATTAATAAACATATTGTACAGTAATATCCAAACTTAACTTACATAAAATAACCAGGTAGCAATTCTGTTGCCTGTACCAAGCTCTTTAAAAGCATCAGGTTCATCTTTCTGTAAAGAATATAACAGCAGGTTAAATGAAAACACAAATGGCAAATGTAAACTAAAGTAAAAAAAATAACAAAAATCTAAACACTCCAAAAAAAAAAAAAAAACCCACACAAAAAATAAACCAAACAAGCACACGTGCAATCTCCCCCCCCCCCCTCCCCCTCCCCCCCCAACTAAGGGTACATGCACAAATAATTACTCCCATATCAATAGCTTATTTATGACAATACACACTTATGTAAAATGGACCAAATTCTATATACTCTGAAGCAGTAATTAAGGCTGGATCTCATTACAGAATCTGTTCCACAAACCATTAAACTATCATTTGATGCATCTATCTAAACAATTCAGGTTTTGATATATTATTAAAAAGTATTAAACAATCAAACCAAAAAAAATCCTCAACTTCTAAATCCTTTAAAATGTGTGCTCTTTAATACTTTAGTCCCTTAATGGTCAATCAGTTGTCAGCATAGAGGTCCATTCAGAGGATTTAGTGACCGTCAAGAGCAGCAGACTTTTTTCAAACCTGGTTCTCCTGCTCACTGTCACCAAGTTATTTCACTAGTAGGTAATCCTTGCCTGCTGGGGGAATATAGAAATATAGGGACTAATGCTATACAATTCTAATACCAATGTGCTGGCAATGAAGAAAACCTGCTGGCATCATTACAAACGATTGCCCAGCTTGGGAAAGTGTCCTCATGCAGCACATTTTGCTGGGCAAAATGGCTGGGATGGAGTTTAGATGTAACACCCATGGTTCTCTAGGAATGGTGTTGTTGGCACACGGAACAGGAGATAACTAACATCAAGGAAATTGATATGTGGCAGGAAAAAAAAAAAAAAAAAAAGGGTCTTTAGTCTTAGGGAAAATTGAATGGTCCCTTCCACATTCATGAAGAAGAATACAGACATGTGAACCATTTGGTTTACACATCTAGCAAGTATATTCATGGACAATTTGTTAGAAATGCCTATTTTTATAAAGTTGGACAATCATCTTTGAGTGCTCCAAGACCCATGCACAAAAAAATAATTTTCTAATCTTTTATAGATCTCTAATTTCTAAATAATACGGTGGCTAATAAATATCACTATCACGCCACTCATCAATACTTAACTTATTGAAAAGATGACCACTGAACACTGACGAGGTTCTACAGTTGGGCCATTACCAGAGTTATCTAATCAACTTTTAGTTCTTCTTATTAAACTCACATGGTTATTTCTGCAACCCTAGATAAGAAATCCAAATTTCAGAGCAAGACCACCCCATGTGCTTGCCTCATATGCCCTGGTGGAACTTAGCTAAGACATTGCAAGTGTGAAGAATGTCAGCCAATTTCCTTTCATTTATGGGGACATACATCCATGATAACCCCAGAGCAAAATATATAGGTGAGGTGGGTTGCAAGAGTAAGTATTTCACTTATAATTCCCAGCAAACATGGAGAGTGGGAGATTTTGAAAAAAAAAAAAAGGTATTCAGCAGATTTAAAGATTATTAAAGGGAATCTATAGTTCCCAAAATACTTTTTTTCAGAACTATAGGTTCCCTTATGTCCACCCCCTTTGACAGTGATAAAATAAAGTTATCCAGCAATAGCTTAGCTCATGTCCTGCACAAAGACTCCTCCTTTGCATCGACCGCTGCACCTATGAAGATGTCACCATTCCTGCTGTCATCTTCCACAAACTCATACAATCCAATGCTTCTCAAAGAGAAGCATGCGCGGCCAAACACCACTCGCGTACAATCCAATTGATTCCAGTAAGACATCCACTGGTGGTGTATTTATCCATTCCAATGTAATGTTAAAAACAGCAATGTTTTGCATGGAACAGTTAAAATGACATAATTACTGCACCAAGACCACTTCAATGACATAGTGGTCCTTCAAGTATTTAGTTTGCATTAAATGATGGAATTTATTTCTTCTTGCCTTATTAAGCAGCTGAGGTCAAATCTTTCCCTAGACATGGGTCGTAGGTAACCAGATGTGCAACCCCAAGGTTTATTGATTACAGTAATTTAAGTTCAAAGCCACGATGCACAGGTAATAAATGAGAAGAAACAGATCTTTCTCCAAAATTTGGTTGTAACATACAGTGCATAAGTAGGTGATCAGATGCACAAAGATGAAGAATTTCTCAATTTAAATCTAAACATATCTCATGGTAGCTTAATGGTTCATTCAGCTATGGAAGACTAAAATAATAGCCAATCTAGACACACAAAAACAAGGGAATCATTAAAGCAGCAGTCCAATAAAGCAATGCTCAGTCTCTTTTGTTGCATACAATACATCACATTATAAGAACACGCACAACGTGCAGTTAATCTTTAGTTATTGATTCTAGGGTTACTTTTAGAACAGATGCAGGAAAGTGCTGCGTTAATGCTGCCCTCATGAACTTTACTTGCCCGTGCAAAATCAAAATGTGGTTCATATTGTCCTCCCATTCCATAATTTGCCACCTGAAAAGACAAAAAAAACACATGGGAGATATTTCTTTCCTTTATATAAGCTGGACTTACCCTGCCAAAATCAAAATGGGGCTCATACTGGCCTCCAACACCATAGTTGGCCACCTACAAAAAGCAGAGCACAGGATGGTAGTAAAAAAATATCACAGTCATTGATGTACCCCAAAGAGGTAAATGGATGTGTATACTGCTCTGGCAGAGAATGTGTAAAGTCAAACTAGACAGGTAAAAAGCTAGATGGAGAATAATCCAGAAAAAAAAAGTCTTTAAAAGTTGAAGCAAATTTATGGTCCTGATTTAGTCATTGCATTTTACTAGGTTCAAAAATAAATTTTAAAAAACTGAGAAGGTGCCTGGGCTCACAGAGCGGATGCAAATCCATCACTAGAACACCAAGTAGGAACAAACCAGGAACAGAGACTATAAAAGAACTGTTTAGGGTTATTTGTCAGGAAGGAGGCATTCGGGGCACTCGCCTATCTTTAGCACTTACTTGAAGTTCCTCAGCTGTAGACACATCAAGCCCTGTAAGATCTTGTATTCTCCGGTTGATTGTTTCTATCACAGGGTCTTCATAACCAGACAGCCAAGCACTGAGGCAAATGGAATGACAGGGTTTTAAAGCAACAACAATATGAACATATTTGCTTGCCATGATAATATGGTCTTCACTCATATGGACAAATGGCATGTTATATACAGTTCATAGGTTTGTTAAAACAGCTAGAATAGGTCAAAAGAGTTCTTTTAATTCCACCAATCTTTTTGTGGATCTGCTTCTATCTACTTAATTTACAACCAGAAGTTGCGGATACTAGAAAAATGGATTATGTGCCAAATCTATCTCAAATACAAAAAAAAAAAAAAGTGGGGCACAGTTTTGAATGTTATTTATTAAAGAGACATGCCTCATTCTGAGCCATTCAAAAGGCTAAAAAAGGCAAGTGAAAATATGATTTAGTTTAATATTTACAGGTTTCCCTTTTCTTATGATTTCCACATCCACTGCAGGGGGGAAACTGATCTAACCAATGTCCTATGCCTAGTACATTTGGCATGCCTAGCAGAGTCACACTGTGTGTATTTGGAAGAACTCTTCAACCTGACAGGGAGAGATGAGATGGAGCTTGATTCACTGTATATAATTGCACCGCTTATGCTATCAGAGGCTAGCCTGATCAGTGTGATTTCTGCTGATGACTGGTTTCTCTGTCCCTCTGCAACCAGTCAATGAGGAGCCTGGTGCACAAGGATGTCCTGATTCGGTCATGTGTGAACTGGTCAGAAAGCGAGATGGATTAATTAATAGGCGTGCCCAGCAATGCAATCTGACCAAGTTTATAAATGTTTGTTACATACTTTGTTTTCGTTGTTGTATTCTGGTTTGTATATTTGTTTAAAAGTTTTTGACTGCTGGTTAAAAATAAATAAAATAAACATTTCAAGTGATGCATGTCCCTTTAAGAGCTAAAGTAAAATTCTAAAAGTAAGCAATCACTATAAAATTCCAGTGGGATGTATCTACTTATTGCAGATGTTTTATATATCATTATATCTTAACAGGCCACATGGATTTCAATCTCTCTCAACATATAAGATAGATAGATGGATACACACACACTAGGTCTGTCTGGAAAAAGTCCAGCCATTGTTAATATAATGAGAACCGTTTGGGCGACATCAATGTAACCTCGCAGCCAAAGAGAGTGGACTGGAATGCGAATTTGTGATCAATGACAACTTCACTGTACTAGTCAGTGGGAGTGCAAGACCATTGAGTGAGTATGTGTACTGTGTAGCCATCGCATTTAAAATGACTGAGCGAGTATAGAAACAAATCTGCATCCAATTTTGCATGAAGCTTTAACATTCCTCCACGGAAACTATTCAAATGAATCAGAATTCTTTCGGGGACGATGCAATGACTGCAGCCCAAATAAAAATGTAGCCCAAATGCTTCAACGATAGCTGAAAAATCGGTTGAATGATTTGGCGCCCTGCGACTTCTGGCTTTTCCCAAAACTAAAAAAATCACATTTGAAAAGCAAGAAATTTCAGACTGTCATATGATTCAGGGAATATGACAAGTCAGCTGATGGTAATTTCTACAAAGGATTTTGCCGAGTGTTTTGAACAGTGGAAGAGACTCTGAGAGGTGGTGATTAAGGAGTCATTGTCCTATGTACAATGTTTCTTGTATCTTCAATAATTGTATATTTTTCATATTACATGGCTGGATGCTATATATCATGCACTGCCAACCACTACACAAGGCTCTTTCTAATCAGCACTCACAGACACTGACATAATAAGGACAGAATACAATGACAACAGAATTATCACAGGAAGGGGCCAATCTATGACAGAAATAGTGGGTTTTATAAGCAAGTGCCCTTCCTCCTTAAGCTACTTCACTATAAACCATTTTGTCCTTTTCGTGGTCACATCTGAATGTAATGGAGGTTCGCAGATTCACCAAAATGTAACCCGACTCTTGACGAAAGATTTCGTAGTAACCAATGCAGTGGTGTATTTATATTATATATTTATATTTAATTTATATTAACAGACTTTGCATCCTACATCAAGTATAGCAGGATGGGTCTCAAAAGGACACGTGAAGATGATTATTAAATGGGCAAAAGCATGTGGCTGCCAGCAAACTAGGACCACTCCAGTTATCTCTGGATATGTGGGATGCAGGACCTGGAAAAGCAAAAGGCTAGAAACTGGGTTGGAAGTGTACAACAAACATACAACTACATGAATTTAATGCAATTTTAACTGGAGAGTATTTAGGAATAAGTGTTTATCTGTAGGATAGTCTATAGCTATTCATAGCCTATAAGGAAGCCTTGCTTTGTCTCTTGGTTGTGGCCTGGATTAAAATACAGCTTAGACGCACTATAGTTATTGCCTTAAAAAAGACTTGAGTTTGTTGCTAAAGTATTTATCATACACCAGAGATGTTTTTCACAACACTGTCCCAAAATAATATGGGCTAGAACTTGGCTACGCACTGTAACTTGGGAAGAAGAATGCCATGGGCCCTAAGAAGTCACGATTTGACTAGTCCGGCTCAGACCGTTTCCCTAGATCATAAAGTAGTAATTTGCTTCTAAAAGACATCCAGTTTGCATTGTAGGATTACAGAAACATTTGCTTCCAGAAGTACACATTGGATTATACACAATGAAAGACAGCAGAAGGCTAAGTACATTTTACAATACATCAAATTAGCCATTGGTTTAGCATGCACCCTCCCCCCCGAATGAAGCTGGGGCACACCTATACCATCTCCAAGGTGTAGAATAAAAAAAGATTTTCCTAGGACATGGAGAATTGGGCATAATTCGTAAAGTCCCGTATGGACACTGTAGCAATGGAATTCACCATGAATGGCTAATTTTTGCCATTATCCACAGGTTTTCTGTGTATTTATTTTTTCTTTTGTAAATGAAAGGTGTCAAAATTAAACCTGAGCAGTTAGCCAATTATGTTGAGCCTTCACTTGCCAATTCGAATCTACAGTTTACAGAATTGTATTTGTTTTCTTTAATTCTGGAATCATTTTAAGAAAGCACTTTAAGACATATACCAAAATGTCTAATTTTAGCAGATAATCTGTTTATTCAGTCACGATCCATTTAGTAACACAAATGGACTGTGTTGCTTTCCATTCCTCCAGAAAGTGTTCACATAGCATGTCCAAGAAGACTTTTCCCCTTACCTCTTAGAGACTCTGTATTGTGCTGTGGTCAATTGTCCTGTCACAGGATCATGCACTGTAGCCCTTCTCAGCTACAAAAAGAGAAAGGACTGTGGGTTTTCATTTAGAAGTTGGCTTTTTTTTTATGCCATGCCAAGGATTCAGATTGGTCTGGGTGGTATGCCACGCAAAGTCTATTATAGTCTCCTTAAGGATAACAAAGAAATATATTTCGGTCCACAATGCAATGTCCTTTCACTTTTTTAGTAGAGACATCTATTGCATACTGGTGCAGAGTTTCGGCAAATCCTTTTTATCTTTGGAAGTTAAAGTTTAAGTATCGCAAATGCAAATATAAGTAAAGGTTATTATAATTTAATAAATAACTCATGTAGACTTTTTTTGATGTTTCAAAAGGCATAAGTGGGCAGATTTTAGTCTGATCGTGTTGTAAAACCATAACTAAAATCTTGTAGGTAACTCATCAATTGTGCTAAATATGGAAGCCTAAAATATCCGTGATAAAAATACTATGGAAATAAAATGAAGAACCCATGACATAACATTAAGAAAAATCGAATATAGTTACTCAGTCATTCATAGAACTATGTGTATTGTGCTCAAATGGGGTAGAAAATTAAGAATAAGAAAATAAATTAAGAAATAAATCTGTATGTCTTTTTTTTGTACCATAGTAAGGAAAATGGTTCACCCTACAATGATCTGAAGAATTTACACATATGCCAATTGTAATTTCAAACATCTAGACATGTTTCAATGAAAGTTCTAAACTAAAAGCACTTGTTTATGCCTGAAAAAACACCAAATAATTAAGATAAAGGGGAAAAAAAATGTAAAAATGTAAATCGACAATTTTAGTTTGACAAAAAGTGATAAGGATACTCCACACCAGTAGTGACAAAGACAGGACCGATATACCAGGAACGCACTCCTGTTACCTCAGTTCCATCACAGCTCCAGCACAAACCTATTACCCAAGCAATGCATTAAAAATGGTGTACGGAATCCTCTCTTCTTACCTTTTGCTAATTCTGTAGTGTGCAGTCTCCAGGACTCCTGTTATAGGGTTTGAAATGGTGGCTCGCCTCAGCTGTGAAGCCAACCAATCACAAAAAAGTTGTAACAAATCATAAGCTAGCATTCACCCAACCAATCAGAAACCTTTGATTTACAATTACAGAAAATGTTACATTGTAAAATTAAATAACACCTCTATATACAAAACCATTGAGGGAATAATTAAAGTATGGTAAATGCATGCAGAAAGTGCAGATTTGGAATGCATTCTTAAAAACTCAATACAATAATGAACTAATGATGTTAATATACAAACACATCTGCATTGTCTTAAAGATACACTATAGTCACACACAAAAACACTTTAGCTTAATTAAGCATTTTAGGTGTATATACTATGCCCCTGCAGTCTCACTACTCAATTCTCCACCATTTAGAAATTAAATCACTTTGTTTATGCAGCCCTAGTCACACCTCCCTGCATGTAACATGCACAGCCTTCACAAACACTTTGTGTAAAGTGAGATCTAATGTGTACACTTCTTTATTGCACAGTCGAATTTATAATATAGTATCACCGTTCACAGTTTGCTAGACCTTGCAGGAGCCTCCTGTGTGTGATTAAAGATCAATATACAGAGCAGTAGATAAATACTTCTAAAGTAAGTCTACATCTGACTAAAAATACATATTTTTTCTTGCAGGCTGCAGGAGTCACAGCTTAGGGGAAGTGTTGCTAAGGTTGCATGGACAGAAACAAAAGTTATTTAACTCCTAAATGGCAGAGAATTGAAAAGTGAGACTGCAGATGCATGATCTATACACCAAAACTGCTTTACTAAGGTAAAGTTGGTTTAGTGACTATAGTGTCCCTTTAAATGTCTTAAAATTCTGCAATTTCCAATAAGTGTAAAAATCTGCGTTTTTTTTGTTTTAAACATAACTAGTTTAATGCCACCAGCAAATGCAGTAACAAAACACTCATGACCGATTATGTTCTAGCGCACACAATTTTATTGCTGCAACCAGGTGACTGACATCTGCCAAAATAGCAATTTAATTTCATCTTGAGCAATTAGATAATGTCACAGAGTTAGTTAATTGTTTAATATTGCACTAGCAAATGTAGAGAACTGGATAAAAAAAAGTTAACACAAATCATGACATTCAGTAGTATACGGAGTGTAAACAAGCTATGACAGAAACCTTTCAACAGTACCGATATTATATGAACATGGTATAAGTTAAGCACAGTCTGCATGATTGGTTCATTGACACACACACACACACACACACACACACACCTTCAAATAGTACTTACTCTTGGCTTTGCAATTGCTTGAACTTTTGCAATCTCGTCATCAGAAATAATGTCATGGTAACGCACAATACGGGGCTTGTCCCATTCGTCCTCTTGCTTTGTAGGAGACAAAACGAAAGTAGGGCTCCTATTCCCATCAAAGTAACGACAGAAAAGTCTCTTTTGTCTGCGAGGAGTCTGAGAAAAGAAAGCAGGGAGAGTTAGGTGTACAGTAACTTATTAAACTATAAGAAAGTATATTGTATCGGAGGTATTTGAATTTTGTGTGTTAAGTGAAAAACAACTACAGCCTCTAAAAACAAACATTTTACTCCGTATATATTTTTGTTGCTACACTTACATACAGGCCAGTCCCGCGTCCGTGTGCAATATTCTTCACACATGGCTAAAGCAGCAGATTCCGCATAGCTAAACTAAGGTGCAACTGGATAAAACACATGAGCTGACATGCTTACCATTTTTACACCTTCCCCACGGCACAACATCTCATATTTTTGCCTCTCTGGTAAGTGATCTCGGGGCCGGCCCTTTCTGGCCTTGGTTTCAGCTCCATCAGAAACACCGGTTTTGTTTCCTTCCTTTGCCATAATGTATTCAAAGTATTTTAAATTCCCATTTCCTCTTTGATGTTCAGGATCTAAACGTTTAAATACAAAGAAAGCAGGTTTAGGCATAAGGTGGAGTGGGGATAAAGTTTTAATGAATAAAAAACAAAAAACTAAAAAAACAACAAACAGTAACGCTAAGGGCTTTATTCAGTAAATTGATAATAGAGATTTGGAAACAGAAGTGAGAATTTCAGGCAAAGGATCTAGAAAAAAATATCCTCATATGTAGGCACAACTGTATTGTTATAATTTTACCACCTCTTGCCTTTATTAATTTATTATGTTTTATTCCTTCCGAGTCTCAATATTTGGGAGCAGACATTTTGTTCTTTTCTGCCTGTGTTTGCAGTTTGTCCTTTTGTAGGATCGGATTTTACTGGTGGATTGTGAGTAAATTTGCTTAAAGTAACACTCTAAGTATCATAAGCACTACAGTCTGCTATAGTGGTTATGGTGCTTGGAGTTTAAGAACAGTATGACAACTTACCTGAATGCCTCCATGCGCATGCAGTCTCCTTTCCAGCAAGGAACACCCAGTTAGCTTTACTAATAAAAGCCATGCTGCACAGGGTTTTGCTCACTGGCTAAGAGTGCTTTCTGCCCTTTAGGTAAGTTGTCACACCGTTCTTAAATGGTTAGATCGCGGAGTGTGTGAGAAAGACATGGCATTCTTGGCACAACATTACTGCTATACATAAGGAAGAGTAGTGCCTACTTTTCCTCAACTATTTTATGAAAACTAGAGTGATCAGGAAGAAAATTAAAAGATTCAGACACAATTTGCTGTGTAGAAGCAGATTAAGTTAATTTTTGGTGACTAAGTTTTACGTTTATGTGCATCTGGTTCCCCCTAGTGGCATAATTGACGGTATTATGGTGTAAAAGAAGAGAGGTTTAAAAATAATAAACAATAAAATGATGAGAAGCTCACGTACAAGTGAACAGAAGCTATCACACAAATGTACTATGCAATAATGTCCCCTAAATTTTAGATTAAAATCACTTGTTCGGTTTTGATTCGTTAGAACAAAAATTAACAACAAAAAAAACCAAAAAAAAAAACCACACCATTTAAAAATCCCCACTACACAACATTGATGTCACATCTTTCTGGCAAAAAAAAAAAAAGCCTTGGTTCAAAATTGGAACTCACTAAATATACCATCTCTATATCAGGAGGGAACAATAATCAAATATGCCAAAAAGTAGCAACAGATATCACATAGACCAAAATCCCATTCTGCCCACTTTTCATTACATCTGGCCCAATTTGGACGCCCTAATAAGATAGAAAGGTGCTACCTTCCTTAGCTAGATTAAGTACCTGTCCTGGAACAGCACTGGCAACTTTCTAGTTTATTTCCTTTGAGTTTTTGTTTTTATCTCGGTTCTTTTTTTCCCTCTGTATCTCATATGTACCTGTGTTACTAAGCAGATTTGCTTTGGTTTTGACTCAATATGGTACTGTGTATTTTCTTTTATTTTTTTTACTGTATTCTAAAAAAGTATGCTTGTACATATTAGGCATTGCTATTTGTACATTTTTTACAAACTGCTTTGTCTATAAAGAAAAAAAAAATAGTTTTCTGATACGCAAACAAGTAACCATTTTGAGTATACACCCTCAAAGCAAATATAATACATAATGCATTGTTTGCAAAGCACAATGAGTATGAGCAAACAAACACACAAGGATTAACATGTTTCAAAGCATGCCATTTTCCGGATTCTGGCTAACACTCAAAGAAAAAAAATTCAACAGTTCTAGTCTATCAAGCTACGCATATCTTTTGTTTGCAGAGTTTGATCCCAACATCACAATAGCAGTATATGCAAAAGTGTACTGGGCATTTAATGAGAATTCTACTTCCTTAGCTGTAATTTTCTTTACATATCATCTGAAAAGGGCAAAAAATAAACTAATGGAACATATGCCATATAGAAATAAAAAAAAAAATAGTTCTGTTAATGGCCCCCTGATGCACAAGAGATATAGAACATAATGGGACATCATGCGACATATTAAAGTGCATGGTAAAATATAAAGGATTTTATTAAATACTGGAATTAGTTTTCTGATTGATAGATATTCACATGCCAGCCTTTCTCCATTGAAATACCAGCAGAGAGGAGAATCAAAAACAATGCTCCCAGTAACCAGTCTATGGTTTTGACTAATGGTAGTATGATCCTTAAGAGAAGCACTCAAGACGAGGGTTCAGATTTCATGAATTATGACCACTATCTAGATGCTTTCAGTTCAAAGCACCAGTCTGTGCCAATCCATATATCAATGATAAAAGAAAAGGATGACAAGAGGTAAAGAAAAGGCTAGTGCAGGCATGTATACTTGAGCCCTGCCCCTAGAGGGACTAATACTGAATCCAAAAAACATGCAAAAACAGCACAGAAGCGTTTAGTGTAAAGTACTGTCTGGGACTTCTCTCAAACATCAAAAACCTACAAAATTAAGGGGATGAATCATAATTATGTCTGTTCATGTAACACAAATTCTGAGTCAGCATTTTGCTTAACAAAACCACATTGTGTTTGGCCACAGAATGGTCTAAAACCTATGTGAAACAAGGCTGATCAAGAACGATTTATTTACTCGATATCACCTCAAATGCAAAAGCTACCATAAGGTACTGAATACCAATGTCTGATGTAAAAACATAAAAAATAAACAAACAGAAAAAACTATTTATAAACCAAAGAAAAGCAAGGAGGCGGGTGTAGACAGGCTTCACTATGTCCGGTGGGAAAAAAATAAACACCACTCAAGGTACTCCCCAGGTTTTAAAAATGTTGTAATTTATGCAATTTTTAACTGCTACATTTTTATACAAAATTTAAACCAATAACCTTAAAAATAATTAAACTACATTGTTACTGAGACTGTATGAATAAGGTCTATCAAATGCAGGCTTGCAGATCTCATCCCAGCAAAAGATATTCCGTTATATATTGACCTCATACCTAAAAATAAGAGTCTCTTTGTCAGCATGAGAGCTTTGTCCAGGTCCCCTTGTTGATATACTGCATAGCTAAGGTAATCTAGAACCAAGACTTTGTCAATAGAAGATTCTTCTCCATCATCCAGCTGCTTCAGAGCCTGCTCCATCCATAGCTCAGTATGGTAATAATCTGCATCCGTGTAGGCAACTTTACCCAAATCAAAACAGTCTTCGGCTGTTAATGAGGCTTTTTGCTTTACACCTATGGATGATGAATGGTTGATATTAAAAGTAATATTCTAAAAGCGGAATGTTACGAACAGTACTTTAGACAATAGGAAAAAACAAACAAAAAGACCTTCCACTCCCCCCACTCAAATCTATGGATTGCTGTATTGATTTATTGCCGTGTTATGAAAAACAAAGAATACAAATCTTGAACAGAGGGGTCATTACTATGACGTTTTCTGGACAGTAAAATAATCAATAAAGCTTGAATTACCTGGAAGGTTACCACTTGAGAACGTGTCTGGGGTGAGGTTGTAGGTGTCCTGCAAACGAAGCAAGGCTTTAGCTGCACCCGTCTGGTCTTCATCATTAGGGAAATACTGTCGCTGGATAGTCAAATTGGAAATGAATCCTGTGAAGACAGCATGAGATTATTACAATGCACATTTTTTGCCAACATGAGCACTTCAATATCATACATACATATCTGTATTTCTATTTCAAAATCACCCCGTTAACATGTCTTCAAAGGACACAGCAGCATTCCACAACTTCACTTGTTAAGCACACTAGAAATCAAGGGATGCTGCCTGAAATAATGTCAAGCCATATATAAATATATGAAAGGTGGAAATAGTGATCTTAAAGACAAGTGTTTGCTTTTAAACTCTGCATTTGCTGGAGATTATAACCCATGATGTACTGATTAAATGTATGTTTATGCTACAAAATTTTCCACCCACTACTTTTGTGTATTTTATGTTCACTTTAATAGACATTGTAGAATACACAAAATGTCTTACTACAGGAACATGGACGGCAGGTGGGATGGACAAAAACCTTGGGTATATTTTGTCCATCCTATTCTTTTAAAACATTTTTGTCAGCCTGACTAGTTTGAAACAAACCATGTTGGTTTTACCTTGAAAATTGACTAGGAATATGAAAAAGGATAAAGCGTTTATGCTAATTAGTAAATACCATCAGACATGTCCTTAAGAACCAGGTTTTCTAGTTCCAACCACTCTGTGTTGAGTCGCTTCATGAGCTTAAAAGCATTGACAGGGTGTCCCAAGAACCCCTCTGGATCTTTTGTAGCGGTTTCGGTCACTTGATCCAATTTCTCTGCCCATCTGCAAGTTATAAAATACAATATGATAACTAGCTCATAAGAACTAATGGGAAAACTATAAAAAAAAAAATCAAACCAGCTGTTTGGTTCAACACACTGCAGAAATGTGTGCATGCAGGCACAGATCTTTAAAACAGGAAATTGGCAACAGATGGCACATTTTATTTTCCCATTTTAATGAAAGCAGATACACCTGTGATGGTTGCACAACACTTGGCACACAATAGGAGCGGTGTTTAAAAAAGGGAATGCCATTATTTGCCATAAGAATGAAACCAACAGAAAAGATGCAAAACATGCATCACTTAGAAAGATATTATGACAATGATACTATAGAATAAAACTATACGAAGTCATTAAGGAAAGATGGTATTTAATTTTTTTGGAAAGACTTTAAAGGGGAATAGTCACTTTTCTGAAAATAACCCAGGTTACAGGTGGTTTTAATTATTCTATTCAACTTTGGTAATTGCCGTTCTACAACATTTGGGGATCTACCCCTACTATAAGCCTATAAATGCCAAATAAAGTCTTCCTGGTCATTTCTGCAAGTTGCGAGGTGGGGCCTTCATTGTTTGGAGATGCTCTTACCCAGTTGTCTAACCATCACTATTTGGCGCTTATCAAAGTCACTTAGATTTTTTTCATTTGACCATTTTTCCTTCTTCCAACACATGCAATTCAAGAACTGACTGTTCACTTTACAGGTGCAATTGTAACCATATAATCAGTGTTATAATGTTGTGGCTGATCAGAATATATATATCGACTAATAATGGATATAATATAGGATTGTCTTATTTAATGAAGAGGCTGGATACATGTGCACAATAATTTAATACCTTTGATCTAGCAACTGTGACTCCACACTTATCAACTGATTTGTGATCAGTTTAGAACTGCATGATAGAAGAAACATTTGCTTTTTAATGAACCATAATCAATCATGTTATGCTAAGCAAGTCTGGGTGCTTGGCGTGTTTCTTAACATAGCCTTGCACTGTAAACATTACAGTTTCTCTAAAACTGCAATGATTTACATTGCAGGGTTAAGGGGACAGGAACACTGCACGCAGACCACTTCGTTGAGATGAAGTGCTCTGAGTGCCCCTAACGTCCCTCTAATTACCTTATTTTGATTTCTCCAATTATTACAAAATAAAAATGAATTATGAAAGTTGCATGGATATTCACAAATTTACAGCAAAAATGTTCACTTACTGCTTGATTTTTGTCAGTTTTAGCTCTTCTGCCATAATATAATCCTTCAGTGATGTTACAAGGTCTTTCTCTGTGTTTAACAAGTCTGTCATGTGCCCTGGAATTCAAGTAAACAGAAGGAAGGAAAAAATAAAAAGTTTTGTATAATTTACCAAATAAAGCAAACAGTGACAATTATCTATAGGACACATTACAAATTTAAAGGAACACTAGCCTCCCAATGATTCCCTACGATAATCTCAATGATCTCAGCCAAAGAGGTAGAGAGGCACAAAATGAAATAAGATATGTTTTTTAATGGTGGCAATGAGGGCCTGGTATCCTAAACACCCCGAGATTGCCATGGTAAGTGACTGATTTCACAGCTCAAGGGAAAAGAAGAAAGTGTAGGAGTTTGAAGGTTGGACGTCATGTTACAGTGGGTTGTGTAGGCGGTTGAGTCAAACCAAAATGTGCTACTATATTTATCCCCTACCAAAACCAAAATGTGCTACTATATTTATCCCCTACCAAAACCAAAATGTGCTACTATATTTATCCCCTACCAAAACCAAAATGTGCTACTATATTTATCCCCTACCAAAACCAAAATGTGCTACTATATTTATCCCCTACCAAAACCAAAATGTGCTACTATATTTATCCCCTACCAAAACCAAAATGTGCTACTATATTTATCCCCTACCAAAACCAAAATGTGCTACTATATTTATCCCCTACCAAAACCACATTCTAAGATGGGACATACCAATTGATGTGAAGAAGTCTGTGTGTGCAGAACATAAGGAAAGTAGTCCCAGGAGCAGCAAGACAAGGAACTTCATGGTGAATAAAGTGCAAATCTGAAAAACAATACATTATTTTTATTTTAAAGTACAAAAACTTGTCTTATGTGTTTTATATACATTAAAAAAAAAGAAAAAGAAAGTATTAAGTTAATAGAAGCCACTGACAGCCCATTCAGCCAGAGAGGAGTTGTCAGGTACAAACTGGAGAGTTTCCAACTGTTAGTTGAATTCTTATAGGTGGTTGAGTATTACAGAAAAAAAGAAAAAATACATATACATGTCAAAAGGCAACAGACAAATATGGTTTCTTAATCTTTCTCCCTCATAGTAGCCAGACAGATATTTTAAACTCTGCTACAATAAATAAAAAAAACATTTATCCACCCCACAGGCTTACGGTATTCAAGAGAGAGTAAAATTGGCTTATTTACAAGAATGCCTACACACTCAAGATTCCAAGAGGTATGCAAAATAATCATGTTGTCCAGATGATACTCAAATAGCTTTTTTTTGGAAATATCAGAACAATTATAATAAAAATAATAAAAATAACAGTTCCTTCAAATCCATTGTAAGCTGACCAACGTAAAAGGAAAAATCATACAGGACCTCATTGACCTCAATTACTCGGTGTGGCATCCCACAATGCCTAGCATGAGGCCACAAGCAGGAAATGGTGAATAATACACACTCTGGATTAGGAGAGGAAATTGATGAATCCATCTTGGAAGCCTGAGTTTTGTAATTATTACACCGAAGCCAACAAAAAGCTGAAAGCTAGACTATAAATAGCAATTAACTGAGTTGTGTGCATGTGGCACGGTGGAGAAGGAGAACCAAAAGTATACAGTTGTGGCAAGTTTACATTTAAACACATTGCAATTTTCAGTAGTTGCTGCAATACATTTTTTTTTTTTTTTACATATAATATATAGAAAGATTAAACCTATCAGAGTTAGCATTCAGAGAATCTGTTCAAGAACACCAATGCCCGAGTGGTAAGCAGAGTTGCAGGACACACTTGTTTTAAAGTGGAATGATCACTTCAAATTACACAATTGAATAAAATATTTGAAATGTAAAGAGACACCAAACAACTTTAACTAAATGAAGGGTTTTTGGTGTATATATCCTCTACATCTCCCCTGGCTGTATCCCCCACAGCTCTTTTTCAGAACTGTATTGAGTTTTTTAAGAATGGTGCTTCGATATACCTTTTGTTATGGTGCCCGAAGTCCCTGGCGCCAGCTTACTTTCAGGGCTTAAACAGTTATGGGCCACATTTGTAAAACAAGCAGCCAAGATAGGGGTGTGCACCTCTACCATTAATTTTTAGCCCTCAAAAAAATATATCTACTAAACATAAGGGATAAGTAAACAGAGTATTGAAAAGCTGCAGAAATGACAGTTACCAGAAATCAGAAAGGGATATATACCAGTGTAAACCCTACAAGTTTATTTAAAAAAAAAAATTAAAATAAAAAATAAATCTAACAAACCCAAACCTCACCCCCTAAAATATACACGCCTCATGGAAATAAAAATTGTGAAGACTGTAAATAAATTTGCTGTAGTAATAAAACTAGATAGATGCCCTATATTGCACCAGTTGCCTACTACTGCATTACATACTTTCTTGTATTTGATTCCCATAATGTTAATATTGTACAAGAGAGGGAATAAAAAGAGAAAAAAAATAAAATTAAAAAAAATAAAAAATACTTCTGCCAACTAATGTTTCTGAAATTAAAGGTACAAATTAGCAGGAATGTACTTATTCCTATATACATTGAGTTTGATCGAAATATGTCTGTCTCACAAAATCCACAAACATTTGTCAACCTTTGGGCTATACATTTTTCTTTTTCTCTGATCTACGGATTTATTCCTGCACACAGATTACCCTCAGCAACCAAGTCCAACATTTTGCAACATATTCTGCCTTCGAATACGATTTATTCCTTCA
Source organism: Pelobates fuscus (assembly GCF_036172605.1). Taxonomy (NCBI): domain Eukaryota; kingdom Metazoa; phylum Chordata; class Amphibia; order Anura; family Pelobatidae; genus Pelobates; species Pelobates fuscus. Next base: position 89,029,684 of record NC_086326.1, read on the forward strand.
TACTGCACTCTGCAATGTGCTCTCTGAAAAAGAAAGTGCGGCTCAGGCACCTAGATTCAGTTAAATTTGCATTGACATACTATATGTGCCCCTGTAGAGAGAGGAGGGGGGGGGGGAATTATAACAGACTTTACAGTCTTCACAAGTACAGGTAAGTAGAATTATTCTTTTTATAAATCACTGTGTTCATTGAGTTAAGAGGCAGCCAGTTCCTTGGAAAGATCCCTGGAACACATTTAGCAAAACCGCTGCCAAACCTCACTGTTTGTTAAGCTGGACTCAGACCAAATCATTTTATTTGCACCATGAAATACATAAAAGCCATAAAAATTTCAAGATTTCCAAATATTTAGTGAATCTGAAGATGGATTTGCTACCAGCGATGAATACATTACATAAATGCCATCTTCTCTGCCACCATGGACTAATCCATACCAAATATCTTCTCAATAGGAATACCCAGTGCATTTATTTTTTATTAAAAACCACATAAAAGGCAGGCAAGGACGCCCAAATTTAGGCTACAATGAAACTTGTGTTCTATTTGGGGGGTGCTTTTCAAATACATTTTGGCACAGATAATAGAGAGTCGTCTGACACCTACTGTCAAATTAGGCAGAACAAAGTAAACTGATTAAACATGAACACAGTCATACCATCTTTGTTTTTAAATAAAAAAAAATTTAAATGAACACTACAGTGTTAGGAATACAAACACATAGTGTTTGGTTAACTACATAGACTGCCAAACTCCAGAGATGAACTGAAGTGTGGAGACAATGAATGCAGGTCCTGCAAAGATTGCACAACCTTGTTCAGGAAGTCCTTTTAGTGGCTGTCTGGGTAACAGACACTCAAAGTGGACTTAAACAGCAGTGTAAATACTGCCTTTTCTCTGAAAAGGCTGCATTTACTTGCACAGACAGTTTATATGCCCCTTAACATTGAGTTGTAGTGATTGTGGTGACTATAGTGTCCCTTTAACCCCTTTAACAAACTTCTGGAATAAAAGGGAATCATGACATGTCACACATGTCATGTGTCCTTAAGGGGTCAGAAAATAACGCCCCACTATCTTTAAAGGATTATGCCAAGCATGACCACTGCAGTGAGTTAAAGTGTTCATGGTGCCTGAAGTCTGTAAGTGCAGCCACCACATATGGGAGTTTAATTTTATATTCGCTTTGGGTGGAAATGTATTAAGCAAATGTACCAGTTATGTTGTTTAGTATAGTACATTAGACAAATAGTACAGTCAAGTTTAATAAAAAAAGAAAAAAAATTGTGGACTAAAAACATTTATATTGTTATTGGTCCTAAGAACACCAATGGAATTCAGTTCTTTTATCAACTATTTTATGATATAGTTATTGCTGGGGAGAAATTTCTGTTTAGTATCTTGGTTCAAAATTATGTGTTTCAGAGTTTTTGTTTTTTTTCCTGTTTGTTTTGTGGGATTTCTTTTTTATGACTGCTGTTGAGTAAACCGACTGTAATGGTTCTATTGTCAGCATCCCCCTGGCACCTTCTCCTGGTTATGTGCATTTGAATTCTATCCTTCTTTAGCTATCATTCACTGACTGAGAACATCAGCTGACAAGCTTAGACCAGGAATCCAGGTACCGGTCCAAACCTGGTCTAAATTGCTATTGTTAATGCAGAAGTGCAGCATCCCCATTGGCAACATGGACCAGGAGAAGCCAGCCCATGGGCATCTGGGGTTCCTCTGTGCCACAACATACAATTGACAAATAACCATGGGACAGCCTCATGGGCAAGCAGCGATTGTTGGGATTAGAGTGACTCTTTAATTTGTATTGCAGGCTGATTTAAAGCACAAGAGAGTTGCAAGGTTGTGTGCGTGGGTTGAGAGCGAGAAATGTGATCTGATTTGCGAGTCTTCTGAGTGAGTCAGAAGAGCTGGCAAAACCAGTAGCAAATAACTTTGTTTCTCTGCAATGTGAACAGTTCACCTTGAATTTGATGGTCTTTTGTGTGCAGCAGGGATATTGTTCTGTCTTTCAATGCAGCTTGTGTGTGTCTAATATGAGCTGGTGTGGTCTACATTGTCTCCTTAAAGGGACACTATAGGCACCCAGTGCTTTCCTATGGGGAAACCTAATGCGCGCATGGCATTCGTCGAGCAAGCACATTAGCACCCGCTCATCGCGGGACGTCAGTGGCGGCAGAGCCGCTGAGATCAGATAAGCAATTCCTGGCACTATAGTATCCTTTTAAGTAGACAAATTCTATTTGTATCTACATCTATTCTAGACTATAGCTAGTTTCAGAATATTATAAAATAAAACAATTAGGTTGCGCCACAATTGTTTAAATGATATGTTAAAAAAATGTGAAAGTATTATTACATTTTTTTTTACTTACAGTAAAAAGCCAATCAAATGTTTACAGTCTAAAATATAAGATATACAAATTAGTAGAAAGTCAAATTTTGAGGTATAGAGATGATAAGGCTTAGTAGACCTTGTTGTTACTTTGTGGAAGTCTTGAGATAGCAGTTTCTCTTGATCCAGTTAAAACAGAAGGCAAAAGAAAAAACTAAAATGGTATAGCATGTCACCGGCACATGATGGGAAATATGTAATCCGTAGTGGTCCTACTCACCTATTTTAGAGCTAGTACAAGCTCAGGTGTAACTAACATTCAGTGGCGTTGATCCCCCACTAGTAGGATATAGGTGATGGTATTATTGGAATGTTACTCAGGGTCAAGATGTCCCAGCAAGAACAAATAAAAGCCCAGCCCAGAGGGAGTTGGACCCTAAGGGGGAAGGGGGCATCCTCATGGCACTATAGTGCCACGACAACAAGTTTTTTTCCTGGCTCTATAATGGTCCTTTAAGTTTTTTTTTTTGCCGCCCACATAAACTTAAATGGACACTATAGTCACCCGAACAACTTCAGCTTAATGAGGTTGTTCAGGTGAGTGCTACAGCTACCCGGAGCCTTTTTCTTGTAAGCACTGTATTTTCTGAGAAAATGCAGTGTTTACATTGAAAGCTTGGAACACCTCTTGTTGCAGTCAGACGGCCACCAGAGGGACTTCCGAGTTCAGAGGCCCTAAAAAGGCCTCTCGTCCGATGCATTCTGGGTGAATGCATCAGACGGGCTATCAGCACACAAAGCACTGTGAACGCGCTTTGTGTGCTGATAGCCTGTCAGCACTGCTGACAGCCCGAACCCACAGGGACGCTTACTGTCCACAATAGTGGTTGAAGGGGGAGACCTACTCTCCTTCCCCCCCCCCCCCGCTGTGCGGCGGGTGGGGACCCTAAAATTATCAATGAGGGGGGGACCTTTTGTCCCCCCCGGCCCCCACCCCTGAGCGGTGGGTGGGGGCCCTAAAATTATCGATAAGGGTGGGACCTACTGTCCCCCCCCCAGCCCCCACCCCTGTGCGGCGGGTGGGGGCCCTAAAATTATCAATAAGGGGGGGACCAACTGTCCCCCACCCCTGTGCGGAGGGTGGGGGCCCTAAAATTATCAATGAGGGGGGGACCTACTGACCCCCCCCGGCCCCCACCCCTGAGCGGCGGGTGGGGGCCCTAAAATTATCGATAAGGGGGGGGGACCTATTGTCCCCCCCCTGCCCCCACCCCTGAGCGGTGGGTGGGGGCCCTAAATACAAAGGGGGGGGACCCTAGTTAACCCTCCCCACCCAAAAAAAAAAAAAAAAATGATCTCCCTACCTACCCCCCTCACCCTAAAAATAATGAGGGGGGGGGGAACATTAACTAAAAACCTGTAAAAAAAATAAAAATAAAAAAAATAAAAAAAAATTACCATTCGATGTTTTCTTTCTTCTAAAATCTTCTTTCTTCAGCCCCAAAAAAGGCCAAATAAAAATCCATAATAACCGACGCAATAAAAAAAAAACGAGCGCAAAAAATCCATCCAATCACAGTGCTCTGTGTCATTTTACAAGCGTGGGAAAATTCCAAAGAACTTTCCCACGCTTGTAAAATGACAAAGAGCACTCTGATTGGCTTAAACCCACCAATCAGAGTGTTCTTAGCCTAATTGCAGGGCGGGGCAAGGCTTTATAAGCCTTCCCCCACCCTGCGGAGCTCAGTCTGCGCGGAGCCCTCCATGGGTGAAGATGGATTATTTTTTTTGCGCTCTTTTTTTTTTTTTTTTTTTATTGCGTTGGTTATTATGGATTTTTATTTGGCCTTTTTTGGGGCTGAAGAAAGAAGATTTTAGAAGAAAGAAAACATCGAATGGTAATTTTTTTTTATATATATATTTTTTTTTTTACAGGTTTTTAGTTAATGTTAACCCCCCCTCATTATTTTTAGGGTGAGGGGGGTAGGTAGGGAGATCATTTTTTTGGGGGGGGGGGGGAAGGGTTAACTAGGGTCCCCCCCTTTGTATTTAGGGCCCCCACCCACCGCTCAGGGGTGGGGGCCGGGGGGGGGGACAGTAGGTCACCCCCCTTATTGATCATTTTAGGGCCCCCACCCACCGCTCAGGGGTGGGGGCTAGGGGGGACAAAAGATCCCCCCGTTATTGATAATTTTAGGGCCCCCACCCGCCGGGAGGGGGTGGGGGCCGGGAGGGGGACAATAGGTCCCCCACCTTATCGATAATTTTAGGGCCCCCACCCGCCGCTCAGGGGTGGGGGCCGGGGGGGGGGGGACAGTAGGTCCCCCCCCTCATTGATAATTTTAGGGCCCCCACCCGCCGCTCAGGGGTGGGGACAGTAGGTCCCCCCCCTCATTGATAATTTTAGGGCCCCCACCCGCCGCACAGGGGTGGGGGCCGGGACAGTAGGTCCCCCCCTCATTGATAATTTTAGGGCCCCCACCCGCCGCACAGGGGTGGGGGCCGGTAGGTCCCCCCCCTCGTTGATAATTTTAGGGCCCCCACCCGCCGCACAGGGGTGGGGGCCGGGGGGGGGACAGTAGGTCCCCCCCCCCATTGATAATTTTAGGGCCTCCACCCGCCGCACAGGGGTGGGGGCCGGGGGGGGACAGTAGGTCCCCCCCCTTATTGATAATTTTAGAAAGCGAGCTGAGCTGTCAGTCAGACAGCTCAGCTCGCGAACGCGCATTCCGCGCACATGCGCGGTAAAGCGCTCAGGTTCTTCATAGGGCGGCATTCAATGCCGCTCTATGAAGAACGCGATTGGTGCAGTGCGAAGCCGCGCAAGCGCACCACATCGCGAAGACGCTTCTCTGTGAGAAGCGTCCTATTGGGCCCCGCGATTTCGTCATTTGGACGAAAAAGGGGGCGCGGCCTAGCGGGGAGCTCGGCGCTGGAACGGAGGTAAGTTTTTAATATAAAAACACCTCGAAATTTTTTTTTAATGAATGAAAGTACATATAAAAGCAAGAAGGAAGGCTGGGGGACCTGTCTTTCTTGCTTTTATATGGTGACTATAGAGTCCCTTTAAACCTTGTTTATTTGGCCCGTGCTAGACTTTGAGTTTGACATGCTTGCGCTAGTGCCTGTCAGAAGAGCCACTAAAGACAACTTCAATAGAAAAGTAAAACTCTGGCATTTCTATCCGATCTCCAAAATGCCATCTGATTGGTGCAGCACAGTGTTTTGCCACATATCTGCATTGGATTGGCTAAGATCATATCTCACGATGATCTCAGTCAAGGAGTCGTAGCTTTTCAGTGGAGATCGGGATTAAAGGCAACTAAAATACCGTTTTACTTCACTGCAGGTGGGGGCTGGTCACCTAAAACCCATCATGGCATTCAAGTGTTGGGAATACACATGTATAGCTAACGCTATAGAGTTCCTGGAAGCAAAACACAGAACCTAAGATAAGATTACAGTATGCAAGTAGGAAGTTCTTGTTATGTCTGTGACGGATCATGTCCCTGGAATGTAATCCTTTTGTTTCATTCTCCTATTTGTTCGGGACATTGTATTCTCCTTCATTTTTTAAATTTCATTCCCTTACTGAACAACTAGACCACCCGTATGCGGAGTGTGCCACCCATCAACTCCGGTCACCTCATAGACGTTCTAAGCGGTCGGCTGGGTGGCCATCTTTAGCCGCGAACACACAGAGCAGTGTTTGGTCGTCGAATGCATGGAACCCAAATTATACACTCGACAGGGTGAACACAGCTAGATCATCCCTTCCATCGACGATCCGCTAAATATATGGGAATTGAAAGGTGTTCGGTGGGAGCAAGCTCCCGAATGAGAGAAACTGAACCTACTCACTCCACCTTATAATGACAGAGAGGCTGACATGACGACATGTTCAGGAGGGTATGTTTATCTATTAAGATGTTGCAAGCATCTAATTTAATTTTATAAACTCGGCTATACATTATTGTAATGGATTTTATATACCGTATATACTCGAGTATAAGTCGAGTTTATCGGCACATTTTTTGTGCTGAAAAGCCCCAACTCGACTTATACTCGAGTCAATGTCTGTATTATGGCAAGGGGCTGTGTAGGAGGGGGGCTGGCTGGAAGCATTTACTTTCCTCTCCTGCAGCTCCTGTTTTTTTTTAAATTTTTTTTTTTTAATTTTATTTAGAAATTTACCAGTAGCTACTGCATTTCCCACCCTAGTCTTATACTCGAGTCAATAAGTTTTCCCAGTTTGTTGGGGTAAAATTAGGGGCCTCGGCTTATATTCGAGTATATACGGTACATCTGTTTGAAAGTGAAACCAGTTTTTTTTTTGTTTTTTTTTTAATGCAGGCTCGGTCAATCATAGCCAGGGGAGGTGTGGCTAGGGCTGCATAAACAGAAACAAAGTGATTTAACTCCTAAATGACAGTGAATTGAGCAGTGAAATTGCAGGGGAATAATCTATACACTGAAACGGCTTTATTTAGCTAAAGTAATTTAGGTGACTATAGTGTTCCTTTAAAGCTGCCGCCTTCCTAGACAATTTGACGTTGAATCTGATCTAGAACAAGAGATATCCCCTATTATTTCTCCTGAGTGTATTATTGCATCCACTGTCCATTCTTTATCGTCCCCTTTGCTCTGTGCTATCATGGCGGCTCAGCCCCAGGCACCTTGCAACAAACCTCAAGATAAATTGTTTATTCCATTGCCTGACAGGAAAGAGGTGATGAAAGGTATTCCATGACAATGTGACCGCTGGGCATCCGGGTATTAATAAAACTGTATCCATCATTTCCAGGTAATTTTGGTGGGAATCACTCAGGAGGGATATTAAAGATTACGTAGAAGCCTGCTCTGTCTGTGCAGTTTCAAAGGTTCCTCAAACTTCCATGTGGATTGTTACAGCCACTTCCTATACCCAGTATCCCATGGACTAATTTATCGATGGATTTTATTGTTGAACTGCCTAGTTCCAATGGGTATACAACCATTCTCATGGTAGTTGACAGTTTTACCAAAATGGCACACTTTACTCCACTTAAAACAATTGCCATGGTCTCAGGACCATTTATACACGATATTATCAGGCTACATGGTATTCCTCAAAATATTGAGTCTGACAGGGGTTCCCAATTTGTGTCACGGTTCTGGAGGGCATTCAAAAAACAGTTGGACATTGAATTGTCATTTTCCTCTGCTTACCATCACCAAACTAATGGTACGGCTGAAAGAGCTAACCAATCACTTGAGCTGTATTTACGTTGCTTTGTGAAAAGTACAAAGGCTAACTGGGCTGAATTATTGCCCTGGGCCAAATTTGCAAGGAATAACGCTACCCATGACTCATCTGGGCATAGTCCGTTTTTTTGTCAATATGGGTAGTCATCCTGATGTTCTCCCTGCGGTGTTTTCTGATATGGCTATCCCTACTCTGGATGATTACCTTACCTCTATTCGTGATACCTGGACAAAGATTCACGCCGCTCTTGAAACTGCAGCTGCTCGCTTTAAGTTTCATGCGGATAAACAGGGGAGTGCCAATCCAATTTACCAGGTGGGTGATCGGGTTTGGTTATCCTCAAGCAACATCAGGTTGCAGGTTCCCAGCATGAAGTTTGCTCAGAGGTTCCTTGGTCCTTTTCGTGTGGTTAGGAGAATCAACACGGTTTCTTATTCTCTGGCCCTTTTAGCGTCCTTACGTATACCTAATACTTTTCATGTGTCCTTGCTCAAACCGATTGTTTGCAATCGGTACACAAGTCCGGTTGTTCCCCCTCCTCCTTTGCTTGTTTCTGGACAGGAGGAGTACGAAGTCTCCTCCATCATTGATTCCATTATTTGGTTGATTGGAGGGGGTATGGGCCTGCTGACCGTTCTTGGGTTTCGGCTTCTGATATCCACGCTGGCCGTAAAATTTGTTCTTTTCACGCCAAATTTCCTCTCAAACCTGGTCCTGCCTGCCCGGTTGGCGGTCTTCAGGTGGGGGGGTAGTGTCACATATTCATCTACACATAAAAATGTGGTTCATAGCATTTACCGTCCTGACAGGAAAAGTTGTGCCGAGCAGCAATTATGCACATGGAAACCTGGTAATTGCTTTTGGGGTCAAAGGCCGGTTACGGCCAATCGGATCACCAGGAGGGGTATTTAAACCCAATTTTCCTTTTGCTCATTGCCCTGTCGTGGTTTCATCCTGATGGTAATCCGAGAGTGCGTTCCTGATCTTGATTTTCTGGTATTTGACTTTGGCTTCGTTTTGACTTCCCTGAATTCTGGTATCCTTGACTTTTGGCTTTCCTTCATCGTTGTGTCTGATTCTGTGTTCCTGACCTCGGCAAGTATTTTGACTATTCTTGGATACGTTAAATATGGCCATTCTAAGGTCCGGTAATACGTTATCCTTTGTCCTAGGTGTGACACAGTTCTGCGTGTTGGATCAACTTGTAATCTTGACAGTGGATTGCACAATGCATATAGAATTTCTTAGTGATGAGATGGAAAATAAAATGGTGCTTGCCTAAATTCAACACTGTACAGCTAGCAGTGATCAACACACCTCCTCACTGTTTGCTCTTCTCCAGAAATGAAAACCAAACTTCCTTTCATTTATGATCAAACACAGCTGAAGTCAGTCACCAAGGTCATTTGATCTTTGGGAGAGCGATGAACAAAAAGCAATTTTAAGGCAATGAATCATCACTAATCCGCTCTTCAATTAAGTGTGAAATAGTGTAAGGCAGCAGACCGACCAGTCAAGTGAACACTGTATACTGCAAAACAGAAAACAGTCACAGTTCTGCAACATAAATTTTAAACTATTCATATGCACTGAAAAGGATGGAGATATAAGGTTGCCAGATGCTCTAGTTTTGACAGTTCTAAAAAATAAAATTAAATATCATTTTTGCTATTCACTTCAGCAAGCGAGAATGTTCCTATGTACTGCCCCGTAAACATGGCCTGTCAATCACATTCTAGGTTGAAAGTTCTAAGACTGTTGGGACAGATGGTTAAAACAGGTTGAGAGACTATGAGAACGTGCATATGAACACAGACTACATGAACGAGAAATTCTAGAATTCCTAGTGCAACTTGCGCGCTATTGTCCTTTTATGTAGAGCCCACAGCGGTAAGCTTGGTGCATTAATCATTCATTTAGCATTTATGCAACATTTTTTTTTTCTTTATTGCAAGATACATCCCACCTACCCACACAAAGTTTGAAGGAGCAATTCAACCACTATATAACTATGTAGTAGCTGTGTTGGTATGAGTGCCCTGGCACCCTTCCATTCCACAATGTAAGTAGTCAAACCGTTGCTGGATGGTTTGACTTCCTACCTAGTAGATCAGCCTAAGAGCAAGAGGTTTCTGCTTAGAAGTTTACATTAGCTATCCTGAGCTAAACCCTGAAGTGCAGGGGCAAGCTCATTGGCTGAAACAGTCAGCTGATAGGTCTCAGACAATCAACCAAGGTCTGCACCACTGGGCTGAGCTCAGAGAGCTTCTGGCTCTCTGGCTGATGTAGTGGAGACAGGGAACAGAGCCCATTGGACCCCAGGTAAGAAGCCAAACTGTTCTACTACTACTTACTTCAGGGACTGCCAGCACACTCTTGGCACCATAACCACTAAAGTGTACAATTGTGGTTATGGTACTTGGGGGTGTACACTTCATCATTGTTTAAAGATACTGATTGTTTTCAGCTCCTGGCGCTTCATCTTCAGATGGGTCAATAATTCAGGGTCCTCCACAGATCAACTTGTAGCTGCTGATGACTGTGCGAACTCACAGCAAAAGATCTGCTCCCTTTATTCAAACTGGACTTTGCCCATAAGACAAAGTTGTCTTTATATTATGAATGGCTTTGGCTACGTCTGAATTTCAATAAAACTCCAACAGTCAACATACAGTAACCTGAGGTGACAGACACTATATATAAAAGACCTACAGGGAGTGCAGAATTATTAGGCAAATTAGTATTTTGACCACATCATCCTCTTTATGCATGTTGTCTTACTCCAAGCTGTATAGGCTCGAAAGCCTACTACCAATTAAGCATATTAGGTGATGTGCATCTCTGTAATGAGAAGGGGTGTGGTCTAATGACATCAACACCCTATATCAGGTGTGCATAATTATTAGGCAACTTCCTTTACCTTTGGCAAAATGGGTCAAAAGAAGGACTTGACAGGCTCAGAAAAGTCAAAAATAGTGAGATATCTTGCAGAGGGATGCAGCACTCTTAAAATTGCAAAGCTTCTGAAGCGTGATCATCGAACAATCAAGCGTTTCATTCAAAATAGTCAACAGGGTCGCAAGAAGCGTGTGGAGAAACCAAGGCGCAAAATAACTGCCCATGAACTGAGAAAAGTCAAGCGTGCAGCTGCCAAGATGCCACCTGCCACCAGTTTGGCCATATTTCAGAGCTGCAACATCACTGGAGTGCCCAAAAGCACAAGGTGTGCAATACTCAGAGACATGGCCATGGTAAGAAAGGCTGAAAGACGACCACCACTGAACAAGACACACAAGCTGAAACGTCAAGACTGGGCCAAGAAATATCTCAAGACGGATTTTTCTAAGGTTTTATGGACTGATGAAATGAGAGTGAGTCTTGATGGGCCAGATGGATGGGCCCGTGGCTGGATTGGTAAAGGGCAGAGAGCTCCAGTCCGACTCAGACGCCAGCAAGGTGGAGGTGGAGTACTGGTTTGGGCTGGTATCATCAAAGATGAGCTTGTGGGGCCTTTTCGGGTTGAGGATGGAGTCAAGCTCAACTCCCAGTCCTACTGCCAGTTTCTGGAAGACACCTTCTTCAAGCAGTGGTACAGGAAGAAGTCTGCATCCTTCAAGAAAAACATGATTTTCATGCAGGACAATGCTCCATCACACGCGTCCAAGTACTCCACAGCGTGGCTGGCAAGAAAGGGTATAAAAGAAGAAAATCTAATGACATGGCCTCCTTGTTCACCTGATCTGAACCCCATTGAGAACCTGTGGTCCATCATCAAATGTGAGATTTACAAGGAGGGAAAACAGTACACCTCTCTGAACAGTGTCTGGGAGGCTGTGGTTGCTGCTGCACGCAATGTTGATGGTGAACAGATCAAAACACTGACAGAATCCATGGATGGCAGGCTTTTGAGTGTCCTTGCAAAGAAAGGTGGCTATATTGGTCACTGATTTGTTTTTGATATGTTTTTGAATGTCAGAAATGTATATTTGTGAATGTTGAGATGTTATATTGGTTTCACTGGTAAAAATAAATAATTGAAATGGGTATATATTTGTTTTTTGTTAAGTTGCCTAATAATTATGCACAGTAATAGTCACCTGCACACACAGATATCCCCCTAAAATAGCTATAACTAAAAACAAACTAAAAACTACTTCCAAAAATATTCAGCTTTGATATTAATGAGTTTTTTGGGTTCATTGAGAACATGGTTGTTGTTCAATAATAAAATTAATCCTCAAAAATACAACTTGCCTAATAATTCTGCACTCCCTGTACTGACACAATTTAACAGAGTCTAGCCCATGGCTGCAATCATCGCTAAGTAAGTGCTAGGGAAGACAGCCCATAAACTGACAAGAGTTGTGGCAGACTATTTGGCTGTCAAAAAGCATCACAATTCATGGTTAAGTGAACACATCTTGCTCAGTTCTTCCTTTAAATAGGGGGCGGGGAGGGGAGTGTAAACATGCATGCATGCATTCATTAAGTTAGTCTTTTTTTTCTTTTGAGAGTACATATTTAAAAACAGCTTTCAAACACTGCAGATAGATCTAGATACACACATATACACACACACACACACACACACACACACACACACTTTTTTCCTCTATTTAAAAAGTTAGAACTGAGCAAGATTTGATCACTTAACCATGAATTGTGATGCTTTTTGAAAGACCAAAATAATTTGCCAAAACTCGTCAGCTTATATGCGGTCTTCCCTAGCGATGTTGGATCGCAGCCATGGGCTAGACCAGGCATAGGCATCCTTGGCACTGCAGATGTTTTTGACTACACCTCCCATGATGCCTTGCCAGCATTATGGGTGTAAGAACATTTGGGGGATGTAGTCCACAACATCTGGAGTGCCAAAGGATGCCTACCCTTGGGCTAGACTATTAACTTGTGTCAGTAGGTTATATATATATATATATATATCTCTATATACACACACACACACACACACACACACACACACACACACATATATACAGGGAGTGCAGAATTATTAGGCAAGTTGTATTTTTGAGGATTAATTTTATTATTGAACAACAACCATGTTCTCAATGAACCCAAAAAACTCAAAGCTGAATATTTTTGGAAGTAGTTTTTAGTTTGTTTTTAGTTATAGCTATTTTAGGGGGATATCTGTGTGTGCAGGTGACTATTACTGTGCATAATTATTAGGCAACTTAGCAAAAAACAAATATATACCCATTTCAATCATTTATTTTTACCAGTGAAACCAATATAACATCTCAACATTCACAAATATACATTTCTGACATTCAAAAACAAAACAAAAACAAAATCAGTGACCAATATAGCCACCTTTCTTTGCAAGGGCACTCAAAAGCCTGCCATCCATGGATTCTGTCAGTGTTTTGATCTGTTCACCATCAACATTGCGTGCAGAAGCAACCACAGCCTCCCAGACACTGTTCAGAGAGGTGTACTGTTTTCCCTCCTTGTAAATCTCACATTTGATGATGGACCACAGGTTCTCAATGGGGTTCAGATCAGGTGAACAAGGAGGCCATGTCATTAGATTTTCTTCTTTTATACCCTTTCTTGCCAGCCACGCTGTGGAGTACTTGAAGGATGCAGACTTCTTCCTGTACCACTGCTTGAAGAAGGTGTCTTCCAGAAACTGGCAGTAGGACTGGGAGTTGAGCTTGACTCCATCCTCAACCCGAAAAGGCCCCACAAGCTCATCTTTGATGATACCAGCCCAAACCAGTACTCCACCTCCACCTTGCTGGCGTCTGAGTCGGACTGGAGCTCTCTGCCCTTTACCAATCCAGCCACGGGCCCATCCATCTGGCCCATCAAGACTCACTCTCAATTCATCAGTCCATAAAACCTTAGAAAAATCCGTCTTGAGATATTTCTTGGCCCAGTCTTGACGTTTCAGCTTGTGTGTCTTGTTCAGTGGTGGTCGTCTTTCAGCCTTTCTTACCTTGGCCATGTCTCTGAGTATTGCAGACCTTGTGCTTTTGGGCACTCCAGTGATGTTGCAGCTCTGAAATATGGCCAAACTGGTGGCAAGTGGCATCTTGGCAGCTGCACGCTTGACTTTTCTCAGTTCATGGGCAGTTATTTTACGCCTTGGTTTTTCCACACGCTTCTTGCGACCCTGTTGACTATTTTGAATGAAACGCTTGATTGTTCGATGATTACGCTTCAGAAGCTTTGCAATTTTAAGAGTGCTGCATCCCTCTGCAAGATATCTCACTATTTTTGACTTTTCTGAGCCTGTCAAGTTCTTCTTTTGACCCATTTTGCCAAAGGAAAGGAAGTTGCCTAATAATTATGTACACCTGATATAGGGTGTTGATGTCATTAGACCACACCCCTTCTCATTACAGAGATGCACATCACCTAATATGCTTAATTGGTAGTAGACTTTCGAGCCTATACAGCTTGGAGTAAGACAACATGCATAAAGAGGATGATGTGGTCAAAATACTCATTTGCCTAATAATTCTGCACTCCCTGTATACATATATATATATACACACACACACACACACACACACACACACATATATATATACATATATATACTAGGGATCGACCGATTATCGGTTTTAACTATATAATCGGCCGATATTCGGTATTTTAGGCAATATCGGTATCGGCCAATATAGATACCGATATTGCCGATAATACCTTCTAGGACCGCCAGGCTCATTACAAGCCCGGCGGTCCTGGGGGGCCGGCAGGAAGCAGTTTCTTACCTTGCCAGCAGCTCAATGTCTAAATCTCGCGAGACCCGCGGCCGCAGAGCGTTGCCACGGGTTACCATGGCAACGCTCCGCGTGGCACTAAGGGCCGCGAGATTTACACTGGGAGCTGGAGGAGCAGCTGGCAAGGTAAGAAACTGCTTCCTGCCTGCCCCCTAAGACTTAACAAGCCACCGGACCACCAGGGAATACTATATCCCCTCTCCCTGGTAAGAAGCAGGGAGGGGGGACTAAAAAAAAATAATTAAAAAAAAAAAAAAAACACACACCATGTAAATATTTAAAAAAATTCAAATAAAAAAATGCCCCCCCATTTTACACAAATGTCATCACTACACAAACACACACACACTGCATTACATATACACACTACACAGCATTACATACACACACACTACACAAACACACACAGTGCATTACATACACACTACACAAACATACACTGCATTATATACACATTACACAAACACAATGCATTCACTATACACACTACACAAACACACATTCTGCATTCACTATACACACTACACAAACACACATTCTGCATTCAGTATACACATACTGCATTCACTATATATACACACTACACAAACACTCACTGCATTCACTATACACACTACACAAACACACACAGCTCCCCTGTCTAAACACACTTCATCCACTACATGTGGCATGTATATTTTGTGCATTTACCTTTAGGATTAGTTTATTTTTTCAAAATGGTAAATGTACAGAATATCGGCAAGTTATCGGCTATCGGCCTTAAAGTTCACAGATTATCGGTATCGGCTCTAAAAAAATCAATATCGGTCGATCCCTAACATATACCCTTGTACAGTGCTACAGAATTTGCTGGTGCTATAAAAATAATAATCTGTTGTATGCAGCATTTGAAAAGTCGTCCTCTTGCTTCCGCAGCCCACACTTTGTGGCTGTCCAATTACAGACTTTCCAATGCAGCTCAATGAGAAGTCTTTGTTAGGTAGGTGCTCTGAGCCACACTTCAAACAAAGTACTTCAAGGGACACAATAGTCATCAAAACTGATTTAACTTAAAGAAGCAGTTTTGGTGTATAGATCATGCCCATGCAGTCTCACTGCTCAATTCTCTGCAATGTGGAGTTAAATCACTTTGTTTACACAGGCATAGTCACACCTCCCTGTATGTGACTTGCACTAGCTTCATAAACACTTCTGGTAAAGATAAATCTAATGTTTACACTTCCTTTATTGCAAACGGTTTGATTTAGAATTTCTTATCTCCTGCTTTGTTAATATCTTGCTAGACCCCACAGTATGCAATTAAAGTTAAATTTACAGAGCAGGAGATACAAACTTTTAAAGTTACATCTGATTGAAAAAGAAACCATACCCTTCCACCATCACATTGTTGTAACAATGACACGTTTTAATGTTTAACAAAATACGTCTTGAGGTCCTTCCCACACAAGGACACACGATTGTTACTGTCCAACTTCTATAAGGCATGATGTGTCCTATTCCTATCATATGTATGACAGCCAATTGTGTTTTGCTATATTCATTTTGTGTCAATTCTGTAAAAATCAATACAAATGGTCAAAAATGTAAATAAAAAAAAATAAATAAAGGTTACCTGCGCTCTCTCCTTAATCACTATGTATATTTAAACAAATGGAGGTCATATATACATAGGGATATATAAATATACATAGGGATTAAAGAGAGAGCGCAGGTAACCCTTTTTCCTTTGGTTTTTACTATATGTATTAGCGGATGTGTACTGTAATCATTGCAGCCGCCCAGGAGTGATGGCAGTGAGCACATGACTTTTCTTTTTGTATTTAAATTAAAAAAGGAAACCATTGTGTTATCATGCAGGCTGTGTAAGTCACAGCCAGGAGAGGTGTGGCTACTGCTGCATAAACAGAAACAAAAGTGTTTTAACTCCTAAATGGAAATGAATTGGGCAGTGAGCGGGACGGCTGTCCGCCATCCTGTATACTTAACTGGCTGCCACACAATGACTCTCACTTCTCGCAAGATGCCACTCCCCCCCCCCCCCCCTTTTGACCAGGGCTATCCCAGTCCCCACTAGAGAAGCCAGAGGCAGCCATCAGCAGGGCCTACTAAGAGTACTCCAACATCTCAGATCGAAGATGGCTGCTGCAGAGCCTCACTGTGGACACCGATCACAGTTCATTGGAGGACCAGATCCGAGTACGTATGATATTGCTATCTGTGTTAGTGGAACCATTAACATTTCTATCAGCTTGCTAAAAAAAAAATAAAAAAAAGCTTAACTAGAAAAAACTACAAAATGAAGAAATCCTTCTTTTGCCGTAACAATGTAGAAGACGTTGCTATGGTGCATGGAATCTTACGGTGCAGACTTTTACCATTAAGCGTTACCACTCTAATACTAAAAAAGTGTCCCCAGGTTCTCGCTTTCCTATTCCGTTTGGCCTGTGGAAACAGCAGTGTGAGCAGTGATGCTCTCAGCCTATTACTGGTTACCCGTTATAAGTAAATGCTAGAACATACATAGATTTCCTTACAATGAACAGCCAGTAAGACTGCACCAGGGGACTCTTGGTGCTATAACAATTAACTTTGATTAAGTTGTTATGTTATTAAGTTGTTATGGTTCACAGAGTATTCCTTTCATACAAGTCATTACAGTAGTCAAGGCAAGAAAGGACAGTGGAATGGACCAGCACCTTAGTCGCATCGGATGCGCGCAATATTTTTGTCATGGAAGCGGCAGGATTTGGCAATAGACTGATCATGAGGTGTGAAGGAGAGGTCAGAGTCAAAGAGAACACCTAGGCAGCGAGCCTGCGTGGTGGATCTGATGGTAGCACCGTTGACTTGGAGGGAGACAGACACAGGAGTAGCAACACTTGAGGGAGGAAAGAACAGAATTTTAGTTTTGGTCAAGTTGACTTTAAGGAAGTGGACAGCCACCCAGTTAGAAATAGCAGAGAGGCAGTCAGAGACACTAGTTAAGCAGGACGGGGAGAGATCAGGAGAGGACAGATATAGATTTGCATGTCATCTGCATAGAAATTACATTGGAAGCTAAAGGAGCTAATGAGTTTACCAAGGGAGGCAGTATAGATGGAGAACAGTAGGGGACCAAGGACTGAACCTTAGGGGACACCAACAGAGAGGAGTTGGGGAGAAGAAGCAGAGCCAGAGAAAGAATAATTACCTTTGAGGGTTAACTCTACCTCTAGTGGCGGTCTACCAGACAGCCACCAAGGGACTTCTGGGTCGCCTAACTGATGCTGGACGTCCTTGCGCTGTGTATGAGGACATCCAGCTTCACCAGAAACTCCATATAAAAGCATTGTCTAAATCTTTCCAATGGGGGAATTCCTAATGCGAGTGCGGCTATTGACACACACATGCATTTGGTCACCCCTGCCGGCTGACATCGGTGGGGGAGAAGCAGAGGCAGACTGAGCCAGCACCGAGGGTCATCAGTGATGGACGCAGGTAAGTCACAGAAAAGGTTTTTAACCCCTTCTACAACACGAGGAGGGTGGGAACTTATTTTTCCTATAGTTTCACTTTAAAGGTAAGACTGCGCCCTAAGACCTCAGGGGATTACCAGCTATACTCACACTTTAGGCTGGATGGACATTATGGGATATATAGTATCTAAACAGCTGCAGTATAAATGCTATCCAGAACGGTGGAACAGCAGACAGTGAAATCAGCAGTGACGCAGCAACAATGTGACTAATTGGCCACATCTGAATAATTTAATTAAGAGGAGTACTTGACCTCTTCAAGAATGGCAATTGTGCTTAGAGTCTCAACAAAGACACTTCGGACATTTGCCGCAAGCAAGAAGTGTGACTACTCACAAAATTCAACACGGAGACTGATTAAGCAGCAGCGCTGATGAGCTGACAGAGCGTTCACAATAACCATGGTTGAAAGCAAGAAGAGAATAAACTGCCTATAATGTATAATCTAAAATATAACTTTAATAGTGAACGAAATACAAAGTGATCATTTCACACATTGCTCTTAATATGTCTAGACATATGCATAGAAAGGCATAAAGAGATAATATGCAGAAATGTAAGATTTAAAACAGACAAACAGCATCTAAAAAACGGAGATGTTGTTTGAAATGTCTGCTGTTACAGTTTATCCACGGTTACAGTGTATCAAGAGTACTCTGTTGAATTTTGTCAGGCTGTAAAATAGAGCTTATCTGCGGCTGTAGTTCATAAAAAGTATTTTGTTACAAATGATACTACATGAAAGTTTAACATCGAAATTATGTAGCAAAAGATACTGTCTAATGTAGTTCTCAGATACAAGCTGCAGTCTAGGAATTGTTAGGAATTGTCAGACTAACAATGAGAGTTGTGCAGATTGTAATATGAGGGAGATTACAACCTGAGAAAGCACCTCCTTTAAGGGTAGCTGATTATATATAACCCCAATATAGATATAGAAAGAAGAAATAAAGATATAACTGTGCCTTCAAGGGCACCTGCCAGGTGGAGGAGCTGACTACAAGTGGTAGAGAGGAGGAAAAGAGAAAAAATGTATCCTCCGAATAAAACTGTGCCTTCAAGGGCACCTCTTATTCAAACTAACTCGCTAGCGTATAAGTATCTGTAATGTTTATTGCGTGCAAGGAAAACTCGTGTCTGTACGCTGAGAGCACTGAAAGTGTTATAGCCTTCAATAGTGTATGCGGCTAAAACCTTAATAATTCTCAATAATTCTCAGAGTACAACTGTGCCTTCGAGGGCACCTCTCTTATCTAAACTAACACACTAGCATCTAGGTGTCTGTAATGTGTTTGTCTCGTACGAAAAAGTTTGTGTCTGTGCGCCGAAAGCGCTAAGAGTGAATTAGCCTCAGATGATCTATGCGGCTAAATTGTTAGGTTCCCTCCCGGCATGCTAAAATCATAGATAACGGTTCGTTAGAATAGTGATATCAGAACGGATCAATGCAAGTGCAGAGGGTATGTGGCTAGGAAGGATTTTTAGATCTACGAGCAGTGATAGATGGATAACTAGGTAGAGATTTTTTCAATATGGGGTTATGTAAGAGAATAGGCCAGTGGTAAATAACCCCATATTGAAGAAATCTCTACCTAGTTATCCATCTATCACTGCTCGTAGATCTAAAAATCTTAAAGATCTCTTAGTTCATAGGTTTCCTGGCTCCTACTCCAACAGAACCAAACTGGCTTACAAACACCAAGGGAACATACAGATGTGGCCACTGTAAAGCCTGCCAGTTCATCACCCCCTCTCAATCAACTACATCTACGCAATCAAAAATTACCATTAAAACTAATGCTCTGGTCAATTGTAGCACTACCCGGCTAGTATATTTGATCACGTGCAAATGTGGCATCCAGTATATCGGTAAGACCATTCAACCATTTCGTCGAAGGATCCTTCAACACATCAATTCTGTAAAGAATACCATTACCCCTACGCCTGTAGCAAGACATGTCATGAATTTCCATGATGGCAATACTGACAACCTAAGATTTCAGGCTATTGAAAAACTGATGTTTAACCATAGAAAAGGGAATTTCAACCAGCAGTTACTCCAAAATGAATCCAAATGGATATACTCATTCAAGACCTTCAACCCACAGGGACTTAATGAGGAATTCAACTACACACCTTTCATACATTAACCGTATACCTTCATTTCAGTTTCTAACTTTTTCCGGTTTCCATTTTTTTGGCACTTTGTGATATATATATATATATAAATAAAATTACTTACTCATATTTTACCACTCCAAACCTATTATGATCTCCTCATTATTACAAGTAACTTATTTCTTTGGATAACAAGACATTGCAGAAACAATAATCACCAACAGCACCCTCTGCTTTATCTTCAAGCAATAACCTATCCCCTACTCTATACATCTCACTCTCGAAGCTTAACAGTAGATTAAAAGGCAACATACCGACCATATAAATATTCCCACATGGTAAACACAATATGGATGGCATATTAACTTTATATCTACAGATATTTTCGATTATTCACATTGTTTGCATTATTCATGAACCAATTTTTTATGCATATAATTATATATATACATATTACTCAGCATCAATTATAACTTTTTGAATTCAGATTTGCTATGTGTTAAAATGATGTGCAACTTGGTATTAGACACATGTGTAACCCGGTCAAAAGACTGTATAAGAGCCGCACACTAAGCGCAATATAAGTGGTTATAATCAGAAACCACCATCATCTATGCCAAACCTGATAAGGGGCATGCTTTTATTTGTATGAAGATGTACCCGTGTACTATACTACTATATACTCTCATATACTTACCTTAATATTAGTAACATACCTATTAGGCAACATAATGCTACAACCATGCAGCAACCAAGCACAATAATTCTACTGTCACTACACAGTATCTATTAACTCATCCTTTTTAACACATGCCTTTATATCTTCTTTTTCAGTTGCCAATACGGCAACATACAATTCTCTTGAAAACTGAGTAATATGGTCTTCCCTGACCACCATCTTACGTCAGTCTCAACTGATGACGTTGATCTTTTCGGTACTCCAATCAAATGTTTGTGCGCCCTATTTAAAAGCCTAACCGGCTATGATCAAGTTCCCCTTGAAAAGCCGCCTTACCGGCGAAACCCGCGTCGGGGTTTTTCGGATCCCTCCTAGCCACATACCCTCTGCACTTGCATTGATCCGTTCTGATATCACTATTCTAATGAACCGTTATCTATGATTTTGGCATGCCGGGAGGGAACCTAACAATTTAGCCGCATAGATCATCTGAGGCTAATTCACTCTTAGCGCTTTCGGCGCACAGACACAAACTTTTTCGTACGAGACAAACACATTACAGACACCTAGATGCTAGTGTGTTAGTTTAGATAAGAGAGGTGCCCTCGAAGGCACAGTTGTACTCTGAGAATTATTGAGAATTATTAAGGTTTTAGCCGCATACACTATTGAAGGCTATAACACTTTCAGTGCTCTCAGCGTACAGACACGAGTTTTCCTTGCACGCAATAAACATTACAGATACTTATACGCTAGCGAGTTAGTTTGAATGAGAGGTGCCCTTGAAGGCACAGTTTTATTCGGAGGATACATTTTTTCTCTTTTCCTCCTCTCTACCACTTGTAGTCAGCTCCTCCACCTGGCAGGTGCCCTTGAAGGCACAGTTATATCTTTATTTCTTCTTTCTATATCTATATTGGGGTTATATATAATCAGCTACCCTTAAAGGAGGTGCTTTCTCAGGTTGTAATCTCCCTCATATTACAATCTGCACAACTCTCATTGTTAGTCTGACAATTCCTAACAATTCCTAGACTGCAGCTTGTATCTGAGAACTACATTAGACAGTATCTTTTGCTACATAATTTCGATGTTAAACTTTCATGTAGTATCATTTGTAACAAAATACTTTTTATGAACTACAGCCGCAGATAAGCTCTATTTTACAGCCTGACAAAATTCAACAGAGTACTCTTGATACACTGTAACCGTGGATAAACTGTAACAGCAGACATTTCAAACAACATCTCCGTTTTTTAGATGCTGTTTGTCTGTTTTAAATCTTACATTTCTGCATATTATCTCTTTATGCCTTTCTATGCATATATCTAGACATATTAAGAGCAATGTGTGAAATGATCACTTTGTATTTCGTTCACTATTAAAGTTATATTTTAGATTATACATTATAGGCAGTTTATTCTCTTCCTGCTTTCAACCACAATTCGTTTAGGGTTAACCCCTTTACTGCCTTTATACTTTATCCGTACACCAGGCTTCCACCCTGTGAAACTTTCACAATAACCATGTTGTAGCCCATTAAAAAGATGAGCTACTTATCAATCACAGAAACCAAATAGTTAGCAGAATAACGGGATCATTTCTCAATCTACTTTTGTTCTTTGCAGAATGAGCTGTTCGGGACTAAACTAAGACACCCTAGAAAGTAAGGAGTATATTTCTGGACCATTCAAGTTTGGGAGAGCAAATGTTTAACATGAAGATGCAAAAACGGTCTGCACCAGTGATGCAACTCTGGTAACATTGTTAAACATATTATGGCAAAATGTTCCAATACTTTGTAACACGACACTCCTTGGTCCAACTGCCCACTTGTTCACAACTGTTTGTGACCAGCACCTACAGCTCAATAAGGAATCTAGCACAATACCTTATTTACATATGACACCACAGCAGTAAACTCAGATGACACCTCATGTCAGTTGAAAGATACCGGAGGAATACTAGAAACAAGTGTAGAAAATTTAAGATTTGTAGTTTAATTTTACATTTTGTTTTAAAAATACAAATCAAGGGGCGGAGCCGAGCGCCAGACGAGAACGGTCGCATCACCTCTGAGCTCCGGACAAATGGCGGCAAAAAGGCCCTAAAACGAAGCCCTGCGGCAATTGCAGAGGCATTCTATCACCCCCCGGGGAAACCCCAATAAATGAGCAACAGGCGGATGCCTTTTTTGTATCCACAAACGGGCAGAAAGACCCAACGGAAAACCGGGGCCTACACAGCCTACCAAGCCACGAGGCTAGCGCACGAACTTACAGCCCTGAGGGTGCACCAGGACGCCTACCTGCAGACTGAGACAGCTGTGCCTGACGACTACAGCATGGGTAGAAAATCCCCAGAGACCCACACAGACCACAAGCAGGACCACACAAGACATAGGCGACCTGCTGCAAAGACCAATGGCGCCCAAGATGGCGGCCTCACCAGATCGCACAAGTACCTCCCACGATGAAGGGGAGCAATCTGGAGCTGAACATGAACAATCAGCCGCTCATCCAATAAGGGATCCACAAACTAACAGAATTAACCTCACACCGGCTACTAAGCAAGACATAGCCGACCTGTTAAAAGAAATGAGACAAATGCACGCAGCAGATATGGACTTGCTAAGGACCGAAATGCAAGCAGTAATTACACGCACCCAAGCCACTGAAGAGAATATCCTCGACCTGAAACAAGAGGTAAAGGGGCTAAAAGAACAAGTAATATTCATGCAGACATCCCAGTCCAGCCTCACTACGAGAATGGACCTAGCAGAGGACCGCAACAAGCACACTAATTTAAAACTAAGGGGGATACCGGATAGCGTAGACTCCACAGAATTACCCCACTACCTCAGACGCCTCACAGCTACGCTCGTACCACACGCCCAAGCCAAGAAATTCACACTAGACGGCTTCTTTAGGATCAGAAAAGCAAGACAAGCCCCAGCCACAGCTCCACAAGACGTCATCATCCGATGCCACTCTGTGGCAGACAAAATCAAGATCCTTACAGCAGTCAGGGGAAAAATGCCACTTGCTTTTGAGTCATCCCACATTACATTCTACCAGGACTTAACAAGAAACACGCTGTTGTGGCGCAGGTCCTTGGCACAGGTGACGAAGCTAAAATGGAGTATAAATGGACTCTAGCAAGGACTCTGACCGTAATCAAAAGCGGTACCACACGCAATCTCTCTTCACTACAGGAGGCAAAACAGTTCCTGCGTGCACTGGGCATTCATGTCGGACCCGCAGAACAAGAAACTCCCACGACATCACACACCTGGGATCCTGACAGAACGACTCTATTCATCCCCAGGAACACTGAACACCGAAGAGAACTGACCTGAACTGTAAAAATTGTAGCCAGCAAACATACCGTGCATTGAATGGTTACTGCGTTACCTTCTGTTTTACTTATGGTTTTACTTGTTGTTTTACCACTTATTTTATTATTGTATTGCTGTAACATACGCAACATCGGACGCGACTTACTCTGACGCAGAGTACACCAAATGCTCCAGGGAGAATACACCTTCTCCCACCCCCCGCGACTTCCTCGGTAAGGAGTCAATTCCCAACCCACTGGACGATCGCTGAGACACAAATGGGCTCAATAAGCGACAACCGCTTACCCAAACACAAACACACGCTGACACACGCAGACTTTACAGTACCCACTCGTAGACATAACATTACTGGGGACAACCACTTGCACAAACAACCAAACCCAACATGGAACACAACAGGGGGTACAAACGTGCAACTAGCTATCTCCAGACAGACAACCCTTTGGTTCTTTACCCCCCCATACTACTAAACTCCTGGCACTGGAAGAGAAAAAAGACACCCCTCAATTTACCCCAAAGTTGCCTCAGTTTGACACCAACTGACCCATAAAATCAATTAAAATGTGCAGAACTAGCTGACACCACAGATTAGAACTGACTGACTGACATCTGCCTAACTATGTTGTGATGTCATGAAACACTCGAACACCCGGAAGGCTGTTGTGGCCATACGGGCAGTATTGTAACTAACCTTGCACGCAAAAATAAAGAATTGAAAAAAAAAGAAAAAAAAATACAAATCAAGATCATATATTGGCTAAACTAGGTCACTTTATTGTGAACATTGTAACGGACCGTTTCGCTCACAAGGGGATAAAAAACGTTTAGGCGATAATCCCCTTCCAGATAGACCAGCAGCTACTGCAATCACCAACCTCCCGAACTCCAAACTGCACGTATTCACCAACTCTCGAACAAGAGAGACACGAACCCTGGAATCAGCCGAACAGGAAAACCCTGGAAGCAGCCGAACAGCTTACACTCCTGGCAATCGGCATACAGTCAAATTCCCCCCAAGAATGAGACGACACTTCACTTTGAGGGTTAAAACAGGAATTCAGGTGCTGGGACACCCAGCCTGGTTTTTATTACAGTTGCTGCAAATACAGGACCGCCCACAGGGAGGGATAAAACAACCAATCATATCCCAGTTACATCCCACATATTCCCTCCCCTTATCCTGAGAGGAAACTCAATTACACATACAGTTAAAACATACTTTCTACCCAACTTTCATAACTCTAAAACCATACATCCAATCTTAAAAATAACATTCAGACTCAGCATACTTTAAACATAAACACTCTCAAAAATCATACCAATCCCTTCAGTGGATAAAAAGTTAGACGGAAGTTATTTTATGACCGACCGCAAGCACATTTTCTTGCCCAAAACAGTTCCATGGATTTGGGCTGTGCAGTCGGTCAATTTCCTGCATAAAAACGGCTAAGTCCCGTTCGAAGTGTTGCCGGTACTTCGACGGTAAGGGTCGGTGGTGTTCGAAGTTAAAATGGCCGCCGCCACGTGGTCCTTTGTCCGATGCCGGTCACTTCGGCAACTGCATCCGAAGTGCCATATAAAAAGTGCCAATCCTTCTCCCACATTATTTAAAGGGCCAGAATGAGTGACATGCACTCTGTTAGGGCCGAACACTGTTTTTAAAGGGCCCAATCTCCCAGGGCCATAGTCCAAAGGCAGCAGGCGGGCAACCAGGCTTCTTCAGTTAACAGTGGCGAGGTTGGTTTCGCCACAAACATGCACAGAGCACATCTAAGGAGACCCTCGAAGCCCAGAAAACATTTAATCTTAAAGGACCACTATAGGCACCCAGATCACTTCAGCTCAATTAAGTGGTCTGGGTGCCAGGCCCCCCTAGTTTTAACCCTGCAGCTAAAAACAGCAGTTTCAGAGAAACTGCTATGTTTACACTGCAGGGATAACCCAGCCTCTAGTGGCTGTCTTCCCGACAGCCGCTAGAGACGCTTCCGTGATTTACACTGAGTAACTCGCACTTATTTGACGCTGGACGTCCTCACGGAGTCCAGTGTCAAAAGAGATCCCCATAGGAAAGCATTGAGTAATGCTTTCCTATGGGCGGGTTTGAATACGCACGTGCCTCTGGCCGCGCATGTGCATTAGGCTCAACTCGAAAGCGGACGCTTATGGAGGAGGGGAGGTCACCAGTGCTGAGGGAGCCCGGCGCTGGATTAAGGTAAGCAAATAAATTGTTAATGGTTAAAATGGTTAATTTATTAATTTAATTTTTCGCCGCTAAACATTTGTATTCCTAACGTTTTAGTGTTCCTTTACTGAAACGGTTTTGGGGCATAGGGTCTGCCCCTTTTCCCTCAAAAGTTAAACATTGCTATTTCTCAGAAACAGCAGTGTTTACATTTGACTGAAACGGTTTATACTGACAGGCCATTCCTCCTTAATCCCTTAAGGACACATGACATGTGTGACATGTCATGATTCCCTTTTATTCCAGAAGTTTGGTCCTTAAGGGGTTAAAGGGTCACACCAATTTAAAAACAGTGTCCTGGTAAAACAGTTTTCTGTTGTAAGTCTTGCCGCCATGGTTCCCACTCTCTTAAAAATGAAACACCTGCAACTCAATGTTAGACCAAGTTCTCCCTGCAGCCCAATATTCCTCTGAGGACATAACTCCCCCTCACTTGACGGGTGTCACTAAGGATGGGCTGATAGGAGGACTGTACTGCCCTGGGGCATCTGTCACCAGCATTCTATACGTGCTGCTGACAGATGTTGCAATTGGCAGCAAAGTGCCTCTAAAATGTTTCATTTCTCAGCCTCCAAAGCACCTTAACCACTTCAAACCTTATGATTTTATGCCTGGAGTAACAATTCATGACCTTCGAAAACAGGAGGGCTTCACGTTCAGTGTCATGACACTCCGCATGATGCCGCCAAACATTTGTAATGTAGCAAAAGATAAGACAAAAGTTATAACTAATGATGTCATGAGAGGAGATCTGCGGAGAGCAGATAAACCTGTTGCTGGATTAAATACCCCCCCCCCCATAAAACCTAAACAGTGGGTAGTAATCTAAACAGTAACAGGAACACTGAAACATTAATAGTAAATATACGTATATTTAATGTTAGTGTTCCTTTAATAGTTGGTGTAGAACATACAGATTATCTACACTGTAAGCGACAGGATATTAAATTGAAAATATGTATAATTGTTGCAGCACGATTTGTATAAATGTTATACGTGTATTGGGTAGAAAAATGTTTGCGTGTTTAACACTGCATTATTGGCAGGAATTCTTGAAGCCTATTAAATTTTCAACGCTTCTGGATGTTCAACAAAAATTATCGATGGATGCAATATGAAAAAGATATTTTATGGATTTTGTTATACAGCTGGGAATGCATATTCACAATGAATGTGTCAATCTTCTATAGATTCTGAACATGTACAAACGCAAAATAATTATTTATCAATAGTGGTCATAGCCAATTTTATGATCCAGTTAACGGAGCAACATCACATTAATACCAAAGGAATGGGACGTATCAAGCCATGGACTGGAGCATTATAGCCATTAATGATACATTTATACGGTGAAAAACATTGCCGCTTTATCAGTTGACATCATATCTGTGTCATCAAATTATGTAATATCAATATACACACTATAATATATATATATATATATATATATATATATATATATCTTAATTACATGCATGTTTTCATTGGGGTATATCTACTAAATAGTGATTTCGGTTTTGTTTGTTTTTCCTGCAGTGCAGTGCCCATTCCAATGGTTTCTCCAACCACCATGACCACTTAATCTTTTAGAAGTGGTCATGGTGGTAGCAATCGGTCTGTGCAGTGTTGCACGATACCTGGATTGTATTAAAAATTTTAATATACTCCTGGTACCAGTGTAACGGTGCCGGGAAAAAGAAAACTATAGTTCTACCAGAAAGTCGCATTCCTTTAAAGGACCATTAAAATCATGCAGATCACTTCAGCTCAATTAAGTTGTCTTGGTGCTGTGGTCCTGTCATTTTAATCCTCTATAAGAGCGACGCGGGAAGATGCCCGGGCGACAGCGCCAAATGTGAGTAAAAAGCCTTTTCATTTTTTTTTTACTCCAAACTGCAGCTTGAGCACTATAGTGTTAAGAATATCCTATCACTACAAAGAGAAATTAAAGGAAAAGGATAAAAAGTATACTACCACCACCAACACTGGGTCAGGAGGTGTGAATTAAGAGTATAAAATATAGCAGAATGGCAAGGACAGCAGGAGAGGATGGATGATGTTAGCAAGGGATTGTTAGATATAACCAACATATAGTTCGAGTAGTGGTGAATCATGGGAAGAGAGCAGCAATACAATATCATAATTTCTACATTTATAATGTCTAAAGAGGTGCTGTGATCTCTGCTCATTTTTACCCTCCTGCTAAAATATTGCCAGCAAGTCAAAGTAAAAAAAAAAATAAAAAAAATTGGATATCATTTAACACTGTGATAAATGAACATCTTCAAAGGGATATTCTTCTGCTGCCTCCGTCCAAAGAACAAAATGGTTATTTATACCTTGCACAAAAACACTAGAAGGCCTTATTGCTTCACAGAGCAGGGAGCACAGCAGAGGGCTAACACAGATTGATTTAAGGAAGTCTCGGAATGTACTCTGGCTCATGCAGAGGAAGCTACCAGATTCAGACACTATTAAAGAAACACAGTTGTGTTATGAATACAAAAAAAACTGTATTGCTAACACTATAGTACTTCTCTGCCCCACTGCCCCCCTCCCCCCCCCCCTCTCTCGTCCCCACTTTCCTATGGGGGATTCGAAGATACTGGATGTCCTCATGCAAAGTGTGAGGACGTGCAGTGTCTTTTTTTTTTTTTTTTAAAGTGTCGTTCATTTCTATGAAGCAGCAGGAAGTGCCCCTAGGGGCAGTTTGGTAGACAGACACTAGAGGCAGACTTTACCCTGCAATATAGACATTGCAATTTCTCTAAAACTGCAGAGGCCCCCACAGAAAAGCAGTGATACAATGTTTTCCCATGAGCAAATTTGAGTGTGTGTTGCGCTCGCAGCACATGCGCATTAGGCCTCCTCTATGAGAAGCATTTGATTGGACATGGCCAGGAAGCAGATGTTATTGCAAACAATGGGGGTTCCATTGCTGACTAGGGACAGGGACACTATAGCGCGATAGTCATTCTTTAACAACAACTTCCGTATATATCTGCAAGGTTTATAGGTCTTGTTCTCACTCATATAAAACTCATGAACTTGAAAATCCTAAGGAATTTATTTTATATGTTCAACTCTAAGTTGATTCCACCACTCCCCCCCCCCCCCCCCCATTATCAATGATACATTTTGTATGATTAAAAGTAAATAAAATAATTAAAAAAAAAATACATGGCTAAACACCAGTCTGAAGTGTCCCTTAAAGAGTTACTACAGTTTTTTTTGTTTTAATCATACATATATTTTTATACCTTATGCCACGTTGGGCACTATATATCCACCCTCCTTTTATAGTACCAAAACCCTGAAAAATAAAGGATTGCAGGGTTCTTCCATGCCCTGTCCATCATAACGCTGCATCACCCCTTTCTTCTCTACGGTCATAGAGAAGCCACTGAGTGGACCAATCTCCAGACTCAAAGTAGATACACACGCTCTGAACCAGAGAGGGAGGGGATAAAAAAAAAAAATAAACCACTACATGAATAATTGTGCCCTCCTTTCCCACCTGCATTTCCAGAGGGTGTGATGATCTAGGCTTCATTGGGGGTTCATAGGGGAGCAAGAATAGAAACTCACTATATGTGTTGTCAGTGCCTTCTAACTACAGACGTATTTGTTGCACCAACCTTGACATTAGACAGTCCAGAACAGAATTCCGGGCTTCCCGAGTCACGTGTGCTGGGGTATATCTAGCCCCCTGGCACACAAGTGCATATTTCTATGTTAAGCGTTTAAAGAGGAAAAAGAAGAAGTCATGGAGGTTGGAATAACCCTTTACAGAGCTTTTGCTTACATAATCCACATTGAACTTTTAATCACTTGCATTGCTCATTTATCTAGTAATGAAACAGTTAAACTCTTGACAAGATTCCAAGTATCACTACACAAAAACATCTGGAACTTTTATATGATTACAGAAAATTCTCTAATGGGACTATTAATCTAAACATATCAAACATTTTATATAAAATACCTTAATCTATGCATCATATCCGGATTGGGAAAAAAAAAAAAAAGTGTTTTGTTTTTTTTTTAAATTGGCTCATTCCACTTGGGAAGATTTACAGTAATCAAGCAACTATTAACCCATTCAGGAGCAGGGTTGGGCAAACCTCATGTTATCAATGCAGGCCTGGCATGTCATTGGCCATGACGGAGTTAATCATCCAATTTCAGGCTTTTAAATGGTTCATGTTAAAAGCGAACAGGAGTAGTTTACTTTTTTCTTTTAATTAATAATAAAAAAAAAGACTATTCTATTCAAACACACCGGTTACCAATGAAAATAACATATTTCTTGGTTACTGTACTAGACTGGTATGATCTTGTCACACTAAAAACACCCACAACCCATCTACTATACACGTGTACAGCATATGAACACGTTAAGCAAGCCATTAACCCAGCTCTAGGAGTCACGTAAACCTGGGGTCTTACAAAATTCTGACCACACCCCTTATAGTATTTCTTCTGATGTGAACAGGCTAGTGATGAGGAACACATCTGCAAATGAATTTAGTGTTCACACACACACACGGAAATCCTTAAATAGGAAGGCTTTTTATTCTTATATAAAATCAGGTGATTTATGTGTCTGTTAGTCCACCCATTGTACAGCGCTACGGAATTTGTTGGCGCTATATATAAACATTAAAATAATAATAATAATAATAATAATAGAGACACAGAAACCAGTGCGCTCATCTGGTCATTTTTGTACCATCAAGATTAATACTACTGCAGCTATGTACCCAGTAGGGTATTCCTGCAGGTATCAGTCATACACAAGATTGGCTTTGCAATAAAAAATTAGAAAGCACGCACAATAGGTTAGCATCACATTAATTTTGAGTAATGAGTTTTTGATAAAAAGCATCATAGGGGGAACAAGGAACGCTGTATTTCAGCCAATGGGGTTGTAAAAGCTGGATCACTAAGCTTAAGTAGACGACGATCAAGAAGGAGAGAAATAATGTATACATATATTAGAAAATTAAAAAAAAAAAATTATATATATATATTTTTTTAATATATTTTCATTAAAAAAAAAAAAAAAAACAGAAGTAGAATAGCTAAGCAGATATCAACTTGGCTGTTCGTGCGGTTTAATGTGACAACTTCAAATTTAAACTACGAAAAGTAATTTGTTTACTATTAAATAATTAACACAATTGACAATAAACCAAAACTTAAGAAAAACACACTGCCCCCTTTGGAGACATAAGACCAATTGGAGTATTGAGAAATAATTGAGAGGAAAAAAAAAAAAAAAAAAATGACACGGGCTGTGTACCAAAAGGGAAGCATTTCCTAAAAATTTAAGCAAAAGCAAATAAAGTAGCAGAAACGGCTTGTTTAAAGAAGTTTTTGGCCTGAATTTGAAAGGTTGGTGTTGGAATGTGTTGCCACGTATATATATACCCCTCCCCCAGCAGGGGAATGTCATCCTGACAAATCTCCCCCCAGACACACACACACACACATACTCTATTCTCCAGAAGGAGGATAGAACTATATAAAATTGCTTCAGACATTGTTGGTCTCCTTCAGAGCACGTCAGCTCCCAATCCCCTCAGCACTGATTTCAGTTTCTTCCATCCCAACAGTTGGCAAATTGAGCATGATCTCTCAAAAAAAAAACTGCCCCTTTTTCCATATAAGTCACACAGAAGAAACGTAACGATTCAGCTAGAATTTTCTATCGAATGAAACCATCTTCCGGAGGAAAAAAGAAGAACTGCTTCTGGTATTGAACTAGAATTCTTACTAACAGCACAGAGTAACTGCGTGCATGGGCACAGTCAAAAAAAGATTAATATGAAGTACAGAACACACAAACTGTATATTTTTTTTGTAGAACACAAACAGGCTATTACATGTTAAATATCCCCATTGTAAATTTGTAAAGCACTGTAGAATACGTTAGTACTATAAAAATAGTAATATTAATTTAATCTAGAAGCACCACAACGGATTTTGCATTCAGGAAGTATTACTTTACTGAGAGGGTAGTGGACACATGGAATAGCCTTCCAGCTGAAGTGGTAGAGGTTAACACAGTAAAGGAGTTTAAGCATGCGTGGGATAGGCATAAGGCCATTCTAACTATAAGATAAGACCAGGGACTAATGAAAGTATTTAGGAAATTGGGCAGATTAGATGGGCCGAATGGTTCTTATCTGCCGTCACATTCGATGTTCTATGTTTTGTAAGGTAAATAACCCCAATATGAAAAGTTTGTTAAACCAGTACCCTTAATATCAACATTTCTCATTACAAACTATTAAGACTGAATCAAACTATTATTGGTGCACCCTCAGGTAAATTTAGACGTATATATTCAATATTAAAGAGAATAAACCGATTTGAAAGGGGTTTAACCCCTTAAGGATCAAACTTCTGGAATAAAAGGGAATCATGACATGTCACGTGTCCTTAAGGGGTTAATGGATTAAACTGTCTGGTGCCATGGGTACCCACAAGTAAATTACAAAAAATAAAAGCTACCACAACTTGCTGCCTAGTACATAGCCAAATATTTAGATGTGTGTGTGATTAAACACATACACACAGCTTATAATAACATGGTTTCACTCAACTTTTTAAGAGAATAGGATGTGAAAAAAAAAGGATTTAGCATTTCCTGGAAATATTCATGTCAAGAAAAGCCAATATTGAAGTGAGCTGCTCTTGAGAATCCTTGAGTGAAATGCCTCAGAATAAAGCAAATATGAGGGCTATAGGAATGAATACTCTAGTCACCTTTTTGGTGTTAAAGAGGTGCCAGAGGTTAAACTATGGAGTACAAAGCAACAGGAGAGAAGTCAAGTTTACACATACTAGGTAGAATTCAGACAGGTAAAATCAAATAAAGGTTTTATTCTGATCTGCTTTGCTCTATAGTAAGGGGGGCAATACATAGATGGCCATGTATAAACTCCTCTAGAAAACAGAACAATTACACTTTGAAGCCAATGTTATGTCGTATCAACACACATTTACATATAATGGATTTAACATTAAATCTAGTTGCAAGTGGGGTTAAGGATTTATTCAAGACACACGTACACCTGCATGCAAAGCTATGGATTAAGCAGAAAAAAAACAAAAACAATTAAAAATAAATAAATAAATAAAATATATCAAGGTGCAGGCTTCTGGTCACGGTTAATTAATGGCACCTATTAAAAGAGCTGCAGACTCGTTAAGTACTAAATCTGCTGAAAAGCACTTAGTGCAACTTGCAAACTAAGTTTTCCTAGCAACCCACATGGGGAGAAGGAGAATGTCTCCTGCAGGGACTAGAAGCACTCACCTCCCTCCCTGTGTGTTAATCAGAGCAGATTCAGTCCAGCACCTCTCCACATCAAGTGAAGAATCTCTGTGCCCAGTCCCAGCGGAGTGTGAGCCCCAGGCTCTGGCCCGTACTTTATAACACCCCCTTCTCCTCTCCACCCCCTCTAAATCTCAGCCTACAGTCCAAGCGCTCTACGTGATCCTTTAGACTCAGGCAGGAGAAGGCGGCGCATGCGCGGAAGGGAGGCTGCAGCTCAATGATCACATGCGCTTAGAACGTTCTTTCGAGCGTTGACGGGAATTGCCGAAGTAACAGCTATTTGAAATGCGTTGGGAGCTTTGGTTTTTTTCTTACAGGAGAAATGAACTTAAAGGCTACTCTGGTGTCTAGTTGTGTCATGCTGCAAGTAGTCTGAGTAGTATATAGGAAATGTAACAAGGATCACTGTGATGTTTAATATGGAATTATAGTATTACAGCTGTTGCTTTGGATCACCCTATGGTTTGCTTTTATTAAAGATGCATACACACAAATCATCCTACAGAGAAGCAATTGTTTCAGTGAGTCCTAAAGTTTATTATTGCATAGTCAGTCACAGAAAATAACACATGGTCACTACTACTGAATTCAACACAAGAGGTGGCAGCAAATGCTAGATCCCTCCTAAAATTCTGAGTGGGCAGTAGTGTAAATTGAGATACACATGCCTAGATAAAATTACACCAATTTCCAGAGAATGATTAAAGGGTTACTCCAACATCCATTACCATGTTTTGAAGCGGTCATGGATGAAGGAATCAGTCTGTGCAGTGTTTCAGCTGGATTGAAGCGCTGCACATCCAGAGTTATTTGCACTTTTGTACCAGGGACTAGTTACGCCCCTAGCACTCGTGACTTTGGCAGCCCGGAACGGTGTTCCCTACTGCCTAATGTTAATTCTAGGAATATTTTATTGAAGGATCTGAGATGTGGCAGAATATCTATGGAATCCAATATATCATTAAAGGATTACTCCAAGCACCATGACAATTCCAATGTTTTGAAGTGGTGATAGTGCTTGGAGTCTGTATGTGAAGTGTTTCAGTATAAAAACGCTGCATATACTGGGATAGATCGTCTGCAAGTGGTGTAACTCCCCCTTTGGCAGCGTCATTAGTACATTATTAGCCAGCCCAGTTCTGGGCTCACTAATGTAAATTATTTTCATATTCATTAGTTGAGTGCAACTAGCGGACACTCTCAGCCAATGAATCAATAGCAGGATTAGCCTGCGGCTTTTGCAGCTCTGCAACCCAAGGCACCGGGCGTGACTCAGGTGAAATGGCAAACTGTTGTTAATCTGTTTGTCCCCTTGTGGGAAACAACACCAGGAAACTCATATCATAAACAAACATAGTGGGCTGTGGTAGGATGCTTGGAGTAACCCTTTAATTGTCTTCAACCAATGTCTAGCAGAATTATTCATTAAATTGTAAATATCAAATGTTAGCCTACGAAAGTCAAACTGAAAAAAATAAATAATTCCCCAAATCAGATATGATTTCAGTTGAATTATTTTGGCCTAAAATCTGAAACACCCTCTTCACTGAATTGCAAAGTGCAATATGGGGGAAGTCCTAATGCGAGCATTGTGCTTGCCACGCATGCGCATTAGGTCTCCACGCTGGCTGACATCGGAGGCAGTTGGCAGAAGGGGGTGCACTATAGGGAGTTATAGTGCCAGGAAATCAACTGTGTTTTCCTTTCAATAAAGTGTTAAGGTCGCCTCCAATTATGTTGGTGGGCTGAGTCACAATGATAATCTTGCTCTCAGGGCAGATTGTATTAGTTTAAGCTTGGTTTTAAAGCAAAAATAGAAAATAAACAACATTAAACAGTGCTGTGCTAAGTATTACACACAATGTGACAAATATAACATTATTACATAGCCATAAAAAAAAATGCTGGTGTGCCTGAAAAAACAAAAAAAAACAAACAAAAAAAAAACACACACTACTTGGAGCAGAAAATCCTTATACAAAAATATAAATATTGTACAATATTACCCTATTGGTATTGTTTTGCCTTTTCCTTTCCTATACGGCAGTACACTAGAAGGACCTGGGATCCTGAGATTCAGTGGGGTTTTCCCCTCTTCATGCACATCCATAGCCAGGATTTTGTGGCTTTTGTAAAATTGAGTTTGCTTTCACAAGGGTTTCAAGGGATTTATTATATTTTGTATAAAGATTTTCTGCACCATGTACTGTTTTTGAATTTTAAGCACACTAGAATGGTTAGTGGTTATGTAAGTATTGTGTGTAATATTTAGCGCAGCACTGTTTTATGTCATTGCTGGTTTTTGCACTTTATTTTTGGCGTTTACAACCGTTTCACAATTGATTTAGCTTATTTTAAATTTAGGCGCAGTGCACAGCTTTTGATGTTTATTTTGGTTTTAAAGTTTATTACATTTTTACATTTTTTTAAATTTGTTATGCTTTTATTGCAATTGTTACGAGCAATGCCTCTGAATCCCTTTAAATAAAAGGTACAGCCTTTATATCCATTTACACTACAGTCTTTGTATTTATTTAAAACTATTGATATAATAATTTGGAAAAGACTAAACAGTCACTCAGAATAAAACAAGACTTTATACAGAAGGGGTACGAAGAAAATAACATTGAGAAATCAAGAATAGAAGTAAGAGAAAGAGATAGGAGAGAATTGTTGAAGCACAACCCCAAAAGTAACGAGAAAGCGAAAATAAACCAAGTAATGTACCCTTTATGTGTGATTTTAGCAGTAAGAATAGAAAAGTGAAAAGTATTATCAAACAAAACTGGCACATATTACAAAAGGATCCTGTCATAAAGTCTTAAAAGAAGTTTTAATGGATCAACCTAAAATTATACATAGAGGGGTCAGTAATATTAAGAGCCATGTGGTAAGAAGTAACCTAAAAGAGGAAATGGGCACTTATCAATATAGTGAAAATGTAGGGTTTTATGGTTGCGGACAATGTACGGCATGCAAAAGCACAAATAATCATAGGTGTATAATAAAGGATTTTAATTCGGAGACTCAGAAATTTAAGACGAGAGTTTATAACTTTCTACACGAAGAATGTGATCTATTTGCTTATATGCCCGTGTGGATTCAAATATGTAGGCAGAACAACAAGACCGTTATATATAAGAATAGAAGAACACATACAAAATACATCGCGTATCACACCACTTTAACAGCATCACGATAACCCCAGGGAAATTACATTTATGGGAATAAAAAAAATAAAAAAATATATAAGGATTAGAGAGGAGGAGATTAGAATAAAGCTATAGGAAAAATAGAAATGGAGTGGATCTATACTTTAAATACAATGATCCCTCAAGGTCTTAATAGCGACTTTGAAATATGCCATTTTTTTTAAATAAAAATAATTTTGTAGAATTGATTATTCTAAAGTATAGACCTTTGGCCCACCACCTGTGGACAGCATAGGAAAAATAGTTGTCAGTATAAAGGTGTAGTCTCTTTCGATCATATTAAAATCTATTCATTTACCCACTGTTTTTGTATCTATAAGTCAAATATTGGAAGCTACACTTTTAGAATTGATATACTGAAAAGAAAAAGTATGTGAACCCTTTGGAATGATATGGATTTCCGCACAAATTGGTCATAAAATGTGATGTGATCTGATCATCTACTAAGTCACAACAATAGACAATCACAGTCTGCTTAACCCTTTAAGACCGGAGGGTGTACTATTACGCCCTATTTTAAGCGGCTCTAAACGCCGCCATAATAGTACGCCCTCCGGTCTTTTGTTACTTATCCGGTCGCCGGCGATCGCGGTTGGGGGGACTCCCAGGGAGCCCCCCGCGCACGTCCTTCCTCCTGGGGGGCTCCCCGGCCATGTGAGTATATATATTCACACACACACTGTCTAGGTGTATTTTACTATATATATATATATATATATATATATATATATATATATATTATCATCATCAAATTACACGTAGACTGATACTGAATATATATATAAAAAATATGTAAATATGTTAAATAAAATTAAAAAAATATGTAAATATATAGATGTGTGTTATTTCGTTCTAACTGTATTGTGATAATATATTTATATCAAAATACACAGAACGAAATATATATATCTATATACATAAATATATACGTATATATATATCACTATATATAAATAAAAATATAAAAAAATTATATATATATATATATATATATATATATACACATACACATACACATATATTAATTCTACACATATATTTATGTAATAATTTTACATAATTAGGTATCTTAATTAATTACAATTAGCGGGACCTGCCTGACAACCCATGCCGAAAGTAAAGGGAATTTAATTTGCTTGCACTATATTTAACCAGATAACTTTCCAAGACACCATAAAACCTGTACATGGGGGTACTGTTCTACTCGGGAGACTTCGCTGAACACAAATATTAGTGTTTCAAAACAGTAAAATTTATTAAAACGATGATATCGCCAGTAAAAGTGAAGTTTTTTGCATTTTTCACACACAAACAGCATTTACACGGACGATATTATTGCTGCAATACTTTTTACTGTTTTGAAACACAAATATTTGTGTTCAGCAAAGTCTCCCGAGTACAACAGTACCCCTCATGTACAGGTTTTATGGCGTTTTCAAAAGTTACAGCGTCAAATATAAGGCTTGTGTTTCATTTTTTTCACATTAAAATTCGCCAGATTGGTTACATTGCCTTTGAGACCCTATGGTAGCCCAAGAATGAAAATTACCCCTATGATGGCATACCATTTGCAATAGTAGTCTACTATTGCAAATGGTATGCCATTATGGGTGTAAATTTTATTCCTGGGGTACTATACAGTCCCAAAGGCAATGTAACCAATCTGGTGAATTTCAATTTCAAATGTAACGGGCTATATTTGACCCTGTAACTTCCCAAAACACCATAAAACCTGTACATAGGGGGTACTGTTTTACACGTGAGACACCGCTGAATACAAATATGTGTATTTTATTGCAGTAAAAGCAAACAGTATTATGACATTGACAGTTAAAATGTCATGTAGAACTAAAAAGAATAAAAAAAATCTTATTTTCTCCCATTTTTTTCATATAAAATTATGTTTCATAGCTATATATATATATATATATATATATATATATATATATATATATATATATATATATATTTTTTTTTTTTTTTTTTTTTTTTTTTAAATGAAAGCCCTGTTTCTCCTGAATAAAATTATATATAATAAGGGGGGGTGCATTTAATATGAAAGAGGTGAATTACGGTTGGACAGACATAGCGCAAATGCCAGGTTTTGTTTATGTTTTGTTCACAACGTGTACATTTGGCTCAGTCCTTAAGGGGTTAAGCTAATAACACACAAAGAATGAAATGTTGCCATGTTCTTATTGAACACACCATGTAAACATTCACAGTACAGGTGGAAAAGTATGTGAACCCTTGGATTTAATAACTGGTTGAACCTCCTTTGGCAGCAATAACTTCAACCAAACGTTTCCTGTAGTTGCAGATCAGACGTGCACAACGGTCAGGAGTAATTCTTGACCATTCCTCTTTACAGAACTGTTTCAGTTCAGCAATATTCTTGGGATGTCTGGTGTGAATCACTTTCTTGAGGTCATGCCATAGCATCTCAATCGGGTAGAGGTCAGGACTCTGACTGGGCCACTTCAGAAGGTGTATTTTCTTCTGTTTAAGCCATTCTGTTGTTGATTTACTTCTATGCTTTGGGTCATTGTACTGTTGCAACACCCATCTTCTGTTGAGCTTCAGCTGGTAGACAGATGGCCTTAAGTTCTCCTGAAAAATGTCTTGATAAACTTGGGAATTCATTTTTAATTGGATGATAGCAATCCGTCCAGGTCCTGACGCAGCAAAGCAGCCCCAAACCACGATGCCCCCACCACCATACTTCACATTTGGGATGAGGTTTTGATGTTGGTGTGCTGTGCCTCTCTTTTGCCACACATAGTGTTGGGTATTTCTTCCAAACAACTCAACTTTGGTTTCATCTGTCCACAGAATATTTTGCCAGTACTGCTGTGGAACATCCAGGTGCTCTTGTGCAAACTGTAAACGTGCAGCAATGTTTTGTTTGGACAGCAGTGGCTTCCTCTGTGGTATCCTCCCATGAAATCCATTCTTGTTTAGTGTTTTACGTATTGTAGATTCGCTAACAGGGATGAGGGAGAGTAGCAGCAGTGCTGAACTTTCTCCATTTATAGACAATTTGTCTTACCGTGAACTGATGAACAGCAAGGCTTTTGGAGATACTTTTATAACCCTTTCCAACTTTATACAAGTCAACAATTCTTAATCGTAGGTCTTCTGAGAGCTCTTTGTGCGAGGCATCATTCACATCAGGCAATGCTTTTTGTGAAAAGCAAACCCAGAACTGGTGTGTGTTTTTTATAGGGCAGGGCAGGGCAGCTGTAACCAACACCTCCAATCTCATCTCATTGATTGGACTCCAGTTGGCTGACATCTCACTCCAATTAGCTCTTGGAGATGTCATTAGTCTAGGGGTTCACATACTTTTTCCACCTGCACTGTGAATGTTTACATGGTGTGTTCAATAAAAACATGGCAACATTTCATTCTTTGTGTGTTATTAGTTTAAGCAGACTGTGATTGTCTATTGTTGTGACTTAGATGATGATCAGATCACATTTTATGACCAATTTGTGCAGAAATACATATCTTGCAACTGTAAGTAGATGGGGCATTAAGGATCTGACTGTCTTGCCCGATCAGTTTGATATAGGCTTTATAGAGATGTTTTGAATCATCATTAATATATGGCTATATGAATATAGAACATTACAATATGATTTTCATGAGATTAAAGTATGACTAACAACATAATCCAACAGTCATGCAATTGCGTTTATATAAAATAATTGCTGTAGGATGAATTTAATATTTATGATGGGAGATTCATTCTGCCTAAATTATTAATTATATGCAACAGAATTATAACAGTTCATAATGTTGTAATACTATGTTTGATCGCTATTTAGGAGAATATAAACAGTCAAATGGTTAATCCACATTTCTTTTAGATATTTCTCTTATTTCTAATTATGTATACAGACATATGTGACATGGACATTATATACAACTCATCTGAAAGATCCCCAAATCAGATGGAATGCATATCATAGAGAAGGTCTATGTTCCATTGACGAAGGCGGAGGAGACGCAACGCGACCAAAAATGGGAACACAACTGAAAAACCACAATGAGGCTTGGAACACAGTACATACCCGGAAAGAGGGAAAATACGATTAACATCAGCTGTAGTAGTTTAACATTAACAAAGTGTCAGGAACTGCTCTGCTCTGTTCTGATGTCTGACCATGGCTTCTGGTATCCAGTACTCTTTTTACAATTTTTGTTTAGTTTTTCTATTCTGGTTTTCTTTATGCTGGGTTTTCTTGGTTCATCCCTGTATTCTGTTTCTGGAATTCCCAGTCTCCAAGATTCCTTTATATGTTGTTTGTTTTATGTTGCCACACCCGTTCCTTTTCCATGGTTCCTTTTGTTTCAGTTGGTTCCTGCAGGCAGATGCGTCAAGTCATCTGCTCCTTCCTTGCAGGCAAGTGCTGTATGTGTTTTATTATGGTTTATTTAGCAGACATTAGGCAGAGTAGGACCTGCCAGATATGGGGTACATTGACGTTGTGGCAGGCTAATGCAATGTGTGATCATATAATGTAACTAAATCCCCATAGTTTTCACATATAGTACTTAGTTATGTCTCCTCTTGTTTTGCCGATCATATCTTGTCTTTATATCGTTGTTACGGTTACCCTTAGGCTTGCTGAGAGCTGGACCGTTTAGTCATCTGGATTCCTAGTTGCTGAAGAGGGGAGAGCTGCTTTCCATAGTATTCCATACGAGTCCTGCAAGTGTAGAATCATCCCACTAGTTATAGCATAGCTAGGATACCTTTCTACCCAAAAAACGAGTCGAAGCAGCGATTTGAGGGTCAAGTAAGAACTGAGGTCTGGAACACCCAGCCTGCTTTTTATTACAGTCAGGTACACACAGACCCCTCCCAGGGGGAGGTATAAAATAACCAATAACAGCATAGCACAGCCCCCTAATGCCCTCCCCTCTGCTTGGGAGATCATTGAGTTTCCTACTGTATCTACTCAATTATCTCCAAGCTAAAACTTATGCATTTTTATACATTTTTATAACTTTCTAATTTTACCTAGTACATTAATAAAACTTATATTTTTGTGAACAACATACATTGGGGAACAACATACTCAAATTTCGTGCGAATCCGTCCAGTAGTTCCAAAGATATTAAAAAGTCCTTTTGGACCGACCGCACGCCTGTTTGCAAGTCCAGAAACAGGTCCACAGAGTCAGGCTGTGTGGTCGGTCGATGTTTAGCCGGAAAATCGGTAAAGGTCCATCCGAAGCCGGTGTTCGAATATTCGAACGCACTTCGGCTTGTGTCGAAGTGTCGAAGTACATGCGGTTTACACTTCCGCGCTGGTCGCTAGTCGGGTGGTGGTCTATTCCCATAAAACGAAATGACAAAGTTCCTTTCGACGGTCGGTTCGGAAGTTCGGCCGGGACTTAGCCTCCGCTGTGATGTCGAAGTATCGGAAAAGACACAGGTTACCGATGACCGCATTAAACTGCATTAAAATGGCCGCCGCCACGTGTTCGACTGTAATGGCGGCCGCTTCGACTACCTCGGGGACTTCGACGGCTTCGGCGGTATTCGAAGGGCCAGTTCAAATATTGCAATGCTGTTCCCAAGTAATTTACAGGTACATAATTAGAACTGGTGTTTCTGTAACAATCGTTATTTTGTATTCCCAGTCCATGTACAGTCCTGTCCATGTTCTGTTATGTTTCCCTTTTGAATTGTGTACATGTTCTGGGTTTATCTTTCTGTCCTTCTCTGGTTCTGGGTTCTACTAGTTTTGTCTTGTTTTCTTGTTTGGTGTCTATCCTAGTCTTCTTTTGTTTCTGGTACTGGATACATTTCAGCTTTCATCTGCTCTGGCTACCACTAAGCTGCAACAGGGTCTTGGTATGTGGCCGCACAAACGCTGGTGCTCAACACCAGGGGGCGTGCAGTTACCCTGCACCAGGCCCTACCTATCCACTACCACGCTGAAGACTCCGCTCATCCTCTCATCAGGCACAGGGGTCCCGGTTTTTGGACTGCCACCCTGACACAAAGAAGGTATAAAAGAAAACAAAATGGACAGGAGTCATATCATAACCGGATTGAGGAAGCCATAGGACGGCGAAACGCGTTTCTGGACTACTATTATAGACTTCACCTTACCACTTTGTATTTAATAAGCTTGTTTCATTGAATTTTATTATTTTGTATTATTTTAATTATATTGTAATAAAATCAATTTTTTTTTAAAAAAACATCTTGGACTCCAGCAGTTTAAAAGAAGGGTGCGTGGTCCTTAACCACACTAGGCATCTTTACTGAGCCAGCATACAGGCTCCACACTTGTGCATATAAAAATGCTGTTTATTCACCATATGGAAGTATAAGGGGATCTGCACCATCATTTTATTTCTTTTATCCCGAGTAAAAATAAGGAAAAAAAAAAAAATGTAAAAAAGCACCATAACTAAAACATCCAGACGGGGAGTGGTTGCCCATAATGGACCAATAAGTGATACATACCAGAGCTAGGTCACATAGGTCTGGAAATTGTGAGTGTGCAAT
The DNA here is from genome assembly GCF_036172605.1 of Pelobates fuscus. Taxonomy (NCBI): domain Eukaryota; kingdom Metazoa; phylum Chordata; class Amphibia; order Anura; family Pelobatidae; genus Pelobates; species Pelobates fuscus. Next base: position 89,073,029 of record NC_086326.1, read on the forward strand.
TGGCTTTTCCATATATTTTAAATAAAAAAAAATTAAGCTAAGTGATAGAAAATAATATATATATATATATATATATATATATACACACACACACACATACATATATATACACACACACACACACACACGAATGGTCTATATATTATGCTAAGATAGCACTCTACTATTTTTCGTATATGCAATAAGTTGTGTGGTTTGGGAGACTTACACATTTAGTGTAGTAGCAGCTATGTTTTATAGAAAAAAAAACTCCAGATTGGTATACTGACAGAGTCTTATACGATCTTATATGTCTTGATCAAAGCACACACAAATTTAAGTTTGTTTTATATTGCCATAATAAGTTATGAATGTAGTCAAGCCAGTTTCAAATAGGGCTGCCAGGTCTACCACAGAGTTTGCTCAATAAACAACTAATTGCAAAGTTTTATGCTACAATAATCAAGCTGCGTTTATATGGAGACTGCGATGCGTGAAAAGTGCTGCGCTGCAAGATGCAGTGTGAATAAGCTGATAGAGGGAAATGCATTACTTTATCTGGGTGGGATCCCAGAGGAACAGCCACAAGTAATTCATTTAATTCTCTTTTGCACCATTACCCATGTTATTTACTGCTGGCCATCACTATTTACAAGCTACTCACCATCATGCAGTAGTTATATAATCCAAGGTAACCTGGTGTACAAAATATATATATATTTTATTTTTTTAATGTTTTTTTTTGTGTGCATTTCCTTCTGCAACAACAAATTACTTACTAAAGTGACCAAACCTTAATTAAACCACATACCAGCATGGAGCTTACCTCTCTTCTGTGACTAAATTATAATCCACGACGATATACCTTGAAACTAACCAGACAGGACATGTCAATGGGTTGTAAACACAAACAAGCAACCTCCTCAACATATAATGCCTGGTTAGCGCTTTCATACACAGCTGGAGCGGTCTGCCGAACTGCTCGATGGAGAATGTAGTTCTACGAGGGTTCATTCTATCAGCACGCAAAACGCAGCATGGCCCTTGTAGGGACTACATTTCCCGTGAACCCTTGCAAGCGGAAATCTTTTAAAGTCTCACAGTACTTGGCTTGACCTGCAAAAGTACATCTTGTGAAAGTAAAGTAAGTGGTTATAAAACGTGTCCATGCTCCATACCAGGACAAGACGAATACCTTATAAATACAATTATTAATGTCGCTCTATTGATTGCCATCTCTCTATGATTATAAGCCAATATCTTCTTGTTTCTTATGTAATACATCACCCTGTAAGTGTGCTGTCTTCTGAAAACATTGTGATGCATTTGTTTTGTATTTTTAATTAATATTAAGAGGTACATTTACACTGATCAAACATTGTGGCAGATTTTATTATTAGAATATAAATGTAAGAAAATTATGTTAATTTATATTAGTGCGATGCACCATGTCAGTACTAAGTCATGCACTTTAAATGATCATTACTAAAAATGTAACTGTAGCATTTTTTTTCCCCTCCTAATCTCCTAATCGTTGGATGTAGGGATAGACCGACTATCGGTTCCGCTGATTTATTAGAGACGATATTCAGCATATTTATGATTATCGGGAATCGACCCTCTAAATTCCCATTATTACCGGTAACTTACTTACCTCTCCCAGTCACTGCTGCCAACCAATGTGTATCTACGTCGCAACTTCACACCACCACGTGCAGAGCTCAGCTGAAGGCATTGTGATCAGACCGTGAATAATCTACTGTAATGTACTGGGCAGCCTGCCTGAGAGTTATAAGAGTGTGATTCCTAACACTATAGTGCCCTCTGCTCCCTCCTCCCTCATGGCCCCCCCTCCGACACATAAAGGGTTAAAAAAAAACAAAAACCTTTAAGTGACATACCCAATTCCAGCGCCGATGTCGCTCAGCGCTAGGTTGGCGCTCCGCCTCCTCTAATGACATGCAACGGGGGGGAACTAATGCACATGCACAGCAAGTGCCGCAAGAGCATTAAGCCTTCCACATAGGAAAGCATTGAAGCAATGTTTTCCTATAGGATTTTCACTGACATTGAATAGTGTTATGCAGAGTGTGAGCACCTCCAGCGTCCTTTCGGGGACTCAGAATCCCTTAAAATCACCAAAGCGCCTTTAGTGACTGTCTAACAGACAGCAACTGAAGGCAGTCTTAGTCCTGTAAACATAGTTATTGCAGTTTCTCAAAAACTGCAATGTTTTACATTACATGACTAAGTGGGACAGGAACACTAGGGGCATCTAGGTCACGTCAATGAGATGATGTAGTCTGGGTGCCTATAGTGTCCCTTAAATGCCGAAGAAGGATCAGGCAGAAATCAGAGTCAGACGGTCCAGAGGTCAGGGCAGGCGGCAATCAGCAAAATCCAGAGATCAAACAACCAAGCACTGACTGAACGTGTGCTCTGCTTATAAAGGAGTGGCTCAATCACATAACCTGGTCTCACCTGTAGAATTCATGTCAATTTGACTGACTGTGGAACTCGGTCCCATCTTGGAAGATTCATTGTCCTGGCTCTGCCTCTCAGCCACACCTCCTCTAACCTGCAGACCAATCTCCTCATGCAGCGGCTGCCATCTTGGAATGCTGGGTTCCCACTGAGTTTCCTGGCTGTGTATCGAGGTACAGAGTATGCAGACTGAGGTGCAGCAGCCACAGGCACTATAACCACTGCAGACTGACTTCCAGGGCGTTGTGGACGGCCTGGGACAGGGGAGTACCGTTTGCGAATGTGACAGCCAAACCGTGAACCTGTTTAATTTTTTTTTCTGGTAGCATCTGCAGCATGGCATTTATGAGTTTATTGAGCAGTTCCACTAATTCGATGTCTGATATACATGTCTGGAGAAAATATTGTTTTCTGCAGAAGATTCTATGAATATATATTGTGATGTAATTCCAGTAAAATACAAGTTTAGCAGGCTAAGATTGCCACAAGGCATATGTATGTATATGTGTTTGTAGTATCAGTTAGTTAATTACACGTAGCTAAGATACTGTTATCACTGTACTGACCAGGTGCAGGAATGTAAGAACTGGAATTACGCGTCCCTCTCCTTTGTATCAGATGAGCCACGTGGTTAGACCGGATGGATGAGTTTAGACTCTATTTATTAAATAGGTTAAGGGTATGTGTGGGTGTAGTTAATTGTGGGAGGAGCTACAGTGCTATATAAGGAATGTACTCTATGTATTCAGTACTCAGACTTTGCTGTATTTTGGTGACGCTAGTCCCTCTGAGTCCCGATCGGTGATCCAATAAAGAATCTCTTCCTTCCTGAAGAAACCTGTGTCCATCTCTCTGTGCTTGGCTTCCGTCAGTTTCTCCGGTATCATTTGGTGCATTGGCCGGGAAGCTCATCGTTCAACGGTAGCTGAGAGGCAGAGGCGTGAGACGGTCTATCTTTGCCCACGTTCTCTACGGCTGCACCCCTGAACTTCTGCGTGGACCTCCCTTCGTCTCGGCGCCACTGGTCTGTTGTCCAGGAGATCATCGGCCTCTACGTGAGAAGTGCTGGGGTGTCCCCGTCGATGAGTGTGAACTCAGGTTCAGGAACGAGGAGGTAAGACAACTGCTGTTTTAGACGGCAGGACCCACTAGGGGTATACCGATTGTGCGGTAGGCCCAAAGGGGTTTTGAATCTGTGTATCTGCCCCCTCTGTCGGAGGGAAGGAGCGAAGGCGCACCGCTCGATCGAACGCTCTTTAGTCAGACCGTTTGATTTGGTTAGTCAGGCGGGGTCCTGGTGTAAATAGCCCTAGCCGGACACCGGTGTCTTGTCTAGACTAGCGTTCTAGGGTGTATATTACGTTCGCTAGGTCGGAGGGACCGGGAGACTAAGCGGCGCCTGTGTAAATTCGGTTCGCTAGTTCTCATCCTATCTGGGCTAAGTGGGAAGGCGTGTAAATTTGGAACCCACTAGACTTTTGATAGTGCGACTAAGAGGCGCCTGTGTAAATTCGGTTCTCTAGCTCGCTATATATGTGGTGATTGGGCAGTGTGGCTAACCAAAACGGGTGTATATAGTTTTAGGTAGTCCATTCAAGGTACTGGCCAATAGTTTAGTTGGGAATTGTAAATGTGTTAACGATTGTTTTAGTAAAGTGTATATCTTGTTAGATAGCGCGAGCTCAGCCGTCTAGCGAGAGTGTTAATAGTGTGTTGCTGTATTATAGTGCACGGTACCATAACCCTGTATATTTACTGACATTATATAATAAGTACTAATCATTGTCGTCCATTGCATGTTTAACACCATAACCACTAATAATTGTATTGTGACCTTAACTTGTGCTTTGACCTATGCTAACCGTACTGTAACCGCTATTTGTAAAAGACGATGTTACTGGGGTGTGTTATAGACGGGTAATTCGTATATAGAGAATTATAGCGTGGGTGACTGTATAGTTACGCCAAAGGGCATAATATTGATTATATAGTGACTGGTGTAACAGCTGTGTGTGTACGGGAATTCCCTGAGTGTTTATTGTTATTGTGTACGTTTCACTTGGTAACCGTACCACGTGGTGCTGTTGCCAGAGGAAACGGGTGTGACTGTTGAATAGTACGCGTGTATAGTATTCGTTGTCGACGACGTTCCATTGTTAAGTATGGGTGCGTCGCAGTCAACGATTCCGGATCCCTTAGGATGTATGGTTAAGAATTTTAAAAAGGGATTCAAAGTTTGTGATTTTGGGGTAAAGATGTCTCCTGTACGTTTGGTCACTTTGTGTACTAGGGAGTGGCCTACTTTGGTTGCGGCATGGCCGCCACGTGGCAGTTTGGATCCAACTCTGGTACAGCGCTTACACGTGGCTGTATCGGGTAGGCCTGAACTTTACGGCCAGTTTCCTTATATTGACTGTTGGAGACAGGCCGTAAATGACTCGCCAAAATGGCTCCAGACATGCCACGAGGAGCAGTGTCGCCTCATGGTAGCTAGGACTTGCTCGTCCACTAGGACTGGTGTTAGGCCCATTTTGGACACGCCCCCTGAGTCCGAGATCCCTTTGCCGCCCCCTTACTTTCCGTTAAGAAGAAGTGACGCAAACGCAGGAAGTCCTGCACCCCTCCCCTCATTACCCTCATCCACTTCCGCTTCCTCCTCCAGTACAGGATCCACCCCCCCTCGTACTAAATCTCCCCTTCCGGAACCAGAATCCACCCCCATTAGAAACGAATATCCTGATTTGGCGCCACTTCAGACTTCCGGTCAAGCTTCATCTAGCTCGGCTCGAAGTGTTTTATTTACGACCTTTTCCCAAAACCGACCTCCCACATCCCCATACCCTATCTCTCCCCGACCGGAACCCATGACTGACGCCTCTCTACGTAGCCCCATCCAAACCCGACAGTTGACTGGTGCCCAACAATTAAAGCACTATCAGATGCCTCTTCGTCTGAATCCCGGGTCAGCTTATATCGATGCCGCAGGTCAAATGGCACACGCTGACCCAGTCTTCGTATATGTCCCATTTACCACAACCGATCTTTTAAACTGGAAGACCCATAATTCCTCGTATACTGAGAAACCACAAGCTATGACTGATCTGTTCACCTCAATAGTACAGACGCATAATCCGACATGGGCTGATTGCCAGCAGTTACTAATGACTTTATTTAACAATGAGGAAAGGACAAGAATAAATCAAGCAGCCATTAAAGCATTAGAGGATAGAGCCCGTGCTTTGAACCAAGCCAATCCAGCAGCATGGGCCGCGACACACTATCCCAACACCGATCCCGATTGGAACGTAAATGGTGCTGATATGGTTCAACTCAGAGCCTATAGAGACGCTATAATTGCTGGCATGAAAGCCGGAGGAAAGAAAGCCATTAACATGTCGAAGACAGTTGAGGTGATCCAGAAAAGCGATGAAGCGCCCAGTGTCTTTTATGACCGATTATTGGAGGCATACCGCTTGTATACCCCCTTTAATCCGGAAGACGCAGACAATTCCCGAATGGTTAACTCCGCCTTTGTCAGCCAAGCATACGGAGATATTAAGCGCAAGCTACAAAAGTTAGAAGGGTTTGCAGGTATGTCCATCACCCAACTAATGGAGGTAGCAAATAAGGTCTATATGAACAGGGATACAGAAAGTAAGAAAGAGGAAGAGCGCAAGATGCGTAAAAAGGCTGATATGCTAGCGGTAGCGATCGCAGGCGTAGATAAACGGGGCCCAGATAGAGGCAATAATAGATGGAGTAGGGAGCCTTTGAGTAGGGATCAATGCGCGTATTGCAAGGAAGAAGGGCATTGGAGGAACGAATGTCCGCAAAGAGAGCAGTACGAGAGAGACCAACCCAGGGCAGGCTACGGAAACTTTAGAGGTAGAGCGAGAGGTAGAGGAGGCCCCGGAGGGAGTAATGGTTATAGAGGGAGTAATGGGAACAGAGGAAGTGTTAGGGAAGACAGGTATATTCCAGCAGCGCAAAGGTCCCGCGATAGAGAAGGTAGGGACTTTGTAGGATTGGCTGACACTGTCATGGAGGACTATTGATACCGACCGGGCTCCAACCCCCTTGGTCGAGCGGAGCCTATGGTCGATGTATCAATAGGGGGGAAAAGGAGTGCGTTCATGATCGACACTGGTGCTGAACATTCAGTGGTGACTAATCTAGTTGCTCCTCCATCTGGAAGGACTATTACTGTGATAGGAGCAACTGGAAGAAGTGCTGAAAAACCGGTTCTTAAAAGTCGACTCTGTACATTGGGAGGCCACGTAGTAAAACACCAATTCCTTTATATGCCTGAATGTCCAGTCCAATTGCTGGGACGTGATATGCTATCAAAATTACAAGCGCAGATTACGTTCCTACCAAATGGAACAACATCCTTAAAGTTTAATGGACCTTCAGGTATTATGACTTTATCCGTACCAAAGGAAGAAGAGTGGCGACTTTATACAGTGTTGACTAGCCAAAACCCTAGGAGTGATGAGACATTGTTTAACATACCAGGAGTTTGGGCAGAGAACAACCCACCAGGACTGGCCCGCAATATTCCACCAATAAAAATTGAACTGAAACATGGGGTTTATCCAGTGAGCCTAAGACAATATCACATTCCGCAGAAGGCTAAGAAGAACATCCAATCCTATCTGGATAAGTTCATACGGTATGGTATCCTAAAATTCTGTACTTCCCCCTGGAACACCCCATTGCTGCCTGTTCAAAAGCCCGGTACAGATGAGTATCGACCTGTACAGGACTTAAGAGCAGTCAATGATGCGGTTGTTAGCATACATCCAGTTGTACCCAATCCATATAACCTGCTTGCTTTAATTCCGGGCGGGGCTACTTACTTCACAGTCTTAGATCTCAAAGATGCCTTCTTTTGCCTCCGAATTGCCGCAGAAAGCCAATGTATTTTCGCTTTCCAATGGGAGAACGCTGTAACGGGCTCAAAACGCCAAATGACTTGGACAAGACTGCCCCAAGGGTTTAAAAATTCACCTACCCTATTTGGTTCAGCTCTAAGTCAAGATCTACTGGATTTCGAGTCTATCCCAGGAGAATGTGTATTGTTACAATATGTAGATGACTTGTTGATAGCAGCAGTTACAAAAGAAAAATGTCAGCAAGCAACGCACGATCTACTACATATTCTCTGGAAGGCAGGATACAAGGTGTCCAGGAAGAAGGCTCAGTTGTGTTTGCCAACTGTCAAGTATCTGGGATTCCATATCTCTGAAGGTCAAAGGATTATGGGGCCAGAGAGAAAAGAAGCTGTCTGCCAAATACCAATACCCAAGAATAGAAGACAAGTGCGAGAATTCTTGGGGGCAGCAGGCTTCTGTAGGATATGGATTCCCAGCTATGCGATACTGGCAAAACCTCTGTACGCAGCCATCAAAGGTACAGAGCACGACCCCTTCTTATGGACCCAAGAACAGCAAACGGCATTTGAAGATGTGAAGAAGGCTTTGATGAGTGCCCCAGCATTAGGTCTACCTGATCACACACGACCATTCTACTTATATGTACACGAGCAAAGAAGAATGGCTGTGGGAGTATTGACACAGTACTTGGGATCATGGCAAAGACCTGTTGCCTACATGTCTAAGCAACTGGATGCAGTGGCCAGCGGACTTCCACCTTGTCTAAGAGCCGTAGCTGCAGCCGCCCTGCTAGTAGCTGAAGCCGATAAACTCACTCTGGGTCAAGAACTTTATGTACGAGTCCCACATGCAGTACAGACGTTGTTGGATTACAAAGGAAATCATTGGTTTAGTAACAGCCGTATGACCAAGTATCAAGCAATGTTGTGTGAAAACCCAAGAGTGCATTTAGAGACTGTAAACACCTTAAATCCAGCTACCCTTTTGCCGCAACCTACTGAAAGTCAACATGATTGTTTGGAAGTAATGGATGAAGTATTTTCAAGTAGACCAGATCTTCGTGATTTTCCCATCCAGAACCCCGATGTTCAATATTACACCGACGGCAGTAGTTATGTGAAAGAAGGGATCCGCTATGCAGGATATGCAGTGACAACAATAGACAAGGTGATAGAAGCTCGGCCACTGGCGAAAGGAACATCAGCACAAAAGGCAGAATTAATAGCACTAACACGAGCGTTACAATTGGCTGAAGGTTTAAGAGTAAATATCTATACGGACTCTAAGTATGCGTTTTTAACCACTCATGCCCACGGAGCTTTGTATAAAGAAAGAGGACTACTGAATTCAGAAGGCAAAGAAATCAAGTACGCAGCTGAAATCCTACAACTATTGGAAGCAGTGTGGGAGCCGAAAGAAGTCGGTATCATACATTGTCGAGCGCATCTGAGAGGAGATGGTGATGTAACCAAGGGAAATCGGATGGCAGATAGTGCAGCTAAGCGTGCTGCTGAATCAGGAAGACAGGAGTATGTGGGGCATATAGCTGCTCTTATACCAACTCCACTGTCCCAATGGACTCCAGTTTATACAGCTCAAGAAGAGGAGTGGTTAAAGACTGAACCGGGAAAGTATTTGGAGAACAAGTGGTATCAGCTAGAAGATGGAAGAATAGTCATACCAGCATCACTAGCGGTAGAAATTGTCCAAAATTATCACAACGGGACACATTCTGGGAGAGACAGTACTGAAGAATCTCTCAGGAAACATTTCTACATACCAAGATTGTCCAACTTGACTCAGGCCATTGTACGCAGATGTGTAACGTGTGCTAAGAATAATGCAAGACAAGGACCAGTAAAGCCACCAGGAGTCCAGTTTATGGGGGGACTCCCCATGTCCGATCTACAAATAGACTTTACAGTAATGCCTAAATCGGGTGGACATCGTTACCTGTTGGTAATTGTGTGCACCTATTCAGGCTGGGTAGAAGCATGTCCTACTCGTACAGAGAAAGCAGGAGAAGTTGTAAGATTCCTGCTACGAGAAATAATACCCCGATATGGACTACCCTGTTCTATAGGATCGGACAATGGTCCAGCTTTTGTTCATCAGTGCCTACAACAACTGACTCATATGCTTGGTATAAAGTGGAGGCTTCATACTGCATATAGACCCCAGAGTTCTGGTAAGGTAGAGAGAATGAATAGAACTATAAAGAACCAGTTGGCTAAAATGTGTCAGGAAACCCAACTTAAGTGGAACGTTCTCTTACCCATAGCTTTATTGCGAATCCGCAGTACCCCTACCAGAAGGATGGGCCTCTCTCCTTTTGAAATCATGTATGGGCGACCACCTCCCGTACTTGGTAACTTAAGGGGGGACTTGAGTCAGTTGGGAGAAGGAATTACCCGGCAGCAGGTTGTAGAGTTGGGTAAGACTATGGAGGAGGTACAGAAATGGGTACAAGATAGATTACCTGTGAATATTTATCCCCCTGTTCATAGTTATCATCCAGGAGACCAAGTGTGGATTAAAGAGTGGAATAATGTACCGTTAGGGCCCAAGTGGAGAGGTCCTTATGTTGTTCTTTTGTCTACCCCTACAGCGATAAAAGTAGCCGAAGTAACTCCGTGGATACATCACTCCAGGGTTAAACCAGCAGCAGTCGATTCTTGGCAAATTACAGCAGATCCAGAGAATCCCTGCAAGATCCGGTTGAAACGCACTACTCAGTCGGAGTAACGAGGAATTATTGTGGATTACAAATTTTATTGTTACAGGTGTGAGTGAGAAGGCCATAATAAAGCCTGTCCGCTTACCAACACATAGTGTATAAGCCAGGAAAGTCTCGAAGGGACACCTGTGAAGACGAGCAGAACTCCATTCCCTGCAGCCCTCACATCCTGGAAGCTGAGGTTCCATCGCACGGACGAAGACTGAGGATGACGGCGAAAGATGTGCTTTTGATTGTGTTTATTTATATGTGTTTTTATATTCAGGAAGGTAGAGGTACCGACACTCCTAGCTGTGAGGTATGCATTAAGACTACGAGAACAGGTAACCATATTTCCCAAACCCTAATTTGGCATTCACAATACGAATGTAAAGGAGAGGTATCAAGATGTAGATACCTAAATATAGACTATAGTGTGTGCCATTTAGGAGTAGGAGAACCTAAGTGCTTCAGTCCAGAGTATCAACCTCGTACAATTTGGTTGACTCTCAGGAATGGAGATCCTCAGGGGACCCTAATTAATAAGACGGTGTTAGAATCCGTACATTCTTCGGGTGTTCTGCTATTTGATGCATGTAAGGCGATATCAAGTGGTAGAAAACCGTGGAATGTATGTGGGGATCTTAGATGGGAGAGGACGTATGGGTCTAATGATAAATATATTTGTCCCAGTAGTAAAAATAAATATGTGAGTCCTAGATGCCCAAATAAAGACTATAACTTTTGTCCATATTGGTCTTGTGTGGGGTGGGCGACTTGGGGACAGACAGTAGATAAAGACATGATAGTGACTAAGTTGCCGACTAGCCCTTATTGTAAGTCTATGGAATGCAACCCAGTCCATATACTTATTAATAACCCCGACAAGTTCCTAGATAAGTATGGAAATTTATTTGGGTTTCAGATATACGGGACGGGTTTAGATCCTGGGACATTATTGTTTATAGGAATAGAGACTGATACGGTATCCTCCCAGACTCATCAAGTATACCATTCCTTTTATGAAGAGATGAGTATAGATAATAAGATCCCCCATAACGCTAAAAACCTGTTCATTGACCTAGCTGAAAGTATTGCCGGTAGTCTTAATGTTACCAACTGCTATGTGTGTGGAGGTACTAACATGGGAGACCAATGGCCTTGGGAAGCAAAGGAGGTAATGTCCGGTTCTGAGGCAGTTGACCAACTAATATCTACACAAGCCGATTATCATATGAGTGTTAGAGGTAAATCTGAGTGGAGATTAAAGACCTCCATCATAGGTTATGTTTGCATAGCAAGGAAAGGAATAATGTATAATACTTCTGTAGGAGAATTAACTTGTCTAGGGCAAAAAGCTTATGATGATGATACTAAAAATACAACTTGGTGGTCGGCTTCAAATGTCTCAGAACCATCTAACCCGTTTGCTAGATATGCCAGTTTAAAGGATGTGTGGTTTGATTTATCCATCACATCTACCTGGAGAGCCCCAGCAAATTTGTACTGGATCTGTGGTAAGAAAGCCTATTCGGAGTTGCCACAGGACTGGGAAGGGGCATGTGTGTTGGGTATGCTCAAACCATCCTTCTTCTTGTTACCGATTGAAACAGGTGAGACTTTAGGTGTTAAAGTGTATGATGTGAATCATAGGAAGAAAAGGGGACCCTTAGAGATAGGCACCTGGGAAGATAATGAATGGCCTCCCCAGCGTATCATAGATTATTATGGGCCAGCCACGTGGGCAGAAGATGGTACCTTTGGTTATAGAACCCCAATTTATATGCTCAACCGTATTATAAGATTACAGGCGGTGGTTGAGATTATTACTAATGAGACCTCACAAGCACTCAATCTTCTAGCGAAGCATAATACCAGGATGAGGACAGCAGTGTACCAAAATAGATTAGCCTTGGATTACCTTTTGGCAGTAGAGGGAGGTGTATGTGGGAAGTTTAACCTGAGCAATTGCTGTCTTCAAATAGATGACGAAGGGCAAGCAATAGCTGAGCTTACTAGCCATATGGTTAAACTAGTGCATGTGCCTACTCAGGTATGGAAAGGGTACAATCCAAGTAGTTGGTTTGGTAGCTGGTATGAGTGGTTTGGAGGGCTTAAGGCAGTGGTAGGTGGAGTCCTACTGATTTTACTGTTGTGTCTACTCCTACCGTGTCTTATACCCTTAGTAGTTAGGTCTGTGCAAAGCCTGATAGGAAGTATAGCAGAGAGGAAGGCTGCTGCACAGATAATGGCGATATATAAGTATAAGGCTCTAGATCAAGGAGAACCAATGCAGGAAGATGAGTGTTAAAAGATTCACATCATAAGATAAGTCTGGTCTGGTTCATGGTAACCTGAGGTATATGCAAACCAAGGTTAAGTGATGCCTCAAGTAATTGTGAAATATCAGAGGCATCAAAGGGGGGAATGTGATGTAATTCCAGTAAAATACAAGTTTAGCAGGCTAAGATTGCCACAAGGCATATGTATGTATATGTGTTTGTAGTATCAGTTAGTTAATTACACGTAGCTAAGATACTGTTATCACTGTACTGACCAGGTGCAGGAATGTAAGAACTGGAATTACGCGTCCCTCTCCTTTGTATCAGATGAGCCACGTGGTTAGACCGGATGGATGAGTTTAGACTCTATTTATTAAATAGGTTAAGGGTATGTGTGGGTGTAGTTAATTGTGGGAGGAGCTACAGTGCTATATAAGGAATGTACTCTATGTATTCAGTACTCAGACTTTGCTGTATTTTGGTGACGCTAGTCCCTCTGAGTCCCGATCGGTGATCCAATAAAGAATCTCTTCCTTCCTGAAGAAACCTGTGTCCATCTCTCTGTGCTTGGCTTCCGTCAGTTTCTCCGGTATCAATATATATATAATAATCTTCTTCTGCAGAAAACAATAGTTTTTCCAAACATGTATATTTTTTCCAGACGTATATATTTAAGGAGTCGCCTCCTTAATACCTACTGCCACAGCCTTGGAAATAATGTCTGCTAAATTAGCCTCAGCAGAAGTAGATGAGCCTTTATTAGATATTATCCAGACGCAGTCTTTACAAAAGTTCTTCCTTTCAAATGCAGTTGCTGAGCAGGCATGTCATCGTTTTCCTTTTCTCTTTTCCGTGAGATGCTTCCTTTCTTACAAGATGTGCTCAGATGCATCATATAAGGACTGTGGTGGAATCTCGGTAAAAATAAATTTAGTAGGCCGAGATTACCACGTGGCATGTGTACGTGCATATACTGGTGTATCGGTCGGTTGGTTGCACGTGGCAAAGATACGATCAGTAGTGTACGGAGCATGTGCGAGAATACCGGATGTAGTATTCCCCTCCTCCATTGTGCTGGGCAAGCCATGCGGTCAAACGGGAAGTTAGTTCTTGTTCGTTTGATTGGGTAAGAGAATGTGTGGGTGGAGCTTATTATGGGAGGAGTTACATGCTTATATAAGGAGCCTACACTATTGTCCGGGGCTCAGAACTTGTTGTATTTTGGTGACATTAGTCCATCTGAGTCCCGATCGGTGAACCGAATAAAGAATCTCTTCCTTCCTGAAGAAACCTGTGTGCATCTCTCTGTGCTTGGCTTCCGTCAGTTTCTCCGGTATCAGGACCACCTTTACAGCAGGTATAACTAAAGGCATTCTTTACTGAAAGAATTTCAAAAGCTCACACGCTGAAAAATTTGAAATATAAATTTGAAACACAAATGTTTATTATAAAAAAAAATAAAAAAATGTCTATGTAAAAAAAAAAAAGAAATTTATATGAAAAATAACATTGAACTTTTCAGTCTGGTCCACCTTCAATCTGGCGCCTCCTTAAAAATCTCTATTTATATTTCTAGGCAGCCCCTTAAGAGCGCTCACACATGCGCTATTTGCTCGCTATGATACCAGCGGCTATCTTGGAAGGGAAGCATGTCATAGATATACCCGAGAGCACTTGCTCATGCGCAAAGCTCTCTCAAAGCAGCCGGTGGCTATCTTGATACACCTCTCAGCAGAAGGAAGAAAATAAAGGAAACGTCGAGAGCGCCCATGCATGTGCGCAGCGCTTCCAGCATGCCGATTGACACAATAAGCTGGAAAAAGCCAGGCAAATATTAAATTACAATTAATAAAAATAATAAGCTGTCCAAAATTCTGGAACACAGAAATGGTGAGTCACGCACACTTAACCCCTTCAGGACAGAGTCAATAGTGCACGTTGTGATCAAAACAAAACGTAAACAAAAACTGGAATTTGCGCTTTATGTCTGTTCACCCGTAGTTCCCCTCTTTCATATTATATGCACCCACACTTATTATATATAATTTTGTTCAGGAGAAACAAGGCTTTAATTTATCATTAACTATTCATATATGGAACCGCGGCTCTCGCGAGATTTACACTGGGAGCTGACCGAGGTGCTGAACGGACCGGCGGAGGAGGAGAGAGCTGACAGGAGCTGCAGGAAAGGTAAGTAACATCTCTCTGCAGCCCCCACAGCCCCCTCCTACACAGTGCCCATCCACTGGACCACCAGGGAAGGAGAGCCCCCCTCCCTGGCCAGCTAGCAAGCAGGGAGGGGGGACAAAAAAATGTATATATATTGATAATAATTAAAAAATAAAAAATAAAATAAAAATAATAAAATAAAAAATAATAATAAAATAAAAAAATAATAATAATAAAAAAAATGTAATGAAACAAAAAAATAAATAAAATAATAATTAAAAAATAAAAATGCCCACCCCCCACCAAGGCTCTGCATCACACTCTGCATTACACACACACACATACACACACTGCATTCATATACACACACTGCATTTATACACACACACTGCACTCATACACACACACTGCACTCATACACACAGCATTCTCATACACACACACTGCACTCATACACACAGCATTCATACACACACACAGCATTCATACACACACTGCACTCATACACACAGCATTCATACACACACACAGCATTCATACACACACTGCACTCATACACACACACTGCATTCATACACACACACTGCACTCATACACACAGCATTCTCATACACACACACTGCACTCATACACACACACTGCACTCATACACACAGCATTCTCATACACACACACAGCATTAATACACACACACTGCACTCATACACACACACACTGCACTCATACACACAGCATTCATACACACACACACTGCACTCATACACACAGCATTCTCATACACACACTGCACTCATATACACACACTGCACTCATATACACACACTGCATTCTCATACACACACTGCATTCTCATACACACACTGCATTCTCATACACACACACACACTGCATTCTCATACACACACACACTGCACTCATATACACACACTGCATTCTCATACACACACACTGCATTCTCATACACACACACTGCATTCTCATACACACACACTGCATTCATTATATACACACTGTAAATAAATATTCAATTAATATAATTTTTTTAGGATCTAATTTTATTTAGAAATTTACCAGCAGCTGCTGCATTTCCCACCCTAGTCTTATACTCGAGTCAATAAGTTTTCCCAGTTTGTTGGGGTAAAATTAGGGGCCTCGGCTTATATTCGAGTATATACGGTACATCTGTTTGAAAGTGAAACCAGTTTTTTTTTTTTTTTAATGCAGGCTCGGTCAATCATAGCCAGGGGAGGTGTGGCTAGGGCTGCATAAACAGAAACAAAGTGATTTAACTCCTAAATGACAGTGAATTGAGCAGTGAAATTGCAGGGGAATAATCTATACACTGAAACTGCTTTATTTAGCTAAAGTAATTTAGGTGACTATAGTGTTCCTTTAACCCCTTAAGGACCAAACTTCTGAAATAAAAGGGAATCATGACATGTCACACATGTCATGTGTCCTTAAGGGGTTAAAGCTGCCGCCTTGTCTAGACAATTTGACGTTGAATCTGATCTAGAACAAGAGATATCCCCTATTATTTCTCCTGAGTGTATTATTGCATCCACTGTCCATTCTTTATCGCCCCCTTTGCTCTGTGCTATCATGGCGGCTCAGCCCCAGGCACCTTGCAACAAACCTCAAGATAAATTGTTTATTCCATTGCCTGACAGGAAAGAGGTGATGAAAGGTTTTCCATGACAATGTGACCGCTGGGCATCCGGGTATTAATAAAACTGTATCCATCATTTCCAGGTAATTTTGGTGGGAATCACTCAGGAGGGATATTAAAGATTACGTAGAAGCCTGCTCTGTCTGTGCAGTTTCAAAGGTTCCTCAAACTTCCATGTGGATTGTTACAGCCACTTCCTATACCCAGTATCCCATGGACTCATTTATCGATGGATTTTATTGTTGAACTGCCTAGTTCCAATGGGCATACAACCATTCTCATGGTAGTTAACAGTTTTACCAAAATGGCACACTTTACTCCACTTAAAACAATTGCCATGGTCTCAGGACCATTTATACATGATATTATCAGGCTACATGGTATTCCTCAAAATATTGTGTCTGACAGGGGTTCCCAATTTGTGTCACGGTTCTGGAGGGCATTCAAAAAACAGTTGGACATTGAATTGTCATTTTCCTCTGCTTACCATCACCAAACTAATGGTACGGCTGAAAGAGCTAACCAATCACTTGAGCTGTATTTACGTTGCTTTGTGAATAGTACAAAGGCTAACTGGGCTGAATTATTGCCCTGGGCCAAATTTGCAAGGAATAACGCTACCCATGACTCATCTGGGCATAGTCCGTTTTTTTGTCAATATGGGTAGTCATCCTGATGTTCGACCTGCGGTGTTTACTGATATGGCTATCCCTACTCTGGATGATTACCTTACCTCTATTCGTGATACTGGGGTAAAATTAGGGGCCTCGGCTTATATTCGGGTCGGCTTATACTCGAGTATATACGGTATTTAAATTCTACGTGTATACTAATGTAATCTTTTATGTAATTATATGTATTTATCTATATATATATATTTGCGGTTATTTGTATTTTATATATAGATAGATATATATAGAATGTCATTCTAAGTGTATTTTGTTACCAATATATATATATATATATATATTAATAACAAAATACAGTTAGAATGAAATTACATATGAATATATAATTTATACAAAATTTTGATTCAATATGTTATTTATTAATTTTATTATTTTATTTATATTGTAATTATACGTATTTATATATATAATATATGTACCGTCATTCCAAGTGTATTTTAATACTAATATATGTACTTATATTAGTATTAAAATACACTATGTATGACGTTAAATATATATATTATATATATAATATATATATACATATATTATATATTTAGAAATATATTTATTTTATTTTTTAACATGTCTAATTTTTTTTTTTTTACAGATTCCACCAGCAGGGGGACTGTCTGATATTTCAGACAGTCCCCCTGCTGGCAGATCCATAGCCAGCAATAGAGGGCCATGTGATCGCTCTTTGAGAGCGATCACATGGACCCCGGGGGCCTGGATTGCCGTGGGGGGGCTGCCTGGGCTGTGAGGCAGTCCTCCCGAAGCGGAGCGCCGGGTAGGTAAGTATCCCGGGCGCTCAAGGGCTCAAAGCCGTTACGGCGTTCTATGCCGCCGCAACGGCTTTAAAGCCCACTAAATGCGGGACGGCATAGAAAGCCGTAACGGCGGGAAGGGGTTAATGCATCAGGGTTTCTTACCACGTCAAGATAGAATACATAAGTAGGAATGATTTATTGGATATCAGGATTTTCAGTCACCATAAGCTAATATAGTGACTTTAACCCTGCAAGTCCCAAACAGCCTGGGCTGTATCTAGGTTCCTCCGTAGGGAAAGAGGCTGAACTGCCTAAAACAATGTCCGGTGAGCTTTAAAAGAAAAATGTTATGCTGCTTAATAGCTGGAGGACAGGAAAAAGACTGCTGTTGTAGGGGAGGAGACTCTTCTTATAGCTTCCATATAATTTTCATATTTATATTCTTGTCCTAATAGGGTGGGAGAAGCTTACCTAATAAGTGATGCTGACATGGATTAGCCAGAAAAAGGAATGTAAGCAAAAGGGTTATTTTGAACTGGATTGGAATGTGTAACGTATTCATCCACTTATGGTAAAGTGGTTAATGGTATTTACCGTCCTGACAGGAATAGTTGTGCCCATTTACAGCCGTGCACCCGGATACCTGATAATCCCAGCATGTCTAGGGACGCCGGCCGCTGCGGATCTATGCCACCTTATAGTCCCATGACTGCTCACGTTGAGAATGACGTCGGCATGCGCGTACCTTTTGGGGTCAAAGGCCGATTACAGCCAATCGGAATAACAGGAGGGTTATTTGAATTTATTTTTACATTCTCTCATTGCCCTGTCGTGGTTTCTGCCTGAAGGTAATCCGAGAGTGCGTTCCTGATCTAGATTTTTTTGGTATTTGACTTTGGCTTCGTTTTGACTTTCCTGATTTCTGGAATCCTTGACTTTTGGCTTTTCCTCATCGCTGTGTCTGATTCTTTATCCCTGACCTCGGCAAGTATTCTGACTATTCTTGGATACGTTAAGTCCAGCCATTCTAAGGTCCGGTGAGACGTTATCCTTGGTCCTAGGTGTGATACAGTTCTGCGTGCTGGATCAATTAGTAATCCTGACAGAATGGAATACAAACAGCATTTTCTCGTTATGTGGTAAAATAATCAACCATTACTGATTATATGTGCCATGACCACATGTACTGCCTTTCCAATGGTGGAACAGTACAATTTTGTAAAGGTCTGGAGAGCCGTTTCCCACTTTCATGTCTTGTACATGTATCTACATGCTTGGGTATTTTGAATCCATCAAATATTTAGTAATTCTACTTTTGTTGATCATGATCATTCAACCTATACATTTACAATTTTGAAAATAGGACTAATTCCTGAACATCTCAGATCTCCAACATAGGCCCCGATTTTAATATTTTTGGATAAGCTTTTCAAATGATAATCTATTGAAAAAAATGTTTAAAAAATTGAAAAAAATGATTTATCTACAAAAATTCCCATAGACATTATTGATGACTTCTGTAGAAACATGATTATAAAAGGTTATTCTTACAGATTGTGATCCTTTGAAAAGCTTATTCACAATGATTAAATCAAAACCATAAATATGCGAGGGGCGGGGCTTAGCGCCTAACGCGGTCGGACGCAACTGCCGAGAGCTCCAAGTACCGACCGCAATAAACAGTAAACCGCGGGATATCCCGCAGCCTATGGAGCACCGGACAGCACTCACCAGATCCAGGAGGGGGTGAGCTACAATTCCATGCCTTTTCTGTACCCGAAATCGAGCGGGAAAGCTCGCCGAAAGTCCGGGGCCTATCAGGGGTACAAGACCACGCGGTCAGCCGCACGGGACTTGTAGGCTGAACTGGAAGAGCTCTACAGCTCCCCCTGGCTACCTGACTACACTGCACAACGCACAGACAACATGGGGCGCAGAACCCAGAAAGCTCAGGCTGGCCCCAGCAGGGACTCCCAAGATGTAAGGGAGCTGCTACAACGCCCAATGGCACCCAAGATGGCGGTCCCACCAGACACGGGCGCGCAAAGAGCTAAGCCTGCAACCAATGCTCACATAACCGGTGACGCTGAAACCCCTACAACCTTCATAGAGGCACTGTCGGAACAAGATCCACAGGCCCCCGCCACAAAACAAGACATCGCCAACCTCTTAAGGGAACTGCGACAAATGTCGGCGGCCGACATAGACACAGTCTGCACCGATGTTAAGGCGGTGGAGGCTCGCACACAAGCCACAGAAAACACAGTTCTGGAGCTCCAACGAGAGGTACAAGACCTGCGAGACAAAATAAACATCCTACAGCACTCGCATATCTCCCTGACACAGCGGGTCGACATTTCCAAAGACCGCAATAGACTCCCTAACATCAAGGTCTGAGGTGTCCCGGATTCAATCAGCCAGGCGGAACTGCCGCACTATATACGACTACTGGTAGAAACGATCCTTCCACACTCACAAGCTTAGAAACTCCAGCTCGACGGCTGCTACAGGATCAACAAATCCAGACAGGCCCCTAGTGAAGCCACGCACGACATAATAGTACGCTGCCACACCGTGTCAGACAGGAACCGGCTTCTGGCAGCCGTGAAAGGCAAAACCCCCATGGACTTTGAATCATCCAAACTGACATTTTTACAAGACCTTTCCAGGAATACCCTGCAATGGCGGAAATCACTAGGCGCAATCACAAGCCACCTACGGGCAGCCGGAGTGGAATACCGTTGGCTATTGCCGAGAGCTCTCACGGCCACAACAGCGGATGGTAGGATCCTAAGACCCACCTCCACAACTGACGCAGCAGCTTTCCTCCAAATACTGGGACGAAACATGCACTCGGAGACACCTAATGACCCCACCGACAAGCAATCCCGGACACCGACTAGACAGCCGCCCCGCACGTCTGATGAGGGAGAGAAACCAGACGAGACCTGAGCCCCTATGAAACCTACAGCTGTTACTATTTTTTTTTCTTTCTAAAGTTTATTTTCAACACTGTTTATCATTACAACAGTAGATTCACACACCAAAGCCTTATCAAAACACCACACACACTGTGGAACATCAACTGACTACATGAACCTCAGCTAATCCCACAGTCACTACCCACAGACGACCCCCCCACCACTAAAACGCCCAACATACACAGCTAAGCCCCTTCCTCCCGTATTTTCCCTTGGTTAGGGGCATGACACCAACTAGACAAAGCAACTGGTACCACACACGCTGACCTGACGATAGTGTCACTCACAACAACACCCAACCTAACTGTACCAAAGCACGACGAACACAAGAGTCCGAAACCTCACAGAACCACAGCGACAATTATCACAACACACTACCCACCCCGGAGGTACCCACACACACCACGACTATACATTACCAATCATACCATACATCCCCACTGACACACACGAAGAACATTTTTAAATGAGGCATTTTAAAGTTGAATGTTTTATCTTGCAACTCTGATACCTCACAGTTTATCCATTGACCAATGCATGTGTTAACCCATTTGTCTCAATAAAACAAAGATTGACAAAGACAAAAACAAAAACATAAATATGCATATTACCTTTAGCCACACCTATGGAGGTATACTAAGCCTGGTATGTGCTGCTCATTGTTCATAGGGTCAATCTTATTTCCTGTGATTCTGCAAAATGAGCAAAACCACAGCCAGTGACCAATATTAGGCACACCTGCTTGGTATCACAAGAACAGATTACTAATCAGGGACCTGCAGGACATGATAAAAAAGTTTAATTGTTTTGGTTTTTTTAACATTAGATCAGAGATGGTGTGACATCTTTGGCATGAATGCGGCATGAAAAAAATTACAAAGAATTGTGTGACAAACATGCAGTGAGGGAAAAAAGTATTTAATCCCCTGCTGATTTTGAATGTTTGTCCACTGACAAAGAAATGATTAGTCTACAATTTTAATGGTAGGTTCATTTTAAAAGAATAAAAAAAAAAAATCCAGAAAAATGCATGTCAAAAAGTTATAAATTGATTTGCACGTCAATGAGTGAAATAAGTAGTTGATTCCCTATCAATCAGCAAGATTTCTGGCTCCCGGGTCTCTTTTATACAGGTAACGAGCTGAGAATAGGAACACTCTCTTAAAGGTAATGCTCCTAATCTTAGCTCGTTACCTGGATGAAATATATCTGTCCACAGAAACAATCAATCAGATTCCAAACTCTCCACCATAGCCAAGACCAAAGAGCGGTTCAAGGATGTCAGGGACAAGATTGTAGACCTACACAAGGCTGGAATGGGGTACAAGACTGTCGCCAAGCAGCCTGGTGAGAAGGTGACAACAGTTGGTGCGATTATTCGCAAATGGAAGAAACACAAAATTACTGTCAGTCTCCCTCGGTCTGGTGCTCCATGCCAGATCTCACCTGGTGGAGTTTCAATGATCACAAGAACGGTGAGGAATCATCCCAGAACTACACGGGAAGATCTTGTTAATGATCTCAAGGCAGCTGGGACCATAGTCACCAAGAAAACAATTGGTAACACACTACGCTGTGAAGGACTGAAATCCTGCAGCGCCCACAAGATGCCCCTGCTCAAGAAAGCACATGTACAGGCCCGTCTGAAGTTTGCCAATGAACATCTGAATGATTCAGAGGAGTACTGGGTGAAAGTGTTGTGGTCAGATGAGACCAAATTTGAGCTCTTCGGCATCAACTCAGATGGGAAGAGAAGGAATGCTGCCTATGACCCTAAGAATACCATCCCCACTGTCAAACATGGAGGTGGAAACTTTATGCTTTGGGGGGGGGGGGGGGAGTGGTTCTGCTAAGGGGACAGGGCAACTGCACTGCCTCAAAGGGATGATGGACAGGGTAATGTTCCATCGAATCTTGGATGAGAACCTCCTTCCCTCAGCCAGGGCATTGAAAATGGGTCGTGGATGGGTATTCCAAGGCAACACAGGAGTGGCTCAAGAAGAAGCACATTAAGGTCCTGGAGTAGCCTAGCCAGTCCCCAGACCTTAATCCCACAGAAAATCTGTGGAGGGAGCTGAAGGTTCGAGTTGCCAAACGTCAACCTCGAAACCTAGGAACACTATAGCATTAGGAATACAAATATGTATTGCCAACGCTATAGAGCCCTAGTCACCGTTTAGGCAAGTGTTTTGCCACCAAGTACTAAGTCGAAGGGGTCAAATATCTTTTTCACTCATTGACATGCAAATAAAAGTATAACTTTTTAGACATGCGTTTTTCTGGATTTGTTTTGTTTTGTTATTCTGTCTCTCACTGTTAATACACCCGCATTAAAATTATAAACTGATAATTTCTTTGTCAGTGGGCAAACGTTCAAAATCGGCAGTGGATCAAATACATTTTTCCCCCTCACTGTAAGAAATATATATGTACCGTATTTTTCGCTCCATAAGACGCACCTCACCATAAGACGCACCTAGTTTTTAGAGGAAGAAACCCAGAAAAAAAATATTCTGAACAAACTGTCCCATAGTGTTTCTTACTATGGGACAGTTTGTTCAGAATATTTGTTTTCTCCCCTGTCCCATAGTGTCCCCCCCCCCATAGTCTTCTCCTCTCTCCCATAGTCTTCTCCCCCCCCTCCCATAGTCTTCATCCACCCCCTCCCCATAGTCTTCATCCACCCCCTCCCCATAGTCTTCATCCACCCCCTCCCCATAGTCTTCATCCACCCCCTCCCCATAGTCTTCATCTCCCCCCCTCCCCATAGACTTCATCTCCCCCCCCTCCCCATAGACTTCATCTCCCCCCCTCCCCATAGACTTCATCTCCCCCCTCCCCATAGACTTCATCCACCCCCTCCCCATAGACTTCATCTCCCCCCTCCCCATAGACTTCATCTCCCCCCCTCCCCATAGACTTCATCTCCCCCCCTCCCCATAGACTTCATCTCCCCCCCTCCCCATAGACTTCATCTCCCCCCCTCCCCATAGACTTCATCTCCCCCCCTCCCCATAGACTTCATCTCCCCCCCCTCCCCATAGACTTCATCTCCCCCCCCTCCCCATAGACTTCATCTCCCCCCTCCCCATAGACTTCATCTCCTCCCTCCCCATAGACTTCATCTCCCCCCCCCTCCCCATAGACTTCATCTCCCCCCCTCCCCATAGACTTCATCTCCCCCCCTCCCCATAGACTTCATCTCCCCCCCTCCCCATAGACTTCATCTCCCCCCCCTCATAGACTTCATCTCCCCCCCTCCCCATAGACTTCATCTCCCCCCCTCCCCATAGACTTCATCTCCCCCCTCCCCATAGACTTCATCTCCCCCCTCCCCATAGACTTCATCTCTCCCCCCCTCCCCATAGACTTCATCTCTCCCCCCCTCCCCATATACTTCATCTCCCCCCTCCCCATAGACTTCATATCCCCCCTCCCCATAGACTTCATATCCCCCCCCCTCCCCATAGACTTCATCCCCCCCAAAATTCTTATCTTCTATCCCATATTCTCCTCTCCCATACTGTCCCCCTCCCCTTGTCCCATAATTACTTACCTGTCTTCTAGCGTTGGCCGGCAGCACAGGGCGCACCGCGGTACTGGAACTTGAATTTCAGGTTCCGGTTTCCGGCGGAAGTGCGCACTCAGCTTGTGCACACTTCCTTTCAGTTCCGCCGGAAACCGGAACCTGAAATTCAAGTTCCAGTACCGCGGTGCGCCCTGTGCTGCCGGCCAACGCTACAAGACAGGTAAGTAAAGCCTCATATTCGCTCCATAAGACGCACAGACATTTCCCCTCACTTTTGAGGGGGAAAAAAGTGCGTCTTATGGAATAGAGAATATTTTTTCTCCCATTCATATAAAATTTAAAAACTTTACTGTTGGTCTTTAATGGATCTTTACTGCCTTTTTATAATTACCTACATAGTCTGTGTTGTTGATGACTAACAGCAGGGGGGGAGTACAAGTAATTCACTAAATCAAAAGTGAAACCTTTACAAAGACCTTCACAGTAAATAATAAGGGGTCACTAAAAGGCCTTCCTGACAATGAGTTTTTTGCGTGGTCTTGTTTTTTAGATTCTTGTCGCTAATGTTCACTAGCATTCATTGTGCAAATAGGCATTTATAGTTCAGCCCTGTTATAATTTGGGCTAGTGTTTGTTTTTGTTTTGCGCTACCACATATGGTCACTAGAGCGAAATGACTAATTTCAAGAACTATATGACTTGT
Organism: Pelobates fuscus; assembly: GCF_036172605.1. Classification (NCBI taxonomy): domain Eukaryota; kingdom Metazoa; phylum Chordata; class Amphibia; order Anura; family Pelobatidae; genus Pelobates; species Pelobates fuscus. Next base: position 89,097,877 of record NC_086326.1, read on the forward strand.
GTATGCCTATGTAGTTCTTATATTTTACATTTGATTACTAGAGTGCAGATGTCATATAGATAGATGTCATACTAGAGTACAGATGTCATATCCTCCATGTTGCCAGTACTTGGAAAAACTCTGCACTATGCAGCCACCAGCGCTCATGGGAAATAAATGACTGGGGTCCACATTTTATAAACCATGTGGGAAGTGGAAGTGAGATGGATGGGAAGAGGGGCAGTGAGCTGGGGTATGGAGAAAGGGGGACAATGACATAAGTAGGAGAAAGTGGTTTAAATACATCCCAACATTCACACATGCATTCACACATGCATTGACACTACTAAAATGTACACACCTTCTTTCAGACATAGTGACGCTCCACACAAATGTTCACCAACATTTTCATAAGACATAACGTTGTGGTTAAAACATGATTTTAAAACAAAATGTAATTCTTATGTATTTACACTGGTGCATAATATTTATCCCTGGTTTACAACTTTAAACTTTAGTCCTGATAAATGTACCTCATTATAATATTTGGTATTATCCTGCCTTGCTTCTTTTTAGGAGCTGATTCTTCTGTCCAATTTGTTTGCGTAGAACACATTTGGTAACGAGTTGTAAACAATTTAAGCATTATGTGATTACTTATGCAAATAATATTGCTTCCTGTTGTTTGGGCAGGTGGGCTGAGACCGTAAAAGAACAGATGCTGTTTGCACATCTCGCCAAGAAGACTTACATCTGGCTCATTTTGGAATTTTCAAAAGTAAGAAATAAACAAGATGAATCACTATGAGTATTTGGGGATAAACAGTACATTTAGAGGAATGATACTTGGTATACATGCCTAAATAAATGCAATCAATTCGTTTTAGAACTACATTAACATTTAAAGAGACATTTCTAGATTTTCATACAAATCATTTGTTACCATTATATTTAGGAAATAGACACATGTCCTACATGTTACCTCTTCCATGCTAATGGAGGGTTGCAATTTGCAATAATACTGTCCCACTCCCTGTTCCTATATACTTGAAATCAATCTCAGACTGCTCATACTTATTAAGATCCAAAACTTTAAAGGTACACTCAAAGAACCATGTCCACTACAGTAGCTATGGTGCCAGGAGTGCCCTGGCTACCCAATCGTAACTAGTCAAACAGTTTGAATTCTTACCTGGGGTGCACGGGTGTGTGACAGCCTAAAGCACTCTGCCTGAACAAAGCCTGGCTTAAAGTGACACTTCAGACCTGCTAATGTACTTTAGCTTGCTGAAAAGCTTGGTGTGAAAAGTGTCCTTTTTTATCTTACACAAAGTGCAGATTTCAATAGAAATTGGCACTTTTATAAATTGTCCTGGATACACACCACCCTTGGTTTTCAAGCAGACAACGGGTCGTATTACTTCCTGATGTGGTTATCTCAGGGGAGCTAAACTTAAGAGGCAGCAATTGCTCAGAGCACTTACCTTGCAAAGACTTCTCATTGAGCTGCATTAGAAAGTCTGTGATTGGAAACAGGGCCAGATTAAGAGCCCAGTGGGCCTGGTGCTGACAATTATGACGGGGCTAATTACAGGATCATATCGACCAAAAACAGTAAAACACTCCCAAGCGTCATGTATCTGATGGAGATGGTGCTGGAGAGAAAGAAAACACATACCCTAGGCTTATCTATCACAAATTTATGTTTTCATCTTTCAAGTAAATCCATAACCCCTAACAGCAGTGTCCAGTCAAGCAGGAAGTAAATGGGCACGGATAAAATGGTGTGCCATTGACACAAATCTCGTAACCTGCCAAAAGGGGCAAACATGCCCAAAAAGAGGACATGCCTGCCCAAAGAATTAGGCCAGCCTGGCATGAATGCATGTCAGGCTGCCTGACAATCATGCAGCTGGCCAACTAATGGCATAATATGCAGACAGCACCCTGAGCTTGGCATAAATGCATCTAATGATGTGCTCGCTCAACGCTTTCTAAGGACTGTCCCCTAGCACTCGCTGGTCCACTTGTCTCCTTACCTTCTTACTAGCAGGCATAAGCTCCTGGTATATAGTCTGGGACAGAGAAAAGCTGTATGTAGTGAGTGTAGAAGAAAGGGAACATGCCACAGTGTTAGAGAGACCAAAGTCAGCATTACCTTATAAGGAACAATATAGGGTCAGGAACACAAACATGAATTCATGACCCTATTGTGTTAACACCACCATCTAGCCCCCCTGGGCCCCTCATGCCTCCATTAATATAGCAAAATCTTACTGTATTCAAGCCTGAAGCTGTAACTCTGCATGCTGTTAGACTCAGAAAAACAAGCAATCTGCTGACATCATTAGAAGTGGTGGCCTGATCCAATCACAGTGCTTCCCCATAGGATTGGCTGAGACTGACAAAGAGGCAGATCAGGGGCAGAGCCAGCATGATTCAAACACAGCCCTGGCAAATCAGCATCTAGTCATAGAGATTAATTGAATCAATGAATCTCTATGAGGACAGTTCAGTGTCTGCATGCAGAGGGAGGAGGCACTGAATGTTTGGATGCATTTTAGGAAGGATCTCTATTAGCCATCTAAGGAGTGGCCAGTGAAGTTATCACTAGGCTGTAATGTAAAGACTGCATTTTCTCTGAAAAGACAGTGTTTACAGCAAAAAGCCTGAAGGTAATGATTCTACTCACCAGAACAAATTCAATAAGCTGTAGTTGTTCTGGTGACTATAGTGTCCCTTTAACTATATTCATTGTCAGCCAGTCCACACAAGTTTTGTTCCCATACATCCCTCTTAAGTTTCCATACTTAAGTAAGAGTATGTGAAAAGTAGTTAGGGTTGCCACCTTTCTTAGAAAAACCTTACCGGCCTTGCTAATTTGCATAATTAAATATGTATGGGTGACATCACATGATGTAAATCACAAGGAGTGACATAAGAGAAAATGCTGTAAAATCACCAAAAAACTACTTAGTTTGATTCTGCTGTATAGATGGATTCCTCCCAGTGCCCCCATGTCTCCCAGTGCCCCCATGTGTTGATTACTCCAGGTCTCAGTGTTCCTATGTATCAGTGTCTCAGTGCCCTATGTCTCCCAGTGTCCCCTAGTGTCGTGTCCCCAGGTCTCCCAGTGATCCTATTTATCACAGTGTCTCAATGCCCCATGTCCCCATGTATCCCAGGGTCCCCATGTCACTAGGACACTAGGAAGACGGGGAGACCTGGGGAGACCTGGGGACACGGAGACACCAGTGACACTAGGAGACTAGGGGACTCAGGCTGGGACACATGGGGACACCGGGAAAATAGGGGACACTTGAATACATGGGGACACAGACACCAGGGACACAGACACTAGCTTGGAGACATGGGGACATTGACACACTTGAGGCACTGGGAGACATGGAGGCACTAGGAGACATGGAGACAGTGAGACACTGGCAGACTGGGGGCACTGGGAGACTAGGGGTCACTGAGACACCAGGGACACTGGCTGGGAGACATGGGGACTCTGTGTCCCCATGTGTCTCTGTGTCATAATGTCTCCAAATGTCCCTTAGTGTCTCAGTGTATGTCTCCTTGCAGCCTTTCCCCCCCATCCTTACTTCCCTGAGCTGTAGGCTTTCTCTGCAGGGTGGGGGTGGCTGTCTGGACTCTCTGTAGCTGCACCCCTGCAGATCAGTGAGTATAGATAGGCAGGGAGGGATATGCTGGAACTTCCTATCCCTGCCTGTCTCCACACACAGCGACCCCTACTGGCCAGTGCTGGTATTGCATAGTAATCTCTTTATACTGAGAAAAATACCAGCATTTGTATTGCCAGTATCACTGTAATATTGGAACCATCCAGGCAGCCTCAAGTACTGGCTGTGCCAATAAAATAAAAGCCAGGTGGAATCCCTAAGAGTAGTGTGTGAAAAAAATGAGCATGGGTCTGGAGCTGCAGCTCCATCAGCTCCTATGTTAATCCGGCCCTGATTGGATATTGTATCCATTTTTGCATTGCAGTCTGGGGAGGGTTGGCAAAAGCAGCAGACAAGAGAAATGCAGGTATTGCAAGAGATTTTTAGACATAACCACCCATGAAAAAAATGCCTAATTAAAAGCATGCATGTTGTCATTTGGGTTATATCTACTAAACAGGGATTTTTATTTGGGGAGTGGAGTGCCCATTTAAGAGCTTCCGTTAGCAATTCTTAGTCGTGCAGTAGCAGCACACTGGCTGAGCGCATGAGCTGATTGGTCACAGCCAAAGAGTAAAGTCCTACACCCAACTCGGTATTTAGCGTGAGGCTGACAAGACATTTGCACTGGGTGGCACTTTCAGGGGGCAGCAAAAAAATGCCGCCCCCAAACGCACTGGCAGATGCGTTGTCCGCCTCTTGTCCTGGGGGCCCAAGAGGTAGACGGCTGCCCAACTTGTGGCCCCCTGAGGCTGGCATTTGCTCTGTTGGTAGGCGGGCGGCAAGGCTCGCCGCAGTGATGCCAGAGTCGGAATATGACATCACTCTGGATCCGGCATCACTAAGAGGCACGCGAGGGAGCAGAAGGATTAGAGCTCCCTCGCCACCCGCCTCCACCGTTTGCCTGTCTGACCACCCACCTGTGCCTGCCGAGCTGCGGCCAGCCCTGCTGGACCCAAGGGAAGAATTAACTCCAGCACCCCCAAAGGTAAATAGGCTGGTTTGATTAAACATTAAAAAAATAAAAATTGTGAGTCTGTTAGTGTGTGTCTGTGAGTGAGTGTGTGTGTGTGTGTGTGTCTGCCAGTGAGAGTGTGTGTCTGTCAGTGTATGTATGCATGTTTCGGTGTGTGTGTCGGTCAGTAAATGTGTGTGTCTGACACTGAGTGTATATATGTCTGTCAGTGAGTGTTTGTCAGTGTATATCTGTCAGTGAGTATATGTGTGTCTCAGTATGTGTGTCTTGTCGGTGAATGTGAGTGTGTATGTCTGTGAATGTGTATATTTTAGTGAAAGTATGTGTTGGTTAAACAGTGTGTGTGACAATGACTGTGTATCTGTCAGTGAGTGTATGTCGGTGCATGCATCATTGAGGGCGTATGTCTATCAGGAAGAGAAATTTGGAAGGCGGGTGTCCGAGTTTGTCATGCCTAGGGCTGCACAAGACCACTGCCTGCAACTCTAGGCTTAACTCGAGAAGAAAACTTCTGGCTCAAACATAGACTAGAGTCAAGGGGTACTGGCCAGAGGTCACCAAGATAAGAAATCAAACTGTTGCCTACTTACAATAGTGGAGTGCAAGGGCATTCTTTTCGCAGCACTGTACAGCACACTGTAGTTATGTTGCTTGTAGTGTTCCTTTAAAGAAACTATAGTATCAGGAACACAAACATGTATTCGTGGCAATGTAATGGTAATTTTACTCACTTTTTTCCTGCGCTGCGCCGGTCTTGTGGCGGTGGCCCTGCTTCGTCCTGCTTCCATGGCTGAGATGCTCAAATTAGCCAATCTCAGCCAATCTGATGCTTTCCCATAGGAAAGCATTTGGAGACTTTTGTGCATGCGTGGCTAAAGGCCTCGCTGCACCAATCAGCATCTCCTCATAGAGAGACATTGAATCAATACATCTCTATGGGGAGCATTCGGCATCTCCATGCAGAACATGGAGACACTGACACAGGAAGCACCTCTAGTGACCGTCTGCATGTCAAGGTTAATACTCCCCAACACGCAAACCAGAGAACAATAAAAGCGAACACAGGTAGACGTATTACCGGACCTTAAAGTGTCCGGACTTAACGTAGGAATGAGAGATAAGAATAGTCAAACACGCCAAGGTCAGGAATACAGAGATACGGGAAGGTCAGGGAGCCAGAAACGAGAATAACCGATAAACAAGCCGAAGTCAGAAACCAAAGAAAAGACAACTCAGAACGCACTCTCGGGCTATAATAAACCACGGCAGGGCAAGGAAGTGATGTCAGAAGGAGGTTAATATAGGGCAAGGTGAATACTGACAGGCAGGGACAGAATTGAGGGAGGTATAAATAGATAGTAGCAATAGGCTACTATTTCTTTAAGATTAGATTACACGCCACCCCTGCTGGTTACCTTGTGCGCGCTTGCACGTCCTCGGACGCTTTCCTGGAGGTGTGCACGCGCAACGCCCGCCAGCGATCCACACCGCCCGACAGGATAGGACGGACGGCGGGACCGGGACGGCGCGGGACACAAGGTATGACAGAATCCCCCCTTGAAGGAACGCCTACTGGAGGAACACCGGAAGGGCGAGAAGGAAACCTAGCACGGAACGCCCTAAGGAGTCGGGGCGCATGGACCTCAGAAGCAGGAACCCATGAGCGCTCCTCGGGCCCATAGCCCTTCCAATGAACCAGGTACTGAGGCGAGCCACGGGAGATGCGGGAGTCGACAATATGTTGGATCTCATACTCCTCTTGACCATGAATCAAAACAGGAGGAGGACGATGCTGGAAACGGGAATGACTATTGCAAACAAGCGGTTTCAGGAGGGACATGTGAAAGACGTTGGGTACACGGAGGTTTTTGGGCAAGTCCAAGGCATAGGAAACAGGATTAATCTGTCGCAAGACCTTGTAAGGACCAATGTACTTAGGAGCCAACTTCATTGAGGGAACGTGTAAGCGCAAGTTACGCGTAGATAACCAAACTCTATCACCAGCAACATAAGAAGGTGCCGCCCTACGGTGCCTATTAGCAAAGGCTTTCTGAGTACACTAATTCTTCTCCAAGATGGCATGAACCTTTCTCCAAGTGTCATGTACAGTGGATAAGTGTTCATCTAGAACCGGCATACCCTTGTGAGAAAACGAAGCCGGAAGTAGATTAGGATGACGACCATACGTGACAAAGAAGGGACTGTGACCAGAAGCAGAGTGCGTAGCATTATTCCTGGTGAATTCAGCCCAAGGAAGAAGGTCAGCCCAGTTGTCCTGGAGTCGAGACGTAATACAACGGAGATATTGTTCAAGGCTGATTAGTCCTTTCAGCAGCACCATTCGTTTGAGGATGATAGGCCGAGGAGAAGGCGAGCTCAATGCCCATGTCTTTACAAAAGCCCCTCCAAAACTTTGAAACAAATTGTGAACCCCTATCAGACACAATGACGTCTGGCATTCCGTGTAGGCGTATTATTTCCTTGGTGAATATTCTGGCTAATTCAGCAGAAGAAGGCAGTTTCCTCAAAGGTACGAAATGCGCCATTTTAGAGAAGCGATCGACTATAACCAAAATAACAGTAAAATCCTTAGATTGTGGCAGCTCAACTATAAAATCCATAGACAGCTGGGACCAAGGAACTGACGGCAAAGGAAGGGGATGCAGAAGACCACATGGCACCTGGCACTTGATGGCAAGACCACATGGCACTTGATTTAGATTGGGAACAAAAGTTACACGACGATACGTAAGCTTCAACTTCTTTTCTAAGAGATGGCCACCAATACTGTCGTGTAATCAAATCAATGGTCTTAGATACCCCCATATGTCCAGCCATTTTACTGTCATGGTAATGGCTGAATACTTCCCCTCTCAGCTCTGGAGGTACGTAGAATTTATCAACAGGCTTATCACTAGGTGCCCTATCTTGGACCCTTTGGATTTTGTGCAGAAGAGGGGAAGAGACCCTGGTTCTAGTCAAAGCAATGATTCTCTCAGGAGGTATGATGGGTTCTGTTCTGACCTCCTCTTTATCAAGAGTGGCAAACTGTCTGGAAAGAGAATCTGCTTTGGTGTTACGATTACCCGGTCTATAGGAGCCCAGCGGGCTTGTCTGGGCGAAAGCCTTCTAGCGTCACTTAAATAGGATAAATTATTATGATCGGTGAGAATCATGATAGGAACCGTAGATCCCTCAAGTAAGTGACGCCATTCCCTGAGAGCTGATACTATGGCTAATAATTCTCTATTACCGATATCATAATTCTTTTCTGCAAGTGTCAGCCTACGGGAAAAGAATCCACAAGGATGCAACAGAGCGGTAGGAGATTCCCTCTGGGAAAGGATAGCCCCCACACCGGTCTCGGAGGCATCAACCTCAAGGATGAAGGGTCTAGAGGGGTCTGGATGTACCAGGACGGGAGCTGAGGCAAAAGATTTCTTCAAGAGAGTGAAAGAAGCTTCTTCAGACCAATTGACATGATTAGCTCCCTTCTTGGTCATTGGATTGATTGGGAAATCTGGGAAAAGCCCTTTATAAATTTTCTATAATAGTTAGCGAATCCAATGAACCTCTGTATGGACTTCAAACCAATGGGTAAGGGCCATTCAAGAATAGACGATAGTTTTTTAGGGTCCATTTGAAATCCATCAGTAGAAATTATATACCCTAAAAACTGAATAGAAGTCTGATCAAACAGACATTTCTCAAGTTTGCAATACAAGCCATTAGCAAGAAGGGTCTGTAAAATATTTCTAACTTGTTGGTGATGTATCTGAATATTAGGAGAATGAATAAGAATGTCATCAAGATACACAATAGCGCAAGTGTGCAAATAATTTCGTAAGACATCATTGATAAAATCTTGGAAGACTGCCGGGGCATTACATAGACCAAAGAGCATTACCGTGTACTCATAATGACCGCTTTGAGTATTAAATGCCATCATCCATTCGTCTCCCTCTTTAATGCGAACTAGATTGTAAGCTCCTCTAAGGTCTAATTTGGTAAAGATTTTAGAACCACAAAGCCTGTCAATGAGCTCTGTTATCAGTGTTACAGGATACGCATTTTTTAGAGTGATTTTATTTAGACCCCTATAATCTATGTAGGGACGCAAATCCCCCTCCTTTTTGGCAACAAAAAAGAAACCAGCCCCTGCAGGGGAAGAGGAACGTCTGATAAGGGTGTTTCTTTCTCCTTCAAAGGAAGAGAAAGAGCTGTTGCAAAGGTCTGGTCAATAAAGTTGTCTGCAGATCCAGAGTCAATGAGGGCCATAGTGAGATGATTAACACTTTTCCAGAATAGGGTTACAGGCAAAACACCTGTAAGAATTAGTTTTAGGGGACAGAGATATTACACCCAAGGCCGGTCCCCTGAACGAGCTTAGGCGGTAGAGTTTTCCGGACGTGATGGGCAATTGTTACGCAAATGCCCCTTATGACCGCAGTTTAGGCACAACCCTTCCCTTCTTCTGTAAGACTTCTCAGCCTCAGAGAGTCTTGTGTTACCTAGTTGCATGGGTTCAGAATCAGATTCAGGGGCTGGCAAAGCGGGTAATCCGGTTATCATTGAACGAGGAGTGGTTCTTCCTAAAGCCCTCCTTTGTCTATCTAGATGAAGATGCTTCTGTCTAACCCTGATATCAATGTCCGACATGTATTGTATAAGGTCTTCTAGGCGTTCTGGTAAATCCCTGGCTGCCACTTCCTCCTGTAAGGACTCATTAAGACCCTCAAAAAACACAGCTGTTAGAGCACTGTTATTCCAAGTCAGCTCAGAGGCCAAGGTACGAAATTCGATAGCATAGACGGCCACTGATCTAGATCCTTGTTTGATTTTTAACAACGCTCTGGCTGCTAGTCTCTTTCTGCCTGGGGGATTGAACACATTACAGAAAGTCCTGAGGAACAGTTCAAGATTAAAGACAATCACATCATCATTCTCCCACAAGGGATTTATCCAAGCCAGGGCTCTGCCTTCTAATAGGTTCATAATGAACGCAATCTTGGACATATCAGTAGGGAATGAATCAGGGGCTACTTCAAAATGTACTCCCACCTGGTTCAAAAATCCCATGCATAACGATGGATCCCTGGAATAACGAGGAGGGGAGTTAGACGAACAGATGGAGTGGAATGAGTCGCAGGGGGTAGAGCGACAGCACCTTGAGAACTACTGTCCTCTGCCTCTGGTTGAAGACACGCAGTTCTAGTGAGGATAGTTTGCAAGGCTTGGGCAGACTGATCCATTCTATGGTCTAACCCCTCTATTCTATTTTCATATGCTGCCATTTGTTGTCCCAGGTTTGCAGGGTCCAATGCCCTGTCGTAATGTCAAGGTTAATACTTCCCAACACGCAAACCAGAGAACAATAAAGGCGAACACAGGTAGATGTATTACCGGACCTTAAAGTGCCCGGACTTAACATAGGAATGAGAGATGAGAATAGTCAAACACGGCAAGGTCAGGAATACAGAGATACGGGAAAGCAAATAGACAGAGCCAAGGTCAGGGAGCCAAAAACGAGAATAACCGATAAACAAGCCGACGTCAGAAACCAAAGAAAAGACAACTCAGAACGCACTCTCGGGCTATAATAAACCACGACAGGGCAAGGAAGTGATGTTAGAAGGAGGTTAATATAGGGCAAGGTGAATACTGATAGGCAGGGACAGAATTGAGGGACGTATTAATAGATAGTAGCAATAGGCTACTATCTCTTTAAGATTAGATTACACGCCACCCCTGCCAGTTACCTTGTGCGCGCACGCACGTCCTCGGACACTTTCCCAGATGCCCGTGCGCACCTGGAGGTGTGCGCGCAATGCCCGCCAGTGATCCACACCGCCCGACACGAGAGGACGGACAGCAGGACCGGGACGGCGCGGGACACAAGGTATGACACTGCGTGACTGCTACTAGAGGTGTTACTAGGCAGCAATGTAAACACTGCCTTTTCTTAGAAAAGGCAGCATTTGCATTAAAAAGCCTGCAAGGACAGGCTATAGACACCATAACAACTACATTAAACTATAGTTTTTTTTGGCAACTGTAGTGTCCCTTTAACTACTACAACATTATGGGTCCTGTTCAACTTTTCCAATACAATTGTCATGATCTCTTGTAGAATTTTTTTTAATTGTTCTTAAGCAATATTAAAGATGAGTTGCAATACTTTTTATAATCCATGTCTAATATTAAGGCTAGAATTGAGGAGAATTTCTAATATTTAGACTAGAGTTGAGGAGGATCTCTGACTTGGCTTTATTAGCTTAAATGTTGCAAATGAGTTTTAAGCTCACAAAAAAATGTTATTGAGCTATTTTTACTATCTTTTAGTTTTGGATTATGCTTTTCTTTTTTTTTTTTTTTCTTTTTTTTTCTTTCTCTTTGTTGTGCTCCGTTAACAAACAGGCCTGCATTGCCACAACAGCAAAGGCAGGGTCCATAAAACACATATCAAAACAGTGTGGCAGTCGAAATATTAACACAATTTTTGTATGTAGACAAAAATGTAACACGATAATGCATATGTCAGTGATCCTCATAGCTGTATCAGGCTAAGCCTTTTTTTTTTTTATTCTTTATTTTTACTCGACAGACAAAGCAAGTATACATTAGCTGTTGAGCTTTTGCAGAAGCCAACTGAGATACAGTTCGTGAAAAAAATACTCAATTTGAACAATACAGACCGAACGGTATAACACACGCCCATTCCTGGACCTTTTATGGCTTGCTTCCTATCAAGGGTATTTTTAATTTATTGAAATATGGAGCAGGTTTGTCATTGACCTATGGAGTCCTTTTCGACCTTTATCTGTTCCTTCAAACCTTTCAATCATGTCTGGTAAAAAATAAAAAAGGATGCCTCCCCCCCCCCCTGAAATCAGGGGGGCGGCTCTAATGGAAAAAGAGAAGAAAAGTCAAGCTAAGAGAGGAACAGTCAAAGAAACGAAGAATTAGTAACAGAAAAAGACGAGTAAGAAGAAAAAGAAAATAAGCAGAGGGGGAGGAGGGGAGGGGGGTTAGGGATAACAAGGGGGGGCAGAGGGCCTCACAAGGGTGATATCATATCCCTCAGTAGGGGGCTTCTATTGTCGCTATTGTCGTATTGGATCCTTTCTCTCTAACTAATCCCCGTCAGTCGCTATTTGAGCCTAATGCGCTGTTGTCCCATGGTTCCCACAGTTTCTGGAACTTTTCCACTGTCCCTTTTACCCTTGCTGTCAGGTCGTCCATTATTCTACAGTCCCTTATTCTGGGTACAACCCCTGGGAATTCTGGGCCCTCTGGCGAAAGCAATGCAACAGCTCGGCGTGCACATAGAGTTATCTTATGTATTAATTTCTGCTCCCTCCTGCAGGCTAAGCTTTAAGTACTGAAACTGGCATCTTAAGAGTTGTAAGTGGTGTAAACATGCTAGGTTACTTTGCTTAAGAGAAGACTAATAAATCAAAGGAAATTAAAGCAAAGACTTATTGCTGATAAAGCCACTGGCCCGGCAACACCGCCAGATCGCTGCACCACACACCACACCAGTTGTGCATATAAAGTGGAGAGAGTAGAGAAAAACGCAATGATCATTCAACAATGGCATGGGTGACATCAACTATATACAAAGCATAGAAAGCTAGTACGTGGTGTCTGCTGATGTTAGGTGAGGGCCCTATGGGGCAAGAGGCCAGAGAACAGAGTCAGCCAACTCCCTGAGGTGGCAGGATTAATGTGCAGCTAGAAAGGTCTATGCTTACATAGGGCTCGCTATCTAGGCATGAGCATTGTTAGTTGCTAAACAATAATATGAAATCATTAGCAGACTAGGGTAGTTGCAGATCAAACAGCTAAGACTAAAGAAAGCACTGTTCCCTAGTACTAATCAAGTTTGAAATACAAAGAATAAAGGGATAGTAACTCCAAGCTACGTAATTCACGGCAACGGCCAGCGTCAATTAAGCTCCTAGCTCTGATGGTTCAGCCTACTCCCAATGAGGGCAAACCTGTTGTCTCTGGGCAAGTCCATTAGGATAGGTACATGAACCATGTGGGAGCCAGCGATGTTGGACACAGAGGGAACAAATTGAGGGGTTAGCCGCAGAGTTGTAGTGAGGCAGGTGTTCTTCGCAGTCCCATGTCCGCTTGAAGGCCCGCATCGTTGTGTCACAGGTTTGAAACTGCGCAAAGTGGTCTTGGACCGCCATCTGTATGTGATCCTCCTTTTGCATGGTCGATGCGGTAGGCAAATCCCCGTGGTGATTTTCGGCACAGGTAGGTCAGTAGAGGTAGTGGGTATGTGCTGCTTGTGTTTAAGGCCTTCCACCATTCTGCCTCTCGCTTCTCTGATCACCGCCAGGAGGCTGCATCTGAGTCGCCACTGTCTTAGCTTCAAAAGTAGCCCAGAAGGTGTTGAAGTGTGCGTGCAATTTCTGCAGAAATTTCTTAATATAGTCGCTTGGGTCTTGGTGTGGCGGCTGTTATATGCGCCCTTGTTGAAGGCGTCTGTCAGCCATCTTGTGGAGAGAGGCGCTGTCCGCCATGCAGTATTGGTGGCAGTTAGTCAGCTTAACAACAACGCTGGTGTGAGTGTTCGACTGGGATGACCCCTGCCGGTCCAAAGGGGGTGGGGGAGGAATCTGGTCAACAGGGCAACCTTGAACCTTGCACACGGAACTGGAAAGCGGACATTTCTCCTACCCAATAGCTTCACTAGGCCCCACTAGAAGCACCGGGAAAATCAACAGAGAGCATCTTGTTGGCACTCTCCCAGGTGTGTCTACCGGTTCCAGGGTCAGGTAGGTCTCAGTTGGTGGCGGATTGGCGTGCTAAGAGTTGTTTTTTTGGCTTTATTTTGTGGTCAGGCTTGGAGCTCTCAGGAAGCACGTCCAGCTGCCACGCAGAGCATGCCCCACCCTCCGGATTACGCTCCTTTTTAACAGTAATGACAATCTACTTGTCTTTGTTTTGCATTTGGTGCAGTTTAAGCCATTGACATGCAGTTGCTTGGGTGGCTTCTTTTAAATAAGACTGTACTTCGTATCTTGTCAATTTTTTTTTCTTTGTAATCAGTGGTTATAATATTAACATTATAACGCAGATTTTAATTTAAAATATCACCAAGTGTCATACTCCTGTCTGTACGATGCACTGTGAGGAGAGCAGTATGTATACACTGCAGCTGTTAAGAGAGCTCTGTTAGGAGAAAATGATGCAAGACGTTTTTCCTTTAGTGCACAAAGACCTATGTGTCGTGGAGCTGAAAGTGCAGTACTAATTACTGGTGTGTGAGGGTATTTAAATACGGTTAGAAAAAAGGGTTCATGGAGTTGATTCAAACCCTTTTCTCAATGTACCCAGGAGATAAAAAGATTCTGAATTTATATTAACTGTTAAATATATAGAGATACTCACAATTTAATTTCCATAGTTTTGTGCAAATATACTGTATATGTCTGTCTCTTTGTAGAGTGTAAACCGAGCAATCTCTGGATTTGTATGTGGCGCAAAAACTGTGTTTCTGCAGACACTGGCAATGACTGTTATTTCTGCACTAATCCTTGGCTTCCAACGGTTTGGGTGACCAGAGTTTTTAAGTGATTGGTCATTGGATAATCATAATAAAATAGAGCATCTGCAAGTAATTAAAGTTATGGCAAACTCTTGCAATATTCATTGGATCAAAGGACAGTACAGGTGAGCTATTTGCACCACAACCTGTGCAAGGGGCATACGTGCTTATAATGCTTAGACTCTAAGCATAAGCATGTATGCCCCTAGCACAGGTATATTTTATATATATATATATATATATATATATATATATATATATACACATACACACAGGCTTAGAGTGTTGGTTTAAGTGGCTGTACACTTAAATTTTCAAGCACAGAATACCGGATTTAACATCAACTTAATTAATTTATTTGTACATCAACTCCAAAGAAACTTTACTCTATCTGGTTGCTTGATATACATTATTAATTTTGTGGCTAAATTCTCTTTCCAGTCCCCGCTTTATGTATTTATTTGTTTTTTGTCTGAAATTGCTGCACATTCATTTTTCAGATTTTTCTCATGACTGTTTCTTTTACTTCAAACTCAATAAGCATAATAATGTTAACCATAGAACATATATTAAGTTGTCTGAGTAGGATAGGAAACATGTCAAGTCAGCTTGTTACACACGCAGTATTGCATTTTCCATAAGCATCCTGGGAGATGAAGTTCAGAATAGCTGCAGTGACAAGGATTTCTTATTCCTATATATGAACTTACTTGTCAAATGCCCTTATCTAGAAGGGACAGTCCCTATTTGGGGGCAAATCCCTCTTTCCCAATTTTCTGTTTAAATGTTCATTTTTTGTAAAAGCTTTGTTATGTTGGTGTGTCTGAGACAATAACAGAGCTCCACAGCAATAATACTAACCGTATTTAAACTACAATAAAAGTCTTTAGAAATCAGTGTGTGTAAATGACATACACTGTTCTTGTTCTAAATTCCATTTTTGTAGCATTAAAGGGACTCTCCAGTGCCAGGAAAACATATCCATTTTCTTGGCACTGCAGGACCCTGCAGTGCCCCTCTCCCTCCCACGCCCCATCACATGTTGCTTACCTGAACGCAGCGCTGATGTCCCTCGGCGCTGGGTCAAGCTCCGCCCACGCTCCTCGGTGGGGGAGACCTAATGCGCATGAGTGGCAATGGCCGCACACATTAGACCTCCCCATAGGATAGCATTTTTCAATGCTTTCCTATGGGGTTTCCGGCGACGCTGGAGGTCCTCATGCATAGGTTTGTTTTATGTGCTGTTCTAACCAACTTTAACATGCTCAGCAACTGTCCGAAAGGTATATCGTGTATTATAGAAAACGTGTCAGTCAGTGAAAGGTTTGTGGAAATTGAACACATGGAATAATTATTACTGCAGAAATTTAAAAACAAAGATATTGGACACAGTGTGTATTTAGCGTTCTCATGACTTATATAATATTACTGCTTTGCTTGTCTTTATCTGTATCTGGCCAAACTATTATGTAATATAAAAGGAATCTGGTTGTTGCAGCTAGTTCACATGCAAAGTTTTATAAGAAGATACAGGCAAAACGCTTTTAATTGGTGATATGTATTTTTAATGGACATGGGAAATTTCTATAAACTCATAGGGATAATCAATATTATGTGATGAGGTCACGCCGACTTGTCATGGAGACTGAGCCATTTTCAATATTTACTTTATTGTATGGCATTGAGCCCAATTGTAGTTCATGAACTTTCACTTTATTTATGTCACACAAAAAGAAGAAATGTCTTTCTCTACTTGATTGTAAGCCCATTTCCAAATGGACCTTTGGTGGTGGACGATTACCGCAGATTGGGGGAACTTGACCACTTGATTTATGTGTAATGTGAATTTTGTTACTCACATGTGTCTATTCCGAGCTCTTTAAAACCCCTTTTTTTTTTTTGATGGCTGAGAGGATGTAGTAGGAGAGATTTATAAAAGAGTCTCCAAAAGTACAGATTTATAAAAGTGGAGCCATCACTAAGGAAACAATCGTGATTGCTCCACTTGTAGAACATTTAGGGAGATTATCAATATTCTGTAAAGTGATTGTTATATCTGGTCATTATTTTGGTTGTATTTATAAAAGTTTTCTAAATGTCTAAAAAGTAACTATTTTCTTCATAGTAGATTCTGACCATTTTTGCTAAAAAAAATTCCCTTTCAGAAGACCACCAAATTTGGAGTGGTTATTTAGTTTCAAGTGTTGCTGCAACACAACATTTAAGAGTTATTTAATAAAGTAAGAATTGTCAGGAATTCAATGTGAATGTAACATTCCAGGCCAAATTAGCAAAATTAAAGATTAGCATTTTCCAGTTTGGCAACATTTTCCTTAAATTTGAAATTCACTTTGAATGCCAAAAAATTGCACAGGCCACTTTGCATATTTATTTAGATTTAATGAACATCTAAACTAGGAGACACCAGATTTGATGGAGAAAGGGGCAACCAATATATATACTTTAATCTTAACCTAATCTTGTTTAAAATGTTATATTCATTCTGTGTTTAAAACCTTAAGTATAGTGTTGTAACATACACACATTCTCGTTTTAGGCAAGTTTACCGCTGGAGTAGTCATTTCAAAAGATGTTTAGAGGAATTATTAACCTGCGTTTGATTGCACCTGTTTGTGCTAGACGAAGCTCTTCATATGTCAAACAAAAACGGTAAGTACATTTTGAATTAACTTTACTTCGGTATAAACAAACCTCACCGCGGCAGAAACATAGTATCTCATGCATATTAAAAAAAAATAAACATTTGTGAAATTTAGCGGTCTCTCTATGTACTTGTGGCTAAATAAGATACATTTCATTGGCATGGTTTTCTGCCCTCCTCCACCTCACTCCTAGTGAGAGTAATATTGTTTTGTGTAGTTATTACATATAGCTGTGTCACGGCTCTCAGCTCTCCTGTCGGCGTGGCTGCACATAAATGCTGACAGAAAGGTTTCAAATTTACTTTGGTCCCGGTGGGCAGCTGCCCGGTCTCCCAGCGTGTGTGACGTTCTTAGGAAAGCCGGCAGGTGCGGTTCAGGATTTTATAATAAACTCACCTTCGCCCACATTAAAGATGGCACCAACGTGCATGCGACGTTACGTCATAGACGGTCGGAGACAGCCAATTACAGCCTAAAGAGGGTTATTTATATCCAAATTACCTTTTTGCCAGTGCCCTGTCATGGTTTCCACTAGCTGGTTATCCGAGAGTGTGTTCCTGATTGTGTTTTTCTTGGTATTTGACTTTGGCTTTGTTTTGACTCCCCTGATTTCTGGTATTCTTGACTTCTGACTTTCCTCATCGTTGCATCTCATTCTGTGTCCCTGACCTCGGCGAGTATTTTGACTATTCTCGGGTACGTTAAGTCTGGCCAAGGTCCGGTTAGACGTTATCCTTAGTCTTTGTAACGGATCGACGGGCACCCCGACTGTGTACCTCCATTGAAGGATGCTCCTAGCGCTTCCTGAGGACTCCAAGCACTGCAGCAGACACCACAACCACCGAACCGGAGAAGCATACGAATGCTCTCAAGCATATGAATGCTGTAAACAGCTGAACAGGAAAAGCATACCATCAGCTTACACTCCTGGCAATCAGCATACAATCCAATTCCCCCAATAACGAGACGACACTTCGTTTTGAGATCAAGCAGAACTGCCTCTTTTATTCCCAATCCACAAACTTAGTACTGCCCACAGGGTTTTACAGAACAACCAATAACACACGTACATTACAGAAAACACTCCCAGCAATTACACACAAAATCCTCCCCTCTGCCTGTGATATAATTACTGAACACAATGGGTTAACATAATTATCACAATCAGGAAAAATACAGTTTTTATATATGTACTATAAAAATATACATCCAATCTTCATAAAAATTACATATTATTCATCAGCGTACATGCAAATCCATCCAGTAGATCAAATGTTAGCTGGAAGTCCTTTGTGACCGACCGCAGGCACATTTTCCTGCCCAAAACAGTTCCATTTATTTGGGATGTGCGGTCGGTCACTTTCACACTGAAACGGGGCCGTTCGTACATTTAGCTTAGTATAGCAGTGAGTTCAAACTGCCGAACGGGACTTAGTCTCTGCAGCTGAAAACGGAGTGTAGGAGAAGGTAAGGGTCAGCAGTGTTCGTTGAAATGTGTAGCCGATTTCAGTTCCATGGATTTGGCTACACATACCGCTGACCTCGTTCGAATGAACAAAGATCGTTTGTCGAATGCCGGCCACTTCAACTACTTCGGCACTTCGGCTGCATCCGAAGTGCCAATTTAAAGCTGCAGAACTTCCCAAATACTGTATTTAAAGGGTCAAATCTCCCAGGGGCCATAGTCAGCAAGCAGGAGGCGGGCAAACAGGCTTCTCCAATGCCCAGTGGCGAGGTTAGTTTCACCACAGTCTTTAGGTGAGATACAATTCTGCTTGCTGGATCAACTATAATCCTGACAAGTTGTACCTGCTTAATGCCAAACTAGTGAAGAGAAAAAAAAGAAAAAGAAAATTTATCCTAGAAATAAGTGAATCTCTTCAGCCTGAAGCATTCCAGAATATTGGAACACTCCTACCAACCCTCCCTCTTGGACCAGTGGATGATAATCCGGTTCCCACTGATTGACCCTCGGTTATACCTACTGCTCCGATCTTTACCCTCCAGCGGTGACCCAGATCCGGCAGCACAGCGCCCATGCTGAACGCCCAATATGGCGGGTACCTCATTGCCAGAAGTTTAAGGCCTCTCTTCACAGGACTCGGCATAACAACCTGGGTAACATGGCTAGACGCAATATTCCAGGTTTTCTGGCTAAAAAAATACGATGACGCACGCAAACTACCCTGACTGAGCAGAGGACAGGGTCCGAAAGACGCAAGTTGCTGAAATGCAAAAAAAGGCACTTTAACTGACGATATGGAATGAGCTCCCTCTGGGCGATCTTACCATGCACCCACCTATATATCCTGCTGAGAGCCTCCTGAGGTGCTGCCTCTCCACCACGACCCTCTGCTTACCCTGGAAAGAGGAAGGACTTGGTCCTAAGGGGCACCCAAGTCAACGGGTTTGAGACACTGGCCCTCACACGAGCCTGTTGCTCCGGCAAAGCCCTACCCCGTTTGTGCGGATACTCGCCTGAACTATTCCAACGCTTCACATACTCATCCATCCTGTAGATCAACAGATCCCAAAGAAATCTGCCTGATTGGCGTAGGCAGAACCCTGACGACCAGACGAACGGCCTGAACTTTGAGTCTATGCCACTCTACATTACTTGTGCTATGTTTGTACCTGATTGCATATGCAGTTTCTGTTTTTTCTGCTACCACCCTAATTGCTTGCTCTCTGCATTCATATCTAGACATTCCCTTGCCTAGATAGCTTGGCATATGTATGCTTTATTCTGATTCAATTGATAGGCATGTACACCTTCCTCATGTTCTCTTTCTTTTTTAGAATATATGAAACATTCTCGACATATCTTATTTTCTCTTGAGGATGTGTTCATCTATGCTTGCTTGTTATCCATTGCACAACGAAAATAAAGAATGTAAAAAATAAATATATAGTTTATTAATAATATTTCATGTACACGGTTATTAATATTTTGGGTGATAATTTGGTTGCTAAACTTTCCAATTGTATTCAACACATGGCTAGTCAAACCCCCCCCCCCCCCCCTTTGCTATCCTCCTCCCAGCTGTAAATACCTTTATATAACTGTTTAATCTCTTTCTCTGTTCTTCAGGCCTCACTCACACTCAAACTCAGTGAAGATCTGCATTTTTTCTCACCACTTCCTTTAGATTGTAAGCTCACGGGCCATCTAGCCAAGCACTTTGTATAAAAGAGCTCCAATGGCTAGATATCATCTTATGGGCAGGGCTCTCTCTGCCTCTTGTATTTGTCTGTGTCTATTGTACGTTCTCCACTAATTGTACAGTGCTGCGGAATCTGTTGGCGCTTTATAAATACCAGTAATAATAATAAATAATAATATTTATAATTACAAAAGTGATAGGAGTATAAAACCATATACCTAATCCTTCAAAATAGTATGTAAAAGTATACAGTTGTGCTCAAAAGTTTGCATACCAGGGGGCGGAGCCTGCGTTCGAGCTGAATGGCTGCGTGAGGAGAGAGCTCCCGAGCCGACGGCTAAACAAAGCGAAATAAACAGCGGCATATTAGCAACAAATCATCCCAGGGAGAGGAGCAGGAACGATGTCACAGAGGGGAGTAAGGAAGGCGACCGACAACAAGGAAAAACACTCTTTTTTTCGTGACGAAAACGGCATGCCAAAAATCACTTGTGCAAATACCACAAGATGGCGACGGCAGTGGAGACGACAGGGAGGTATCCCAGCCGCAGTTCCCACAACACCCACCACACAATACCATGCAGATTCAAGGTGAACTATTCCAAAAAATGCTGGATGACATGGCATCAAAGATTCAAACAGTCCAGTCAGCAATAGCAGACCTTAAAAAAGATATTATAGATATCGGAAATCCCACAGCACATATGGAAGGCAAGATGGCGGGATACGCCGAAGCACACAACAGCCTTGCAGAAAAAATTGAAGAACTAGAAGCAAAACTTGAGAAACAGGAAATAAAAAACATGGATCTAGAGGACCGGTTCCGGCGCCAAAATCTTCGGGTAAGAGGTATCCCAGACACCAGACCTCATGGCGTACCTCACAGACCTGTTCCACGCCTTAGCCCCTGACATCCCAATCGATATGCTACCCATGGACAGGGTGCACCGAGTAGCAAAACCCCAACACCTACCAGCCTCTATACCGCGGGATGTGATGCTTAAAATGCACTACTTCCATGTTAAAGAATCCTTCCTACGCTCCAAAAAACCAAAAGAGCTTCCAGACCAATACAAAGCGATACAGATTTATGCAGATCTATCGGCTGAAACACTGAGACGCAGAAAAACATTTAAAGACATCACATCTGAACTCCGGAATAGGAAAATCCCGTACCGATGGGGGTTTCCAATCAAACTACTGATCCTACGGGACGGCAAAACACAGGTAGCCTCAAACGCAGAGGACGGAGCTCGCTTGCTGCATTCCTGGGGCATCAGCATAGCTGCAGAAAAAGATAGACCAACCAAACGGACGGCACTACACCAGGAATGGCAGACAGCGAGAAACTCCAAAGCATCAAAGAATACCAACGCTAAATGAAAGAGACCAGTAGACGACAGACATCATCCATATAATGACTCATATGCCGAGCCAACCAACAATACACCACAGACAATGTTAACCTTTCTCAGATTTCTTGGACACTGATTGCCTACACTCAAGGGAAGCAGAATGGGAGAGGGTAATATGCCCATTGAAAATGTATTTATGCTAAAGATAATTACTCAATTTTCCAAAAGGGAATGGGGGGGCTGGGAGCACAAGGGTGCAGAGAGGACCTTAGTAAAAATGCAAGGCAGGCAGGGAAAGATAATCCACACTGGGACTGGGTCCCTGCTTAGTCTGCTTGTCACACCTCAGGAGATGTACCCCCCCGAATCATACCCAACAATTACCCGAATAAATTGACCAAACCATAGACGTAAGCAAGTACAGAGGTTGTATAACCACCACCAAGCAAAAAGTACAAGGCTGGAGTTACGACCTCTCCGCCTCTCTATACACAAAAGATTCCCTAAGATGGATAACCTTAAACTATCCTAAAGGAAGGCCTGGGGCTGCGGCCACTAGAGTGGCCTGTAGGTTGGAACCGGATTTCCTAACCCCCCAGATAGGACGAGCTAGTGGGAGAAACTAGCGGGATAAACTGCGCCCTAAAGGAAGCTTAGGGCACAATGTTCAGGTTTCAACAACTGTTTTGTTTATGTTTTTGTAAATATGTTGAATGTTTTATCTATACCTATGATCAGAGTCAAAGCATGTCATATATCTCTGTATACATTGCACAAAAAGGCTGGGTTAACACTCCACAAGTGCAACACAACCGCCTTATAGAAACAAAAAGGGTTAAACCTTTAAACCTTTACCTAGCAAGGACACCCCCCAAACAAACCTCTCCGAATAGGAGCGGCAACTCGCCACAAGTTAACACCCAAGACAACAAAGGTCAAGAAAGCTTATCCCAAAACCATACACATTCAGCTTAAAACTGTACTCTCATAATGTACAGGGACTGAACATCCCATATAAACGCCACACCCTAGAAAGGGAACTTAAAAAAGTACAGGCTGACCTAGTATATCTTCAAGAAACACATTTTAGAACCGAAGCTCACCCCCACCTAAACCCAAACATATACCCTCACCAAGTACACGCCACCACTCCTAGGAAATCTAGAGGAGTGTCCATACTCCTCAGCAAAGACCTCACAGTAATATCACATGATAAATTAATAGACCCAGGAGGGAGGTACATCATATGGCACTGCACAATCAATGATATAGACTACACGCTAGTGAATATGTACACACCAAATACCAACCAAAGAAACTTCCTACACGGGGTCCTCACCAAAATTGAAAAGGTGAGGAAAGGCACACTAGTCATGAGCGGGAACATAAACCACATATTAGACCCAGTATTAGACTCAACCAGGCCATCCACGTCTCCACACTACAAAACCTTGAAAAAACTAAGAATAAGCCTCAGGAATCTGCTATCCACGTTTGGATTACGAGACGTATGAAGAGCCCTCCACCCATCAGAAAGGGCTTATACACACCACTCCAAAGTACATAACACGTACTCTAGAATCGATGGTTGCTTTATGCATGAATCCATGATGGCCAACATACTAGAGTGCGACATTCTAACCATCGACTGGTTAGACCAAGCCCCAACGACTCTAACATTAGCGAGCTCATATGAATACAAACACAGAAACCCATGGCACCTCAATGAGTATCTACTCAAAGACACAAAATACTGCACATCTCTAGAAAACGAACTCAACACTATTTTTCCACCAACGTTTCAAATGCCCTGAACCCTCACATGATTTGGCTTGCACACAAAGCAGTAATAAGGGGCACACTGATAAGCAGAGCCACATACCTAAAAAAACAAACAGAAAAAGAAGCAACACAATACAAACAGCAATTGGAAGATCTACATAAGGATAACCAAAAGCATCCATTGGTAGACCACAAAACACAAATCAATGCACTTCAAAACAAACTTAATGAGATCAGACTCCACAAGTTCGGCCTCATGCTAAATAGACTAAACACTCGCACAAACGTCCAAGGCAATAGAGCCAGCAAACTTGTAGCGCAACACCTACGAGAAAGACAGCAACAAACACGGATAGCTCAGAATGCATAACCTCCTTACCCCGAGGGAAAGCACCAGGCCTGGACGGTTTCACAAATGAATACTATAAGAAATTAATACCCCATCTGGTCCCGCACCTAAGCAGGGCATTTAATCACGCCCTCCACACAGGTAACTTCCCAGCGGAATACCTAGCAGCTAGAATAATTACCCTACCGAAACCGGGAAAACCACCTACACATTGTCAGAACTTCCGCCCCATATCATTACTGAATTCAGATACCAAAATATATGCAAAAATACTAGCCAACCGACTTAAAAACATCCTCCCTTCTCTTATCTCAAACGATCAAGTGAGCTTTGTGCACGGAAGGCAAGGCTCAGACAATACACGAAAAGTGATAGACATTATACAGACGATGCACATGGACCGAACACAAGGACTCGTAATCTCACTAGACGCAGAAAAAGCTTTTGACAGACTGAATTGGCAATTCCTAGAGGCTCCCCTTAAAAATGTGACTTTTCCCCCCACATATCTGACTGCTATTAAAGCCCTATACAGCCTTCCAAATGCAGCGGTATCATCCACAGGGTTCCAATCGGACCCATTCGACATCACAAATGGGACTAGGCAGGGATGCCCCCCTGTCACCACTTCTCTATGTATTGGCCCTGGAACCCCTTGCAGAAGCCATCAGACGCAACCCAAACATACATGGCATAAACGTAGGGGAAAAAGAGTACAAGCTCAACCTGTTCGCAGATGATGTCCTTATAACGTTATCCCAACCATTCATTTCACTTCCAAATCTCCAAAAAGAACTTCAAAACTATAGCGCACACTCATACTACAAACTAAACATCACTAAAACCCAAGCAATGGGAATAGGCATAGAGGGCACCACATCGACCAGACTCAAATCGGCATTTAACTACGACTGGAGAGAGGATTACCTCACGTTTCTGGGTATCAAAATCACGAAAACATATAACTCGCTCTTCACAACGAATTACCAAAAACTCCACACGGAAATAGAGAACACATTAAAAACTTGGGAGGGCAAATACCTATCCTGGGTGGGCAGATGTGCAGCTATCAAAATCATGATCCTGCCAAAAATTCTATACCTATTTCGAACACTAAAAATAAACGTCCCCTCTAAATACCTTAAAGCACTCAAGTCAACACTTCTATGATTTGGATGGCTAAATAAGAAGCCCAGGGTGACGTGGAGGCTCCTGTCACAAACAGTGAGAGAGGGAGGGCTAGGATTCCCCGATGTAAGAGAGTACCACAGAGCTACACAACTTGCTAATGTGCTAAGATGTCACTCTAGCTCACAACCCCCACAATGGTTAGATCTTGAATCCAGCAGACTAGAAGGAAAACATCTAACACACCTTTTGTGGGCCCCAAAAGAAATAAGACCCCGCACCCCCCAGATGTTGCCGACCACCAAACTAATGTTATCTATATGGAATAAAAACAGACACAGGGTATGCTCGAGACATAAGTGGTCCCCCGCAACTCCTAAAAACACTACACATTCTAAACCCTTCGTTCAACTACAAAATATGGGCAGAACACGAAATAACCCATCTATACCAACTGACTCAAGAAGGTTCCCTAAAGAGCTTCAAAGAATTACAAACACAACATAGAGTACCAAACAGGGCCCACAAAAAGGCAGAGAACGGGGAAGCACAATTGACTCAATTTGAAAATAAATGCCTCAACAAGAGACAGCAAATCAAAACCCTATCACTCTGCTATAATATACTTATAGAGGGACCCCAAACACATCTGTGGGAATTTCAAAAAGAATGGCACAAAGACATAGGGAGGGAATTGACACCCCAGGAGTGCGCCTCTCACCTAGAAACTTCTAGAAAATTACTGTACAGGTGGCATCTCACCCCTAGCAAATTGAACAGAATGTACAACAATACCGATGCCAAGTGTTGGAGATGCCGAGAACCAAAAGGAGACACATTACATATCTGGTGGACCTGTCCACACATACGCCTGGTATGGGAAGAGGTAAAAGATATAATTAAAAATAGTACAGGTACAAAGATCCAGCCTTCTATATAATTATACCTACTTCACATTTTACCACAGAATCTCGCGAAACCCGTACAAAAACTAGCCTATCTCATCACGATTGCGGTAATGACCATAATAGCAAGAAACTGGAAGTCATCAGCGATCCCCACCAAAACAGCGATACTCAACCTAACATCTACTAATGTGGCATATGAAAGATTTGTATGAACACAAGGGCAGGCAGACCACACAAACACAGAGACATACAACATGTGGCTCAAATACGAAGCAAAAATCCACATAACAGACAGAAACGCATCTTATGACCCACCATAACAAGGAAAACAATAAACACTAACCGAAGGCGGAGAGGGAACAATGACAAAAGCAGACACAAGTAGAAACCCCGAAAAAGGGACACAAAGTTTACACGCAATAGACCCAACTGATAAGCCTAGATTGAACCCAAACCAACAGAGAACCTTGACACAATGAGAAGCATACATAGGTTGTAAATAGATTATTGTACATAGTTTTTGTAGATGTGTTTTATGCTCTTTCACAGCAGTCATGGTACCACCAGCACCACTCATGGGACGGATTACATTAATGAGACCATGTAATTAATCACAGGCACGCAACATCACCAGCAAACAATTCTAGTACAAACGATGTATAGAATCCAAACAAACTTGACAAGTTGTCGTGTATAATGAATGCTATATGACCCCTTCCCCTTTCTTTTTTTTTTCTGTATCCCCCAAATGTTTACTTTTATGCAAACATGAAAATAAAAAATTGTCAATTATAAAAAATAAAAAAAAGTTTGCATACCCAGGCTAAAATTGTGAAAGGTTCATTTCCCACACCTGTGGCTTTTTAACCCCTTAAGGACGGCGGGCGTTCTAGGCCGTCCTTGGGGACCCGATCCTAAGCACCGGCAGGCGGCATAGAACGTCCCCGCCGTCCTATTCAC
Source organism: Pelobates fuscus (assembly GCF_036172605.1). NCBI lineage: Eukaryota > Metazoa > Chordata > Amphibia > Anura > Pelobatidae > Pelobates > Pelobates fuscus. The sequence continues at coordinate 89,124,392 of NC_086326.1, forward strand.
TTACCCGGTCAATGGCGGTCTCACGCCGGCGATCGCGGTGGGTGGTCTCACCTGACATCCCAGGGAGTTCCCCTTCTTCCATTCCGGCCTTCCTGGACCATGTGATCGTGAGGTCATTTCGAGGACCTCACGATCACATGGACGGCATAGCCGTCCATAGCAATGCCAGCAGGGGGACTGCATGTAATGAAAAAAGTTAACACAGTTTAAAATAAAATATATACTTAGATCATATATATATATATATTGATCATTCACTGTATAAGTGTATTTTAATATTAAATATATATATATATAATTGTGTATGTGTATATATATATATATATATATATATAAACGTTAATCTGTAAATACATTAAAAAGTGTAATTTTGTTCTAACTGTATTTTGATATTAATATATATATATATATATATATAGATAGATATCAAAATACACGTAGAAAGAAATAAAATATATATCTATATACATAAGTACATATATGAATAAAAATAATTAAAAAAATTATATATTTATATACATATTAATTCTACTTATATATTTATGTAATATTTTGGGGTATGTCCAGTCTTTATTAGTAGCCACTTAGTCACAAACACTGGCCAAAATTGGGCGTTCAAATGAATTATTTTACACGCAAACAAATATTAACGCTAACTTTGACTAGTGTTTGTGACCAAGTGGCTACTAAAAAAGACTGGACATACCCCATTTGAAATACCTTGGGTTGTCTACTATTGCAAATGGTATGCCATCATGGGGGTAATTCTCATTTCTGGGCTACCATATTTTCTCAAAGGCAACGTAACCAATCTGGCGAATTTCAATGTGAAAAAACTGAAAAATGTAACATGCTATATTTGACCCTGTAACTTCCCAAAACACCATAAAACCTGTACATAGGGGGTACTGTTTTACACGTGAGACACCGCTGAATACAAATATGTGTATTTTATTACAGTAAAAGCAAACATTATTATGACATTCACAGTTAAAATGTCACTTATTTTCTCCCATTTTTTTTATATTTTATTCATATTAAATTATGTTCCATACCTAAATATTGGACGTTAAATGAAAGCCCTGTTTCCCCTGAATAAAATGATATATATTAAGTGTGGGTGCATTTAATATGAAAGAGGTGAATTACGGTTGGACAGACATGTAGCGCAAATGCCAGATTTTGTTTACATTTTGTTTTGATCACAACGTGTTCATTTGGCTCAGTCCTTAACCCCTTAAGGACCAAACATCTGGAATAAAAGGGAATCATGACATGTCAGGCATGTCATGTGTCCTTAAGGGGTTAAGGGATTAAATTGCAATTAGTGTCAGTGTATAAATAGTCAAAGAATTTGTTAGTTCTAACGTGGATGCACTGAGCAGGCTAAATTCTGAGCCATGGAAAGCAGAAAAGAACTGTCAAAAGACCTGAGTAACAAGGTAATGGAACTTTATAAAGATGGAAAAGGACATAAAAAGATATCCAAAGCCTTGACAATGCCACTCAGAACTGGTCGATCACTTATTAGGAAGTGGAAAATTCAGGGATCACTTGATACCAAGCCAAGATCAGGTAGACTAAGAAAGATTTCAGCCATAACTGCCAGAGAATTGTTCGGGATTGTAACAGATCGACGGGCACCCCGACTGGGTACCTCCGTTGAAAGATGCTCCTTGGGCTTTCTGAGGGCTCCAAGCACTCCAGCCGACACCATAACCCCCGTAGACTCCTTCAGAGTGCAAGGCAGGAACAAGCTCTTACAAGAGCTCAGTGATTATAGCAAGGGAATATGCAGAGCATAGCAATCCCTTGTAGCAGATTCCCCCAATAAGAGACAGGACTCAGATTGAGGGTGAAGTAGAACTGACTGTACTGGCACATACAGCCTCTTTTATTCACAATCCACAAACATAGTACTGCCCACAAGGTTTTGAAATACAACCAATCAATCCGTACAATACACACAGACACTCCCACACAAAATCCTCCCCTCTGCCTGTGATATGATTACTGAACACAATGGTAAATATAATTACCACAGGCAGAGAAATACAGTATTATAAAACATATCACAGGGACCCCAAAACATGCAATAACCACATAAACATGAACCGAGGGATCTGGGTGAACCACATATCCAAAATTCACCCAGATACGTTCAGTAGTTTGGAAGATACAGTTTAATGCAGGTTCCGCAGAACATATACAGGCTATATGGCTATATGAAAAATAATTACTGTATAATGTGTCCCCTGTTGTATAGTTTAAAACTACTGCACGATGTCTTTGTGCACCAAATACCGGCGAGATGGCACCGTGTAGAAAAGTCCAAACAGTCTCTGTGAGTTAAAATGGCCGCCATCCATTGTTCTCACCATGTGCTTCATCCATTGTTCTCACCATGTGCCTCTGATACATGAAATGGTGGCCATCCAGTAACACCACAGTATGTCCCCAGATGGTTCTTAAAGGGCCAGCAGCAGCATAATAAAATACAATATGCCCAAATCAGTTCCTAGAAGGGCAATACATCCCAGGGCCATAGTCGCAGGGCAGGAGGCTGGCAAACAGACCCCTCCAAAAACTAGTGGCAAGGTCACTTTCTCCACAGGATGTATTGCCTGCATGTTGTCATTGATGCTAAAGGAGGCAATATACAGTATTAAGAATTAAGGGTATGCAGACTTTTAAACAGGGGTCATTTCATTTTTTTCTTTGTTGCCATGTTCTGTTTTATGATTGTGCCATTCTGTTATAACCTACAGTTGAATATGAATCTCATTAGAAATAAAAGAAATGTGTGTTGTGGTGTATATTACCAATTCTCCATAGGTATGCAAACGCTTGAGCAAAACTGTATACTCTGTTCCCTAACAGGTTGGTTCAAAACTAATGTGTACTATAACTACATATATCAAAGAAACAAACCCCAAAAAGTAACAATCTGCAGTGAAGGGAATATGTAATACTAACAAAGTGAATCAATTATCGTTGATTCTAAATTTCAAGGTGTAACCACTGTCTTTAACAAACAGTAAAATGTACAAATTGTAAAGATAAGCAATGTATAATAGTATGTCACTGATTAAAACGTGCAGGGAATACCTTGAAACAAATAAATATATAGCAGTAGAACAGCTTTCTAGAAAGCCCTATCGATGGCACCTATCCATAATTACTGAGCATGCAATCTATCTGCTATAATGAACTATCCCTGCACTAAATACAGAGAATGGTAAATAATACAAACACAATGAAATAAAAGGAGACCATAAATATAGCTTTGCCGAGAAAAATCCAGCTCTGATCAGCAATATATTGAATAAATGAGAGCCCCTGACGCACGTTTCACCAATCAAGCTCATCAGATACATATTTGTTCCCTGGTATTCCCTGCGCTATTAAGTCTGTGACATGCTTCTCTATGGGTAGCATTTGGAATCAATTTACAGACGAACGTTAGTTTTACAAAGATTGCAGGACCACAGCCAGAAAGGTCCTAAAATGGCTTTCTGAGTGGTTGCCTTTTCTCAGAAGGTTTTGCAGGGAAAATCCTTTTGCCTCAGAACCACTACTTTCTGTTTCTGTTTCCTGGTTCTGGTGGTTAGAATATATCTTTGATAATACATTCTCAAACAAGGCTATCAACACATCATTTTTTTTTTTTTCCAATGAAAAAATTACACTATCTTATCTTTGACTCCACCAAATCCTATTCATGAGCTAATGTGATTGGCTGTCTGAACCCTCCAATCACACTCCAGCTTTATTTTCTTATATACTAAAATGCATATTAAAGGGGAACTCTAAACACTCTTACCACTGCAGCTCATTTGAGTGGTTATGGTGGTATGAGTCGGTGAGTGCTGGCTTCCTGTTTTCATTTTGAAATGGCTAGACAAATGAGCTACAGTGTTAATGGAACATTCTAAGCACCATAACCACTACAGTGCGCTGTAGTGGCCATGGTGCTAGGTGTGCTCTGCCGCCACCCTCAATGTAAGCGGTCAATACATATTCTAACGCATTGACTTCTAAACTGGGGTCTGCTGAGGGCTGTTCCCTGTCTCCTTACAGCCATAAACACTCTTCCCTTGTGGTGCAAGACTTAGCTGGAGCTTCCAGATCTAACCTACTGATGTAAGGAGATGGGAAATGGCACCTGGGGGATTTCAGGTAAGAAGTAAAATTGTCAGGAATCTGCTTCACTACTTGCATTGGGTGGGCCTTCCTGGCACCATAACCACTACAGTGGGTTGTAATGGTTATAGTGGTTGGAGTGTTCCTTTAAGCAGCATTCAGCAAGTCCAAGTAATATAAATACTTGCTGGACTGGATGAATGTAAGGAGGAATAATGCCAACATCTTGGAAATGTTAGGCACCAAATATTATACAGCATTCTTTATAGAACCACAGGATTAAAAAAAACAAAAAAGATGTTTGAGAGCTACTTCTTTGATATAACATATTGAATAGAATATTACATATTAAATAGCATATAACAGAAAAATGTCACAAAAGTTTTATCCATTAGGATAACCTCATGCCAATGTTTTATTTGATCTTGTGAGGGAACGCCCATTCGCTTTTACATAGTGTGCGGAATTTGACATTTGGCTGCTAAGACTCATTCATGCAGTCAAATGATGTGGCTCAGGAAATCTGGTAAAACGTATTTATTTTTGGTAATCCTGTGCCTTATTCTGGTATTTTAAAACATAATTATAGTCTTTATGGGAGTGTCGGTGGAAGACTATATGTAAATGTCTGTGTCCTGTAATCTGATAGTCCAGAGCAGCAGCTGGAACAAATTAAGGACAAACTTCAGTCTTTTTCATTCCCTCATAGACAGCATACATTATCTGTTCTTATCTTAAGGAAATCATAGTTAGGGGTGGATCCAGAGCCTGAATTCGGGAGGGGCAATGATAGAATTTGTGTCAGATTTTTATCTTTGGAAAACTGACATATTTATTTCCACAAATACAGATACGCACACTTGCATACGTAGATAAAGTGACCAATACACGCGCGCACACACATGTCCAAACGTAGATAACTATACCTACAGAGAGATAGATATACTCTGATACACAACATATCTACCAGAGTTTGGTCATTCATTCAGCGGAGGGGGAAGAACATGTGCCCTGGTGTAATCCCCACTCCTTTCTCAGATTCTCCACTGATTTTAGTATAAATATATCACATGTGTAAGAGGAATAATGCATGACACTGAAACTGGAATTCACAAAAATAATTGGCGATTCATGTGAATACTTTACTGCAGCGCTGTGTAACATTTCAATAAAACTGACTATATATGTGCTCTGCTGAGCCCTATGGATGTAGAACCTTTGGATTGTAAAATGTATTCGTCTATCCCCTTACAGCTGCAAATAAAAATCTGTTATAGTGCGATTATATTAACAGAAGCATCTCTTTTAGACATGCACTAATCTGTGTTTGTAGGTGGGGTGAATTACAAACCTGATAATGTTGTTGTCTTTCTTTTTCTTTGTCTATGTGACACAACCTCAAACCTCCCATTAGAATTATTGTGTTGTGGACGGGGGCATATCTCAAGGACATAAAACCATTGTAGAGCACTGTCACTCCAAATGTTTATGTACTAAATTTCTTATGATATTCCGGTCTTATACTACTGGCTAAGCATTATCAGGATGGTAGTTCGGAAACGAGCAAGTAGGTAAGAAAAGGAAAAGGATAACAGCCAGTGCCAAGAAGCCTACTGCATAACCGTATACAAACAACATAGGTCAGCTCGCAAAATAAACTTTTTAAGAGATTTGCCATGCAATTTAGATGTCCGTAGTGTGCATCATACCTTGTAGAACAGCATCACTACAGCTTAAAAGGAGCATTTCAAACATGCTGAAGTGCTTTATGTGTGAAGAGTGTCCTTCTTTTCGTTTTACAAAAAGTGCAGATTTTAATACCAATTGGCAACTTTATAAATTAAACGGAGTGTAAGTCAGAAAGTTACTTCCAGGTAATTTAACTCAGTGGTGCTAAACTCAAGAGACAGCAATTGCACAGAGCAGCTACCTGTGGAAGGTAGAGAAATGGAAGGTTTCTAAAGGCTGCAGACAATAGATCTGCAGCTTTTACAAGCTGGTTTTAACTAGATCTGTGGAAGTGCCCCTGAGACTCAAAACATTTAAGCATAACCTTGGTTGTGCCTCCCCCTCCCCCACCTCAGAATATAAAGGTGTCTCCCCCCCCCCCCCCCCCTTGCTAAATTAGCTGCTTCTGGTCTAATAGATTTGTCACACAGGTTCAGATTCTGTGTTAGCCCAAGTGCACATCAGAAGTATGAAGATTTTTCCCCCACCATTAATACTGTTTTTAGTTTTGGTTTTAAATATACCCACAATAAAAAAAAATAACTGCATGTATGTTGTCATAGGAGATAGATCTACTAAATAGTATTTTTTTTTTTTTTGTGAGCTGTGTCACTTTAAATATTCCACTGGAAGACTGACAAGCATACCACATTACTAAAGGACAGGTTGGAGAGTGGGAAAGGCTTGGTGCCAGTATTCATAGGTAGCCATCCCCAGATTATTCTGGGTATCTTCATCAGGTACCAGGTAATTGTAACGAGAGAAGTAACCAGAAACTATTTTAGGAAATAATAGCACAGGGGAAAACAAAAATCTGTCAAACCTCTAAGACTTTTTGCCATCATTTTGCAAGTTGATTGAGTCACCATCATTTGTCTGTCTGTCTAGAGAATAGACTCCAGAACAAAATTTGGACCGACACAGCCTGCGACCTATGTGACTCTAAACTTAATTTGTTTATGAAGATATGAGATTAATTTTGCAATCTCTATAAATAATAAATATAGGAATTGCCTAAATGTTTAGATCTAAGATTTGCAAAAATAATCCACCCGTCATTAAGAAAATGAGTTTCCATTATTCAATCTATTTAACATCTAGAGGAGCAGATGTATACAATAGCCACATTATTCCTGAACACTCAAATCTTTATCTCATCACATTATTGTTACACATGTCTATGTGAAAAGCAATTCCAGTAATTGCTTTGCTGTTTCTTCTTATTTCTCTATATAAATAATTTAACACTTTTTTTTTTTAATTGAGGAAAGCAGCATTTTACAACATTTTAATGTGTGAGTATTACATTATACAATTTGTAATAAAAACAGGCGAGTAATAGACATTTTACACAGCCTAAACATAGCTTATATAGGCTTTGATTTAATATTTTTGGATAAGCTTTTCATGTGATTAAATCATTTGTAAAATTATTTTTCAAAATATTAAAGGAACACTATAGGGTCAGGAACACAACCATGTATTACTGACCCTTGTCAGGATTACTGTAGATGCCCAACACGCAGAACTTAAGTATATAATGGGGAAATACCTAAGACGTATTACCGGGCCTTAGAATGGCCGGATTTAATGTATAGAGGTATAAAACCACAAGACAGGGTAAAGACAAGACGCAGGAATAACGTAAACGATGAACAAGCCACGGGTCAAGGAATGGCGATATCAGAATAGTTAGGAGCCAAGTCAAAGGTCAAGGAATACAGAGAAATGGAAGCCAAGGTCAAATACACAAGAATCAATACAAGGAATGTGCTCTAGGATAACCACAATGAAAACCAGTACAGGGCACAGAGAAATGGACAAAACAGGCTTTAATAGTCTAAGGTGCTCCCTGATTGGCTGCAAGAAAGCATGTGATTATGGGTGTGTGAGTGTGATACACCTTTATGAAACTAATGATCTGGCCCTTTAAGGGTTAAACAAAAACCCTTAAAACTTTCAAAGTTGCAGCGGCCGGCGTCTCTAATGTCTACAGACCCGGCTGCTGTGAGAGGTGGAGGAGCCACTTCCAGGATCAGGTGAGTGATTGGCGGTACTTCCATTGCCTTGTGGGAATGCCGCCAGACTGAGTGTTTGCTGGATAGGTAAGTATTCGGCGGCATTCCCCTTAGCGGACCCGGCGGCCTGACACCCTATAGTGTTAAAAACACCATTTAGGTGGCTTGCTACCCGCTTAGCCCCCTTAAAAGGTAATATAACTTACCTTATTTCAAACACGCGCGGGTCCAACGGTATTTGCCCTCCCCCGATCTGCCTCCTTGGTTAAAAATCATAAATTCTGATGATTTCAACAAACAGGAAAGCATTGGATTGGCTGAAACCGGCAAGGGGACGGGGGTAGGGCCAAACACCATCTTGGCCAATCCGCACCACCTCATAGAAATGCATTAATGCATCTCTATGAGGAAAATTCAGCGTCCCCATTAAGAGCGTGGAGAAGCTGAACGGCAGTGCTGCCTAAAGTGCAGCACTGCTCCAGGAAGCACCTCCAGTGGCCATCTGAGGATGTAAACACTGCCTTTTCACTGTAAAAGTCTGGGGGAGTAGTCTGGTGCCCCACCATCTTAAAACGTTACTAGCCGCCACTGGCCATAAGTGTCTCCTTTAAAAATAATAAAAATGTAAGAGAATAAAAATGGTGGTGTTATGAAGAATCAAAGAGGGTTTTGGAACTTCTGTTTACAGCTGAAATTAACCCATGGAGTAGCTGACCTGTTTCACGACAGCAGCAATATTTGAAATAAAACTATAAGGTTATCATGGCATGACTTAAGATGAGATCATGAGAGGAAGAACTAAGAGAGGTCTAGGAAGATAGAGAGAAAGCTGGAACATTATAGACACATTGTTTGGGGATCTCTGTATTGCAGCTCTGTGTAATCCATCACACTGATCCTGGCTATGTGGGATAGTAGAACATCAAACAAACCAACACCATAAACTCATTGTTAATATCGTGTAAATTACTTAGCTTCAATCAATCTGCAGCCTCCCAGGATCGTTATCCACAAGAACGATCTTTACATATGCATAGAACCACAAACAGAAATGGGATACGGCTGTACAGTCTATAGAGAGAACATATAAAGAAAAAACAATAGTGTGATACAGTATATACAGTGAATTGTGCGCTCTAAATAGATGCACTCACAAGATGGTAGAAATAGAAGAGCATTCATAGGTGCCTCCCCAGATAATTTGGGGGGATGCTGGTTTCCCTTATTAGTGTCGAGCAGCCAATGGAACACAGGACTCCAGGTGAGTAGTGGTGAAAAAAATCGATAATTTTATTTTCTTAAAAAGGTGAAAAATCACCATAAGAATACAATTTAAAAGTGCAGCAACAGGTCTGGACCTATTGCTGCACTTTTAAATTTTATTCTTATGGTGATTTTTCACCTTTTTAAGAAAATAAAATTGCGGAGTGCGGTCGAAAACACATTTAAAAAAAAAATGTGTGTTTTCGACCTCACTCCAGAGCCGACAAAGGGTGACATACCCACAACACACATTGGGTACAGATTGCACACTCCAGTTTACCTGTTTGTTTTTGTTATCCTGTTTTACTGATGCAATACATCATGTTTTTTGTTCTGTTTCTTGTCATGATACCGATGTGATATCTAGAACTGCTGCAGATCCGTATGTCGTCATGTCATTGAGTGGATTGTTACATTATTGCCATGACATTCCTCATATATATTCATACCACGTCTGTAAATTAAAATATAAATAAAAGTATGTTTTGAATGCAGTTTCCCCATACGCTTTTAATTTCATCATTTATATTTAAACTCTGAGAAGTGACATTGGTTATCGAGCAACTGACGACCATCTCATGATAAAGGTCCCTAGACTTACTACTCATGTGCTTGACATATGCTTATGATACTTTACCTATGATTTTGCTTTACGCGATCAGGTGTGACATTATGCATCCAGACTGATGCTCATCTAATAACTGATAGTCACGTATCTTTGCACTATGCTAAATATCGATAAATGGCTGTCAATGTGAAAGAGTAGGAAAAACTGAGGTAGTTAATGCTTACAACTAAATAGCCAACTATATTTATATTTTTGTATATTAACCTGCTAGAATGTAAAATCTCTAAATTAATAGTTTGCAGGTCACTCCGAATACATATATATATATATATATATATATATATATATATATATATATATATATATATCTGTAAGAAAAAATCAGCACTCCCAGGATTTATACGAAAAAAAAGAAATTTGGTCTTTATTCCAGAAATCGACGTTTCAGTTCCACTAGGGAACTTTCATCAGGACAGAATACAGATACACATACAAACAATCTGGTTTAAATAAGACTAGCAATCATGTTAACTCACGGTTCAGATGTGTTAGGGATCAATCAACCTATCCGCCGAGCGTCCGGGCGGGTGCAGGATGCTTCCGTGTTTCTAATCGCGCGCTCAGCTTACTTCCTGGTTCCCCGCGTCCTCCATTGCTATGGAGACGTCGGGCGCATGCGCGTTTACTCCTGGACTCATTTCTACATCGGCCCTTCGCTCGGCGGTAGGATTTAAGCGAAATCACATTGAAAACATCACGGAAAACTGCTACCTCCATATAAAGAAAAGCAATATAAATAGAACAAATAATTAATAGTTACAAAACGAAAAGTGTGTGATAGACTGTTAATAGTCATACAATGTGAATAAATTCTTGCAATGTAAAGACATCACTTTATCCTTATTGAGACTCAAGTATTGTGAAATATTTATGTATTCTCAACAATTAATCTAATCAAAGGAAGGTGATCTACTACCACTAATAGGGGAGTCACTATAGAATGTGATGTAGCGTGTGACATTAGATACTTACTATATCCATCTAAATGTGCTATACTTTATAATCTAGTGTGATATAGTCAATATATTAAACTGTGAAAAGTGTTAATGCATCCTTAAATAAAGTGCTACTGCATACTCTTAAAAAGTGTTAAACAGTGTGCAAACTGGCTATTCATTGTGTTCTAATATAGCCTTGCTAATTACTCCTATGTGTAAGCTAAATTTATCCGTCCGTGATGCCTACCCCATATATAAAGGAGAGACTTGTTATAGATAGATTCTCCTCAACTGCCTTCTCTACATGCCCTCTGCCCAATCTTTGGGGAGCACGAGTAGGAGAGAATCCCAATCTCTCCCACATATTAACCAGAGCCCACAGATTGCTATAGAGATGAATTTGATGTAAACCATATAATGAAAATTACAATTAAAAATTTTTTTTTGGGAAATAATCCAAAAAAATTAAGTTTAAAAAATATTATCCTTTTATCGGTAGCCTAGTTGTTCAACGTTTATTTTGTCATATAGTGACCCTAGTGATCTAGTGACCCCCACTGTTCCTTAATGCAACCCATTACTTTCCATATCGTGCCACTATTTTGGCCTCATTGGTAAGTAATCTATCATAAAAAGGGGATATAAGAAAGTTTCTCATTAAGGCCATTTGGAGCCATAGTCCCCAATTTCTGAATCCACCATGTCTCTTTCTGTAATAGTTGTTCCTGTCTGTTGCCGCCTCGTCTTGAGATTGGAAGGTGGTCAATCGCGATGCACTTTAAAGAAGATAATGGATGATTTTTTTCCAAAAAATGTCTAGCAACCGGTTTATCAGATTTGTTGTCCCTATAGGCCAATCTGATGCTAGACCTGTGCCCCCTTATTCTTTCGCACAAGGCAGTTTCCGTCTTCCCGACGTAATTTAATCCACAGGGACACGATAATTTATAGATCACATGATCTGTACGGCAACCAATCCTATGTTGTATTTTATACACCTGACCTGTATTAGGGTGATTAAAACTTTTGCATGCTATAAGATGTCCACAGGTCACACAGCCTAGGCATCTTACACATCCAAGGCTTGCCACACTTCGTGTTGTAGATGTATAACTTTTAATTGGGTCTGTATGGACCAGTAGATCCCTTAAATTCTTGTTGTTTTTGTACGAGAACATTGGTTTGTTGTGTATACTCTTTGGGAGGCTCCTATCATTTTCCATAATATGCCAGTTCTTCACAACTGTCTGGCAAAATTTTGTTGTTGCTGTATTGTAGGTCATTGGAAAAGGGATCCTATAGTTCTTCTCCTGTAGTTTCTTTTCCGTCTCTCCTCTCCGATCTTTCGCTTTCATTAGAGCGCTGTCCAACACCTTCTTAGGATAGCCTCTTTGTGAGAATTTGTTGTACATCTCCTGTAGTTGTTTCTGTACAACAAATTCTCACAAAGAGGCTATCCTAAGAAGGTGTTGGACAGCGCTCTAATGAAAGCGAAAGATCGGAGAGGAGAGACGGAAAAGAAACTACAGGAGAAGAACTATAGGATCCCTTTTCCAATGACCTACAATACAGCAACAACAAAATTTTGCCAGACAGTTGTGAAGAACTGGCATATTATGGAAAATGATAGGAGCCTCCCAAAGAGTATACACAACAAACCAATGTTCTCGTACAAAAACAACAAGAATTTAAGGGATCTACTGGTCCATACAGACCCAATTAAAAGTTATACATCTACAACACGAAGTGTGGCAAGCCTTGGATGTGTAAGATGCCTAGGCTGTGTGACCTGTGGACATCTTATAGCATGCAAAAGTTTTAATCACCCTAATACAGGTCAGGTGTATAAAATACAACATAGGATTGGTTGCCGTACAGATCATGTGATCTATAAATTATCGTGTCCCTGTGGATTAAATTACGTCGGGAAGACGGAAACTGCCTTGTGCGAAAGAATAAGGGGGCACAGGTCTAGCATCAGATTGGCCTATAGGGACAACAAATCTGATAAACCGGTTGCTAGATATTTTTTGGAAAAAAATCATCCATTATCTTCTTTAAAGTGCATCGCGATTGACCACCTTCCAATCTCAAGACGAGGCGGCAACAGACAGGAACAACTATTACAGAAAGAGACATGGTGGATTCAGAAATTGGGGACTATGGCTCCAAATGGCCTTAATGAGAAACTTTCTTATATCCCCTTTTTATGATAGATTACTTACCAATGAGGCCAAAATAGTGGCACGATATGGAAAGTAATGGGTTGCATTAAGGAACAGTGGGGGTCACTAGATCACTAGGGTCACTATATGACAAAATAAACGTTGAACAACTAGGCTACCGATAAAAGGATAATATTTTTTAAACTTAATTTTTTTGGATTATTTCCCCAAATTTTTTTTTTAATTGTAATTTTCATTATATGGTTTACATCAAATTCATCTCTATAGCAATCTGTGGGCTCTGGTTAATATGTGGGAGAGATTGGGATTCTCTCCTACTCGTGCTCCCCAAAGATTGGGCAGAGGGCATGTAGAGAAGGCAGTTGAGGAGAATCTATCTATAACAAGTCTCTCCTTTATATATGGGGTAGGCATCACGGACGGATAAATTTAGCTTACACATAGGAGTAATTAGCAAGGCTATATTAGAACACAATGAATAGCCAGTTTGCACACTGTTTAACACTTTTTAAGAGTATGCAGTAGCACTTTATTTAAGGATGCATTAACACTTTTCACAGTTTAATATATTGACTATATCACACTAGATTATAAAGTATAGCACATTTAGATGGATATAGTAAGTATCTAATGTCACACGCTACATCACATTCTATAGTGACTCCCCTATTAGTGGTAGTAGATCACCTTCCTTTGATTAGATTAATTGTTGAGAATACATAAATATTTCCCAATACTTGAGTCTCAATAAGGATAAAGTGATGTCTTTACAATGCAAGAATTTATTCACATTGTATGACTATTAACAGTCTATCACACACTTTTTGTTTTGTAACTATTAATTATTTGTTCTATTTATATTGCTTTTCTTTATATGGAGGTAGCAGTTTTCCGTGATGTTTTCAATGTGATTTCGCTTAAATCCTACCGCCGAGCGAAGGGCCGATGTAGAAATGAGTCCAGGAGTAAACGCGCATGCGCCCGACGTCTCCATAGCAATGGAGGACGCGGGGAACCAGGAAGTAAGCTGAGCGCGCGATTAGAAACACGGAAGCATCCTGCACCCGCCCGGACGCTCGGCGGATAGGTTGATTGATCCCTAACACATCTGAACCGTGAGTTAACATGATTGCTAGTCTTATTTAAACCAGATTGTTTGTATGTGTATCTGTATTCTGTCCTGATGAAAGTTCCCTAGTGGAACTGAAACGTCGATTTCTGGAATAAAGACCAAATTTCTTTTTTTTCGTATAAATCCTGGGAGTGCTGATTTTTTCTTACAGATATCTATTAGTGCAATCGAGCACCGGGTCTACAAACAAAAGTGAGTTGGAGTGCAAGGTTTTTTCCTTTTTTTATATATATATATATATATATATACCCAACCCCCACATCTACTGGCTCCCTCATGATTCTGTAAATTTGACCTTTTAGCTTCCTACCCCTAGAACAATCTCCCTCTCCACATTCTATCTGCCACCTCTCTATAATTTTTCCACAGAATTTTAAAGGCACACCTCTTCATTGAAGCCTTCCCCGTCGCTTCCTAACCCAATCCATCATTTGTTTTTACAATATATCTTCTTCATACTCACGGTGTACAGTAGTACTCCTTATATTGGCACAATCGTGAATACATTTCTGTTACTTCACAATTTTCTTTTCTTCCCACAACCTTTTGTCTCAATGTACAATTCCCCTGTAGATTATGAGTTCACGGGCAGGATTCTCTTTTAATTTCATACGTCCAATTACAACATACAGGGGCCACTAGGACTAAACTTTAAAATTATATAGTACTAAATGAAATTAAATCACCGTTAATTTGTTGGATTGGAATCGACTATTGGGGAACACAGCTCCTAAATTTTACCATTCGCTTCCACGTTTCCTCCATGTGCCAGCTAATCAGGAAGAATTGGCGCTCCTTGGTGTTAGTTCAGGCAGTATCCAGTCAAGCTCCGGGTGTGTTGCACCGTGATACCGATCTTAACTTTAGTAGTGTTTGAGCAGTTCTCAGTAACGTTGCGTTTCACCATGCACGTTGATCTGCGTTCCACTCTTCTAATTTTGGTTCCATCACTAAGCTTGTGCTAAGATTGTTCTAAGATTGTACAGTTGTAAATATGCAACTTATGTGGGTTTGTCTGTAGAGACTCATATTTTTTAAGCCCTCTTGTAACTTAAGAACTTTCAGGTGGTGCCAGGAATTACTCAGTGCTTGTAATATGACTACTTTGTAGCTCTGTGTGCTCTGTGCAATTGACCCCAAGGTTGGTGGTTCTGGTACTTTATTTTACCTGAGCATTTCCATACCTTGTCAAGTGACTGCAATTGTAGGGGTTTAGGCTTGTACATGCACACATGTCCATACATACCATAAATTAAACATAAAATGATATTAATCACACAATGTTGCTATTTTTTTTTACTATTTTTTAGCTATCTGTTTGATTTAAAAGAAAATGATGATGTTTGTCGTCAGGCTCTGAAATCCGGATCATTCTACCTCTTTCACGATCTGTTTCCATTACTCAGGAAATCTGGCAGTGGCTTTTCTGTACCAACAGTAAGCGCTCAAGGTGAGTTCTATTCTCTTATTGATTGAAGAGAGAGTATACATGATATAAAGTATAAATAATATTGTAACTGTAACATAGTGCTTCCTTTGTATTTGTCATAAGTGACAGTTTAATAGCAGTAATTTTCCTGCCATTTGTGCTACATTCACTAGCTCAACTGTTACATGTAATACAAATTAAACAATTCAAATAGTGCTTAGTAACAGTCCATAAATGGTTTAGTTAGTCACATGACTTCCACCACTTCCATGTCCTCAGAAATTGTACTGATAACTCTATTCATGTGTTCTCATATAGTTATGTGAAGAAGTCTCTTCCAGGTGGTTTGGACCAGTATGGCTTGGAACCACCAATCACAATTTACTACTACTGTGTATATACCTAAAGGAACACTCCAAGTACCATTACCAATAGAGCTTGCTGAAGTGGTTACGATGCTAAAAGTGCTTTGGCGACCACAACCATTGTAAGGAATTAAACCATTTTAAACCGATTGACTTCGTACTAGGGGTCCTTCAGGCGATGCTTTCCGCCACCAATATCATCTCCTGACTGTTCCTCAGCAGAAACTTCTGTTGGCTCTCGTAAGCTAAGCACTGCAATGCAGTGAGCTATAGCGTTCCTTTTAAACATGTATATAGGAAAATGGCAATATATTTAATGTTTACAAATTAACAACAGCTGCCGATGAGCTGTGAACAATGTCGACTTATTCCTGATCCATTATTGGATTATTGAAAATTGTCCCTCTATTTCACCAATTGCTGTCCTACTAATAGAGGAGTTATTGACGCATCAACGGAACCATCACTAACACATTTAACGCATCAAAACAAAAAGTGCCTCACTAAAATGGGATTTGGAGTGTGGTTAAGTTGAAGGCCAAAGCCCGTTTTACACGTTCTTATGTAGGGGGACAAGTCAGTTGTGTTATTGTGTTAAATTTGAATGTTGGCCTTTTAGACCTAAATCACCACTAAGATTTATTTTTTGACACAGAGTTACAAAGAACAATCAATAAGCATGGACAGGATGAACAGAAAATTGAAGATGCGGTTTTAGTGGGCTGTTCCAAATCATGTGTTGCAGAATTTGCATTGGATCTTGGTAAATAAGTGCTATCTTTGTTTTCTGATTATTTTTATTTGAAAACTTTGTTACACTATTAGACATGTCATTATAATTATTTTTTATTTGTTGGAAATTATGTGTCAATGCCATTTTATTGATAATAAACTTTTCACTACCTTGTTCACAAAGAGGATGAATCCATCATGGTGAAACTATCTCTTAAACATTATGTAATTGACTATGTTCATGCAGCTTCAAATCATTCTCAATATGTATAGATCAAAAGAGAACATTTATTTAGTTTTGTCCTCATGTGATGTGATATCATCTCCATACCTAGGAGCTCTTCTGATTTCACCAAGAGTCCTTGTATTTGACATTTAAATCCTGAATGTTGGGGCAGTGGTGAAATCTAAATACTGTGAACTGGTTCTGCCCCTTAATGTGGCAATCATGAGAGGGCTAGAAAAGGGGTTAAGGGTGCAAATGTCCCATGGCCCACTACCATAAACTATTAATCTGAAAATTAAATATTGGGAAGTGTGTTTAGGATGTCTTTTTGCAGGAATAAGTCAGCAAGCAGGAATTGTGCAAGGCCTTTGCTAGCCTGGAACTTTTGGGTTTGTGAATGGACTGGGGGTCTGTGCTCTGCAGGCATGGCCTATCCCACTAGACTATTTTAAGGTGGACTGCAGTATCTGAGACTGACTAGGTTGCAAGACTACAGTAAGCATGTATAATGTTCATGGAGGTGTTTGACAGTGAGCACAGGGTAAGATGAGACAGTTACAGGAAATGGAGGTTACAGGAAAATGATGGCACGCTGTGTAAGTCCAGTGACCTCCATCTGGGTGGTCCGTCACATGTTCCATATGAGTAGGACCATCCACACTGAGATCTGAGAGTATGGAGCACATTAAATGGCCATTTATTTGTACTTGCCCCCCAGGGTGACAGGTTGCCAGCCCTCCCTGGGTGCAGTTACATTTTTCTATTTGGTTGGAGGTGGAGAAATCAGCTAATTGCCCCAGTATTTTGTTTCTCATACTAGGCAGCATGCTCATCATAAGAAGCTCATGAGCCATCTTGCTGTGTACTTGAAATGCTGAGCTCATCTTCTGATTGTTTGTTTTTGTGTGGTTATATCTATGTTGTACTGTATATATTTCCCTAATGATAGAACACCAGGAATATGTTTGTGCTTTGTAATTTTATTATGGAGCATGTAGGAGTATTGGCGTGGGTAACCCATAGCCATGTTCTTGATTCTCTCATGGTCAGCAATACATTGCTTTAGACAAATATCTAATGTGCACTATGAGAAATGTGTCCCTGCTTTGGAGACTGGCCTGAGAATGAATCTTGTATGCAGTGATAGTGATCTTCTATTGGGATTTCAGCTTTGTTGTCGTTTTAATAACTTCTATTTCCTGATATTTGTTCACACATAAAAATCACGCAGACTTATTTTGACTGTTTTTCTGTATTGCCTTTTATGGTTTAGGATGCTTAGAAAAATCCAGTTTGGAAGCCGACTTAGATGGGACCTTCACCTTCCTACCCAAAGCACTCCTGCTTCTAGAAGGGAAATGTGCTCCACTAGTGGCTCAGGTATAACTGCATGTTTTTTTATTGACCTAACTTCCACATTATGCTGTCCTAGTAACCTCGTGTACAGTGCTTGTCCTTCCAAATTTAATGGGTTGGCTGGGATATATTAACCTCATCCTAAATTTAGTCTTAGAACAATAAACTTAGATTTTCATGCATTTGTTTTGTTATATATTTGTGGAAATAGGTGGCTGCATTAAACAATATGTAGGAATATCTAAAGGACTCATTGTGGCTAGAGGGGTATCCGCTAGCCCAGGCATAGGTAACCTTTGGCACTCCAGATGTTTTGGACTACACCTCCCATGATGTTTTGCCAGCAATATGGGTATAAGAGCATTATGGGGGATGTAGTCCATAACATCTGGAGTGCCGAAGGTTGCCTATCCCTGCGCTAGCCCTTGCTGACACTGCCAAAAGATCGTCCGGGGTTGCTGTTTCTCTTATGCAGAGAGAACTTGCCGGTATTTTGTTTACCGACTGCATGGATCAGTTGGATCAGTCTGATATGAAAATGGTATAGGTTTTCTTTGAAATGGTAAAAAGAGCAAATAATTTTTTGAGACCTAAGCAGGGACTAACTGAAGTGCAAGCTACTGAGTTTTTGACTGTTCTCAGTACTCATAGTTCGGTTTGTTACACTAAAAAAAGATTGGAAGCACCATAATCATACTAGCTATTGAGACCCTGTCACTGCCTCTGCACTTTCACTTTGGAAATGTTTTTTTTTTTTTCTTCATATATTAAAAGATATATTCAATAATGTTTAGTGCAGTAGCTCCACCCTCTGGCTTCTTATATAATTTAAAAAGTTTTACTTCCTCATTCAACCATCCAACAATTTTGAACACATGGAGTGCCAAGCAAATCGGAGCTGTGCTGGTAGTGCACACACCTGCATACAGTTTTCCTGTGTGACTTCCTGTAATAGTGTTAAATCTTATATTCATTCATGCTTTGTTTGTTTGTGTATCTATTTGTCTGTCAGTGTATTTGTCTGTCTAATCATTTGCCTAAACATTATTCACAAGAAAGTGCATGAATTATAAAGCACAGCTTAACATCTTTTAAATTTTTTATAATTGTTGAGAATATTTGTCAATTTTTAATTATACTCCCTGGTTAAACAACATTCCCAGAGGCCAACTTAGACGAATTAGACGAAATTGTACGGATACTGAAATTTTTAAAAATCAAGCACAAGTTTTGAAAGGATGTTTTTTAGATAAGAAATATCCACAACAGTTGGTACAAAAAGCGTATGAAGAAACTGCTATTTTAGAACAGGATGATCTTATTAACAAGAAAACTACTAGGGAGAATGTGGATAACAAGGAGTTGAACAACATACCATTGGTATTTGATTTCAATATTGCACATAAAGACATTAAAAAAATAGTTAATAAGTATTGGCGCCTACTAAGGGAGGATACAGAATTGGCCAAAATCATACCACAAAAACCTTTTATTAGGGGTGCACCAAATCTTAACCTCATTCTAACTCATTATCATCCCAAAAAAAATCCACACAAACATTTTATGAATGAGAAAAAAGGATTTTATTCCTGTGGTAAATGCACTGGATGTAAGTACAGTAGGAACAGAACCCTGAAAGGCATAAGTAAATTTAGTAGTACATATACAGGGAGTGCAGAATTATTAGGCAAATGAGTATTTTGACCACATCATCCTCTTTATGCATGTTGTCTTACTTCAAGCTGTATAGGCTCGAAAGCCTACTACCAATTAAGCATATTAGGTGATGTGCATCTCTGTAATGAGAAGGGGTGTGGTCTAATGACATCAACACCCTATATCAGGTGTGCATAATTATTAGGCAACTTCATTTCCTTTGGCAAAATGGGTCAAAAGAAGGACTTGACAGGCTCAGAAAAGTCAAAAATAGTGAGATATCTTGCAGAGGGATGCAGCACTCTTAAAATTGCAAAGCTTCTGAAGCGTGATCATCGAACAATCAAGCGTTTCATTCAAAATAGTCAACAGGGTCGCAAGAAGCGTGTGGAGAAACCAAGGCGCAAAATAACTGCCCATGAACTGAGAAAAGTCAAGCGTGCAGCTGCTAAGATGCCACTTGCCACCACTTTGGCCATATTTCAGAGCTGCAACATCACTGGAGTGCCCAAAAGCACAAGGTGTGCAATATTCAGAGACATGGCCAAGGTAAGAAAGGCTGAAAGACGACCACCACTGAACAAGACACACAAGCTGAAACGTCAAGACTGGGCCAAGAAATATCTCAAGACTGATTTTTCTAAGGTTTTATGGACTGATGAATTGAGAGTGAGTCTTGATGGGCCAGATGGATGGGCCCGTGGCTGGATTGGTAAAGGGCAGAGAGCTCCAGTCCGACTCAGACGCCAGCAAGGTGGAGGTGGAGTACTGGTTTGGGCTGGTATCATCAAAGATGAGCTTGTGGGGCCTTTTCGGGTTGAGGATGGAGTCAAGCTCAACTCCCAGTCCTACTGCCAGTTTCTGGAAGACACCTTCTTCAAGCAGTGGTACAGGAAGAAGTCTGCATCCTTCAAGAAAAACATGATTTTCATGCAGGACAATGCTCCATCACACGCGTCCAAGTACTCCACAGCGTGGCTGGCAAGAAAGGGTATAAAAGAAGAAAATCTAATGACATGGCCTCCTTGTTCACCTGATCTGAACCCCATTGAGAACCAGTGGTCCATCATCAAATGTGAGATTTACAAGGAGGGAAAACAGTACACCTCTCTGAACAGTGTCTGGGAGGCTGTGGTTGCTGCTGCACGCAATGTTGATGGTGAACAGATCAAAACACTGACAGAATCCATGGATGGCAGGCTTTTGAGTGTCCTTGCAAAGAAAGGTGGCTATATTGGTCACTGATTTGTTTTTGTTATGTTTTTGAATGTCAGAAATGTATATTTGTGAATGTTGAGATGTTATATTGGTTTCACTGGTAAAAATAAATAATTGAAATGGGTATATATTTGTTTTTTGTTAAGTTGCCTAATAATTATGCACAGTAATAGTCACCTGCACACACAGATATCCCCCTAAAATAGCTATAACTAAAAACAAACTAAAAACTACTTCCAAAAATATTCAGCTTTGATATTAAGGAGTTTTTTGGGTTCATTGAGAACATGGTTGTTGTTCAATAATAAAATTAATCCTCAAAATACAACTTGCCTAATAATTCTGCACTCCCTGTAAT
Source organism: Pelobates fuscus (assembly GCF_036172605.1). Taxonomy (NCBI): domain Eukaryota; kingdom Metazoa; phylum Chordata; class Amphibia; order Anura; family Pelobatidae; genus Pelobates; species Pelobates fuscus. Next base: position 89,145,768 of record NC_086326.1, read on the forward strand.
GGTAATGAATTTAGTATTAATAATTTTATTATGTGTTTTACAAGGAGTGTTATTTATCTTTTAGTTTGTCCATGTGGACAACAATACGTGGGGCGAACTTTACGTCCACTTCATAAGAGAATAGGGGAGCATGTTAACAATATTTTGAAAGGAGTTGCACAACATAGTGTCTCAGCACATTTTAAATTAAAACACAATAAGGACCCTAAGGGTTTAACGCTTTTAGGTATAGAAGTAGTAAACAAATCTTTTAGAGGGGGTTCATAGATTAAAGACATTGGAACCACATGGTTTAAATATAGAATTTGATCTTTTTAATTTTTTATAATTTTTTATAATATTTTTCAATTTTAAATTATATTCTAGTACTATGAATAATAATCTATCCTCCTTTTTTATAATCTTGTATTTTAGCCTTTTTGCATCTCCTATTTTTTTTAGCAATTATCATTATTCATGACAATTATATTTTATATAATGTTTTTTCATCTTTTGAAATATATTATCTTAGCCATTTTTATCATGGTTTCATTTACATATATATATATTTTTTCAATTTGTTCTTTATTGTTTTCAAATAACAAATAACAGGGGGGTACAGAAAGGAAGAGGGGGAGGGGGGCAGTAAAATTTCAGTGTGTACGTTGTGTTACATGAAATGCAGTTGGTTGTTGTATACATCTTTGTAGATTGCTTTTACATGCATGCATTTTTAATTCCGACTTTCTACTTTGGTGACTACTGGCTTCCCAATCTGGTTTTCCCTGCCTGAGGCTTAACTAGAGTGGGGTCCCTTTGCCGTCAGATGGTCTAGTGTTGCCCATTGGGCTTTTACGTTGGGGCTCTCGGTTTGGGATGCTGCGCAGGGTGGGGGCTGTATGGAATCTTGTCTCTAGAGGGGTAGAGTCTGCTCTAAGATCTGATCAGTAGTCTTTCTCCCTGTTATCATAGGGATTCTGGTTTTTGGTCGGTTCATGCTACCTTCGTTGTCAGCATCTGGTTTTGGTGTGCCAGGGGATATCAGCTAGGTCTCTTGGTTGCGGGGTCGGAGGGGGGGGAGGGAAGGTCCATAAAGACAATCTGTCCTGTGCCTTGTCTCCCGTCTGTTTCTGTGTTCGTGTCTGGGTGGTCTGTAATTGTATTACTGTGTCCTGCTAGGTGGGGAGGAGATTCGGGAGTGTTGTGCTTCTCAAACCGGCAGGTATCTGGGCCTTGGGCCTCTTGATTTTGATCATCTACTTGAGTGTCTGAGGTCTGTGTATGTGTCTCGCTAGCAAGTTGAAGGTAGGTCTGCCACATTGTGTTAGTGTGGGGGCCTAGTTTACTGATTTTCGTCTGGTACCACATTGTGAGTTCGTATTCAATTGTCGTAGTCATTGCAGATTCGATTTCCTTGAGCGAGGGCAGGTTGGGGGTTTTCCAACACCTGGCTATCAGTGTGGATACTGTACTCAATATCCGGTAGATCATCTTCCAGATTGGTTTAGGCGTGTTGTCCGGTAGCAGTCTGAGTAGTATTGTAGCTGGTTCGTGCGCCAGTTGGAAGTTTGTGACCTTCGTAATCAATGTTATGGTCTTCTTCCACAGGGAATTCACCTCCGCACACGTCCACCATATATGAAGCATAGTTCCTTTATTTGTGAGACAGCGCCAGCATAGATCCGATGCGGTTGCATACATGGAGTGTAGGTGAGTTGGGACCATGTACCACCTATATAAGATTTTTCTGGATGTTTCTAAGTGTGCGGCACAGGTGGTCAACCCCTCAAGGGCAGTGAAGATCTTGTCCCATTCAGTCGGGGAGAAAGTGGTTTGCAGGTCGTCCTGCCATTGTGTCAGGATTTTCCACATTGTCTCCTCTTTGGGGTTGGCGAGAGTGTTGTAACATATGGACACCGTTTTCTTCTGTGGTTTTGTCGAAAGGCATTGTGTTTCGAACTTCATGAGGGAGGATTGTAGGGTTTGTTTGATATTGTTGATCACGATGTCATGGACTAGCGCCTTGATCTGAAGGTATGCGAATGTAAAGTTAGAGGGTAGGTTGAATTCTTCTTGTAGTACTGGGAATGTTTTGAGTCCACTTTTGTCACAGAGGTGGAATACGTGTGTGATTCCTACTTTTTCCCAGTTTTGATACGGAAACGTACTGTTACAGTGGTTTAGAGTCTTAATCGGGGTTGCGAGGGCCCATGGGTGTGCTGAGCACAGTTTGTTTCTACAGGATTCCCATATCGTTAGAAGGTACTTGGTGGCTGGTAGTATATTCGGGGATGGTTATTGTAGGTGTTGGAGTGCCCACAGCATCGTTGGTAGGTCCAGTTTTCCGCAGTAGTTGCTCTCTATTGCTACCCATTGAGGTGTGTAGGTAGTCGATTGTGCTCCAATGACATTAGTGAGAGTGGTAGATTGATAGTATGCTTTTATGTTTTGGAAGCCCATTCCCCCCTCTTTCACATTCCTCATTAGTAGTGGTCTGGGAACTCTGGGGTGTTTGCCTCCCCAACTGAAGCGAAGGAGGGTCGTCTGTAATTTCGTTACGTAGTCTGGGGGAGCTTGATTTGAAGGGATCGGAATAGGTAGAGGATTTTGGGTAGAATTGTCATCTTCAGTGCTGCAATTCTTCCCATCCACGACAGAAACAGATTTTTCCAGGATTGCAGGAGGGTGTCGACTTCCTTCAATAGTCTCGTATAGTTGGCGCTAAAGAGTTCTTTGTCTTTGTGTGTTATTTTAATACCCAAGTATACCAGGTGGTCTTCTCTCCAGTCGTATCTGTGATTCTTTTTTAACCTTTCAACTGTGTGTTTGGGGATGTTGAGGCACATTGCTTTTGTTTTAGTGACGTTGAGCTTGTAGTATGAGTGTTGGCTGTATGCGTGTAGTTCTTTGTAGAGGGAGGGAAGTGTTGTGAGTGGTTGTGACGGGTCCCGTTTGTGATTGGAAATTTCCTGCGAGCAGAACCCCGCGTTAAGTACTGTTGCTGAGGATGTGCTGTATAGCGCTTTGATTGCGGAGAGAAACGCGTTTGGGAATCCGTAGGCGAGTAGAGTCTCCTGTAGAAAGTGCCAGTTTAGGCGGTCTAATGCTTTTTCGGCGTCTAGGGATAGCATAATGCTTTCTTTATTGGAGTTCTTTATGATGTGGTAAAGATCTAGTGCCTTCCTGGTGTTGTCTGGCCCTTGTCTTCCTTTCACGAATCCCACTTGATCCGTGTGGATTACCGTTGGTAAGATGGTACTGAGACGTTCGGCAAAGATTTTAGCGTAGAGTTTCGCGTCTGCATTCAGGAGGGAAATTGGTCTAAAATTTTGGCATGTTGTTGGGGGTTTCCCCGGTTTTGGGAGGGTAATGACATGGGCTGCTAGAAATTCGGGTGGGAAGGTCTCGTGTTGAGTGGCAGTGTTGAAAAACCTTGTGAGGGTCGGGGCCAGTTCTTGTTGGTAGGTCGAATAGTATGTGTTGGTGTAGCCATCTGGGCCTGGTGCTTTCCCTTTTGGCATTTTGTTTATGTGCTGCAGGACTTCGGTGGTAATCGGTGCGCACAATTGAGCTGATTGGTGCGCTTGGATTTTAGGTATAGTGCGCATCGCTAAGTATGTACGAATCATTGCTGGGGAGGGGTGGGGCTGGGTAGATTGGTCTTTCAGAATGTACAGAGTGGTGTAGTAATGCGCGAATTCGTTGCAGATTTGCGTTGGTTGCATTACTTTGTGGCCAGAGTGTATGTTTAAGAATGGTATTCTCGCTTGTGCTTGCTTAGTTCGTAGTCTTTGTGCCAACACTTTTGTCGCTTTATTTCCCATGGAGTAGGAAGTTGCTTTAAGTTTTAGTAGGGCTATACTTGCTTTCTGTGTATGGATTGCGTTTATGTCGTCCTTTACTGATTGGATCTGCTGCTAGAGGGCCGGGGACGGGTTCTTCTTATTTTCCCTGTGTAGGTCTTGTAGTTGTTTTAGGAGGGTGAGCAGATTGGTGTGGGTTGTTTTCTTCAGGTGTGATGCGTGATTCAGCAGGAGTCCTCTAATAACAGCTTTGTGAGCAAGCCATAGTGTGGCGGGGGACACGTTACCCCCGTCGTTGGTGGTGAAGTAGTGTTGGATTTCGCAGCGGATCTCGTCTGCGAATTTAGGGTCGTTGAGTAGTTGTTCGTTGAGCCTCCATGGGCTGCGGTTTTTGTATTGGTATGGATCAGCGAGCGTGAGTGTCACAGGGTTGTGATCTGATTCTGTGGAGGTGCTTATGTCACAGGATCTGACTTGGTGTAGGTGTGTGCTAAGCATTATGTAGCCGTCTATGCGGGAGTATGTGTTGTGCACTTGGGAATAGTGGGTGTATTCTCTGTCGTTTGGGTGGAAAGTTCTCCAGATATCGTAGAGGCCATAGGAGGCTAGTGTCTTGTTCAGTGACGTACATTGCTTATGTAGGTTTTTTTTCCTTTTGGGTGTGTGTATGGCTGTGGAGTCTGTATTGGGGTTCAGGATAAGGTTGAAATCCCCACATATTATCAGGGTACCCGTGTGTATTTTGTCTATCTTGTCTAGCAGCGTGGTTAAGTAGCTGTGCTGGTTCTCATTTGGGAAATAAGTGTTGACTATTGTGTACGTGTTGTTGTTTAATGTACATATCAGGATAATGTACCTACCCTGTGGATCTAGTTGGACTGTTATTTGGTCGAAGGCCAAGGCTTGGCTTACGAGAATTGACACTCCTCTACTTTTGATGGGAGAGGTAGTGTGGTATTGGTGAGGGAAGTGTCTGAGGCCCATGATGGGTTTAGTGTCGTGTTTAAAATGGGTCTCTTGCAGGCATATGATGTCCGCTTGTGTCTTTTTTATTTCTTTCAATATCGTTTATCTCTTGTGGGGCGAGTTTAACCCTCTAATGTTATGTGTGTATACTTTCATTGTGGCCCTTTGGTATGTGTTCTTGGATGTGTGTTAGCTTGACGCGTAGGCTGGGATGTGTGGTTCACCTTCAGTCTAAGCCGAGTATTGTGTGTCCGTTTATGTCTTGTGCGTCTGAGGCACCAAAGAGTAGTCGCTTGTCGCTGTGGGCTCTCTAGCGCCTTGGCGTGTTCTTTTAGGGGGGACAGTGTGAACGACGTGTCTCAGTATGGAGGGGGGGGGTAGCGTGGGGGTGAGAGTCGTCGATGGAAGGAGGAGGAAGGAAAAATCAGGGGTTATATATACAGGAGTAATGCAGTCTAACCGTATACAAACTTATAATACAATGGTCACTTTCAAGGGTGTGTGCCAGTTGTGGCACTTTTCGTGTGGGGGTTGTAGTGGTCGGGTCGAATCCAGCAGGTGGCAGTTATGGGCTCACTGGATTTAGGTTTTCCCCAATTGATCCGAGCGGCCTCATGTCCCGCCACGCAGTAGTGGCTGTGTTGCGACCTTGGGTTTGTTAGGGGTGCGGGGTTACACCTCAGGAGGCTGTGCAGTATTGGTCTGGCGCGTGGGTTGTCTTACTAGACCTACTGTTGCCTCTCCACCTGGTGGAGCTGAGTTGGTCACCTAATTGCTAAGTGAGCACTGCCAGCAACACGCTATTAAAACCTGTAATCTTGCAGACGTGGTTTGAGCGTTTGTTATCTTATTCATATGCAGGGTAGTCTCTAGACCGTCCATAGGAGTGCTATAGCAGCTGTAGGGGGGGAACATCCCATGTTGGGTTTAGTGGTTGTGCCCGCTATGACTGCGTTTAAGCTTCCGGGCGGGAGTAGATCTGTAGCTGTGCGGGTTTTTGCAGGGCCTTTGTTTAGCCGCGCTCTCTGCAAGGGAGTGGGCATTGCACGTCTTATCCCTTAATGGGGGTGTGGTGGCGGTTGGCTGTGCTACTGGCGTTTACCCCTGGTCGGGCTAGCTGTAGAGCTATTTTGTGGCTGGTCTTACGGACTTTGTGACCTGCCACATATGGGCTTGTCCTTGCTATGTCCTTATATTAAAAGTATACTTGTGGTACCATGTGGTAAGTCCCTAGTGGGTCAACTTAATATCAAGCTTAAAACATTTAAACACAACATAATTAACATTTTGAAACATTACACTTGCTGGTACGTGGGAGGTCAACAGCTGCCATCTCTCGGCGAAGCCCTTTTCGACCTCTGCAGTCCATTCTGTACTGGATGCCGTGCTAGCGCCGTCTGGGTGAAGGTTCTGGGCTATGCCCCATGTTTGCAGCAGTACCATCCCCTCAGATGGTGAGGCAGCTACGGTGAGTTTCCCGCTTTTGGTGATGAACAGTTTCGCTGGGTATCCCCACCTATAGGGGATGTTATGTCAGTGTTTCCGACACATTTTTAAAGGATCGTCTGCGTCGTAGGGTATCCGCTGATAGGTCCGTGAACAGGAGGACGTTGTTGTATTTAGTAGATAGGTCCTTCTTCGTTCTGTGGGCACGGAGAATTTGGTCTTTCACGTGGTAATAATGCATCCTCATGAGTACGTCTCGCGGTGTGGAGGCAGGGAGGTGCTGCGGCCTTGGGATTCTGTGGATGCGGTCCAGGAGGAACATATCGGTTGGTATGTCAGGTAAGATGTGCTAGAATAGTTCCACTGTGTATGCTGTTAGGTCTTGTATCGACACCTCTTCTGGCACTCCCCGCAGCCTGATGTTGTTGCGGCGAGATCTGTCCTCCACGTCTGCCAGCTTGGAGTCGTGGAGTGCAAGTTTGTGTTCTATTTCGCCCATGCGGTCCTCTATTGCTGTGTGGGCAGCTTCTTTGTCCGCCATCTTACCCTCCAGGCGCGTGGTCCGGGCATCGAGGACTGTCATATCTTTTTGCAGTGCTGCTATTGCTGTAGTGATTGTCACTTGCATTTTGGTGACAGCAGTGTCCAGCATTGATTGCAAGATTTGAGGGGTCACAGGAGTATCTGTATTTCTTTCCAGTGCTTCAGTGTGGTCTGCGTCCGGGTCTGAGTCGGCGCCATCTTGGACCCGGTTGTCGGTCTGTTTATGTTGCGGCGTTCTGGCCGCAAAGAAGGTCGTCTTGTCTTTTGTTTCCGTCGATTTTTTTAGTGCGGTGCTGGGACATCGCGCCCACTTCGTCGGTGCCAGGGAATTAACAGAAAATTGTAAATATGCCGCGTTTAAGAGCCCGAGACTGTGGAGCTCTTTCAGTGTGCTGCCATACTCGTCCGACGTCCGGCCACGCCCCCGTTTAATTTACATTTTAAATGTAAATGTTTTCTTGTTTACTATTCAATGCTTATTAATATTTTACACTGGTGTGCATTTCTATGTATAAGGTTGCAAAGGAATATATTACAACCTTGAATTATGTTCAACATTTTAACAGCTTAGTGGATCCTCTAGCCAGATATGTTCAGTGTCCAATAAAGAAGTCATTTAGAACTGACCTATCAGCAAGCCGTTTTGCGGACTTATTTGGGCGAACACGCCCCCTTTTTAGGACTTATAATGGGACTGTGGTGTGATAATGATCTGATGAAGCCGAACCCCTCGGCGAAACGCGTCATCACGCTCTGACGTCATTATGCTTGACAGCCGCTAAGCCCCGCCTCTCGGAAGTGTTGGAACCAGGAAGTCTTTCAGGCACACAGAGACTCTGTCCAGCCGGCGCCGAAATAGAGACTGCATAGAACAGCACTTACCATAAGGAGGAAAAAGACAAAGAGGGACTTACCTGCCAGATATAGCGATTTTTTAAAGAGTCATTAAAGGATTTCAACTTCACCACAGTTTCCAGCCTGCATCATTGCATGAGAAGCCATCAAAGTTTAGAGCAGATTTGATTGCTCTACCCTTGTGAGTGTTTTGGTTAATATTTTCTTAATATTTATATTTTAACATATTATTCTATGCATTTTCCCTTCTCTTTTTGAGACACATATTGGATTGCTGACAGAAGCTTTAAAGCAAATTCCATAACTGGGAAGGTTAAGTATTGGTTTCCTATTGCGCAAAATTGTTGCACAAAAAGATTTTTTGCACATTTTGTATATTTATATTTATATATTTGTAAGTGTGTTGCAAATTGATGCACTTGATCACTTTATCTGTACAATATTGCACTAATTGTCTTCACTGTTTAAAAATTATTTTGGGTCTTAAAGGCACAGAGCACTTTATCTTTTGTCTTGTCACAGCTTAACATTAACAGTTAAAAAAAAAAAAAAAAAAATGTAACAGAACATTCATTTAGGAAATAAGAATAAATATTTATAATATATATGCACTCAACTACTATATAAAAAAAATACAGTGAATGTGCTTAAAGTTTGTGACGGTCAGAACCATGGTGGTACTGTGTATACTCAGATGGAAGGTTTGTGTCATTTCCTCGAACATGCAAGCTGAACTGACGAGCAGTCATGCCGAATTACCTGTGCTTCACCTTTGAAGGGTTCTGAGAAACATTGTCAGTTGAGTAGAAATAAAAACACACAGAAATAAATTCTGCACTCAAGTTTTCATTACCCATGGGCAGAAGCAATGGCTACAGTGTCCATCAGTCCAAATAGCACTGCATTTTTTCTGGTATGCATAGAGACCATGAAAATACCCAGGGCAGTGGGGCACAAACTTAGGAATGTCCTGCCAGGTTCAATGAGAAGTATTCTTGACATATTTAACATTGTATGTGCAAGGGGCAGACGTTACAGTGGGGGTCCCTGTGTCACTTGTTATTGCTCAGAATTGGACCTGAGCAACTGGTCATTTTGGCAACTGGATTTATAGTTGCTGTTGGCATAGGTTAATTATCCCATCAGGTTTAACTGAAAATATATATAGAGAAATATATACAGATAGATTAATCTCCCTAAAAACTCACATATTTTTGTAATTTGATCTTTATTAAAAGCTTATGCTCATTCCATGCATTGCTATGTTTCTTTGATATGTTGGCATTTACAAATTCTGCTGTCTATCCCAGGTGCCTGCTAATGTCTCTGTTAAGCACAATATTTGCACATGCCTTCCTTTACCTCTTCTAACAGATGTTGACGTATCGCTCACAGTTCTGTGTATTGTGTTTAAAGAGTGTAACTAACTAGCAGTCATTTCTAGGCTTGTGGAAACCTATTTGGCAGAGCTATGCAATGGTTCATTTTGCAAGCCCCAGCAAAGAGGACCTTCACATTTATAAACATGCCCCTAGGACATACTTAAGGGCACTATACCACCAGTTACTTTTCTGTCATTCCTGCCAGAGGACTGAGAGCTTGTTGTAACACAGAACAGTTTATGGCTTCAAGCAGATCTGTCTACCGTTGATTCTACGAGGTTTGTTTCTGCTTGCCCAGGCTTGTGTCAGCTCTGCCGGCTAAGGTTAACAGCGACCGCCTGTTGTAATGCATAAAATACTGCTGGAGAGAGTTGCAATGCATTCTGTGATTTACAGACATAGTTACGGTAGTTTTCTTTAAGATGTTCTGTGCAAAATATTGCAAAGGATTTGCATCATTCAAGTAATTCAAATACAATACAGCGAAGAATGGTTTACGTGCTATACTACACGTGCTGTACTCTGCTGACCTCTCTGGCAGCAATAGAGAATGTAGAATCCTATTTTATATTGTAGCACAGCTGGTTGACTTATGCAACCCTTTAGTGGAATTTAGACAGGGAATCTGTAACTATTTTCAAGTCTCAGTGCCGCACATTTCGAAACCAATTTAATGTGAGATGTGCATGTTATGATAAAACTGTACGAGTAAAATTCAGACATTTTAAATAAACAATAATTCTGTGTGTCTATGTTGTTTTTCATCAAATATACAAGCAAATGTGATGAACTTCCGCAATGATCCCTCTTTATAAACTACTTACTGAAAATAATAAAAATTGGGAAATGCATAATGACTTCACAAAATGTTTTAGCATCATTCATAAGACTCACTTGATGTTTTTTTTTATATCTTTATTTTGATTTTGTGTGTGCAGCATAAGACATAAAGGCCATTTGATTGTAGTTATGTTTTATTTGCTATTTTCAGATTGAAAACATATTTGTTTAATCTGGAAAAGTTATGCTTGCTTAGTTTTTGGATTTTGTTCTGTAAAGTTTTTTGTTTTTTTTTTAATTCTTTATTTTTGTTGTGCAGGTGATTACAGGGCATTGTCATACGCCACAACAGCGTTAAATTGCATCAAGTTACATATGAGTTAAACAGTGGCATGAGAAACTTGCACAAATTTTGTTTTTGTTGAACATGCTAATCTAGGCAATTTTATGTATACGTTAACAATCTATGTGATAAACGATTAGAGCTGCATTGGGTCCCAGCGTTGCACATAAAAAGAAAACAGTGGTCTAGCGCTTATGTTTGTGTCTGCATGCTGAGTTACATGCTAGAGGGTTCACTTTCGTAATCGCTTATTAAGTCGCAATATAACTGTATATGTAGCCTATCTCATCTATACAGTCCGTGTGTATACTAGTTTAGTCGCAAGATTTTGTAAGTGCAGAGTATAACAGACATTACAGTCACATTACACGTGGGAGTATACAGGGATATACAAGAGTAAGCTTAAGAAGGTTGGGAAATTTCAAAATACTGCACTTTATATAATAACCAGAAATAAAATGATAAAAGGAGACTTGCAGGGAGGAGAGAGTAAAATAAATCAATCATCAGGCTGCTCTAGCTGAGTAACGTGTAAAATATCGCTACAATACTTCATATATGTGCAGGTGGACAAATACAAATATAAAGCCATGGTGATTTATGGATGTTAGGTGAAAGTCACTTGTATTAAAGTAGTTACTCGGCAGGTCATTGGAGCTGAAGGCGCCTTGCAGACATCTTGTCTTCGTGCCACAGGCGAAGTCCCCTGTACCCCTTCATGGGCAAAGCAAGGATTCCCGGTTGGTGGGCTCTTTATGAGGCTGGCATGATACCTGGGTTCCCTGTGTGTTGCTGGCAAGAGGTAGCCGGCTTGAGGGCTGTGCCGTCGAGGTTGGTGCTCGGATTGCGCCGTCTGCCTGTGTCTGCACCTCGGCGGTGTCACCTGAGGGACACACAGTTGGTGCTGCTCCTGGCACCGTTCTCCGGTAGGTTGGCACTGGTGGGTAGGAGCTTGTCTGCTCTTTTGCCGCTTTGTTTGTGTTTGACTTTTCAGTCTTATGCTAGTGAGTCCGCCATGTGAGTGGGCTGTAGAAGGAGCGAGCTCCGGTCTGGCGGACATCTTGTTTTGGGCCTCGAGCTCATGTGTCAGCGTTGTATTGCCTCCAGGCGCTTTTGCTATGGGGTGAGGACCGGGATATCCCCCCCGGTCCAGAGGCGGGGGGATCGGGACCGGGACCGCGATGGTCAGATTCATTGTTGTACTCCGTAGGGCAGGATAGTGGAGCGGCGGCCGTCCACTCCACTCACCGCCAGGTAGGTCCCGCTTGGTGCGGCGGAAATCTCTCCCCCGAGGGACTAAAACTCTGCGAGCTAGCCTCTCCTCGGCTCCGGTGGCCCGCAATCACCGTGGGTCGCAGTTGTGGGTCCTTTAAGCGTTCAAAAGTCCCTATATTCAGGCTTAATTCTGCACTTTTCGCAGGAGCAGATCCTTCCTGCGACCGTTAGGCTTGGCGGCCCGGCCCCGCCCCCCCTTGTTCTGTAAAGTTATCTATGGTTTGTATATAAAAGTACACAGAGCTAGACTTGGTTGGAGTAGAACTACATTTGAGTTGACGTGAAGCCAGACTTGGCTAGCAGCAGAGCTAGATTTGTGTAGGGGAGCTAGCCGTGAGTTGAATAAAAAACATTGTGACATCCTAATTAAATATAACAGCCACATTTGCTGAGAATCATGGCAACCATACTTGTCTAACGATGTCTGTTGCTGTTTTTCCAATATTATACATATATTTTTTTTTATAAAATAAACCTTATACGTAGAAAGTATAGAGGAATGAAAGAGGGAAAAATACCTTAATTTGGAGCTCTGAAACTGGAATAATATAGGGATCCACCAAACCTATAAGGATAGTTTGCTGGAGGGAAGTGATACTATAAGTATAGCAGCAAAGAATCCAGGAGCAAATCCAATATAAATAAGATGAGTAAAATAAATCAGTGTATTACAATGCAACTGCAATGTTGAATCAATTCTTAGATACAGTGTTACTAAAATGTTAAATTGTTACTTGTTACTATTTTAAGTTGTTACTTGATACTTTTTTGTAAAAAAAATAAAATAAAAATAAAATATCAGTACTGGTGTAGAAAACTCAGGCCTCTAAGTATGTGCAGATATCTGTATGGAATGGATAACTTCAACCTAGGGAACGAAAAAATCCCAAGGTTTCTTTATACCAAATGTTATACTTTCATATGATTTTATTAAATGAAAGATGCAATGATTTAATTGGTAAAAATTGATGATAGCAGATATATTTATATTATATTATATATTGTGGCAGAAACCAGTACAAAAAGCTGGCTGCCCTAAGCAATATGAAATATCGCCAAAAACAACTGGGGTTATAAGATAGAAAAAATATTTATTAAAGATAAAAATATATTAAAGAATAAAATCACAATAGCAGCAATAAACTTTCAGGTAAAAATTGCACAGAAAAACCTTGTTCACAGGCTCGGATGGATGCGGATTACTATTCACTCCAATGTCTCTATTTTGATCGCCGGTGAGGACGGCTTGTGTGCCACAGTGCGTTCCACCTCCAGCCTCACTTGGGGGGACTGCACTGCTCGTCGAATGCTGATCTTGAGACGCCTGGACTCCGGAATGGCTGTTGGGCTCCTGTGCTGATACCTCGGTCTACTGCTTCTGTGTGAACGTTCTATTTGCCACCTGACGCGTTTCGTAAGGAATTGCCTTACTTCTTCAGAGTGTATGGTATTCTGTGTATAACAGTGCTTATATACCCTCAGTTGTTCATTAGTTAATCGGTTACAATCCGTGTATAATGATGGTTCTTCTAAATTCATTCTTGTGACATATAAATCAACGGAACGCAGATGAAAATATTTTGCAATACAAATAAAGATTTTAAACAGATATAGTAGAATGATACATTACATTAGTGATAATATAGACATACAATTACTTTGCAATACAAATGAAGATTTCAGGAGAATGTAATGAAACAATACATTAGTGATAATATAGACATAAGATTATTTAGACATAAAATGATTACATAAAATCATATAGACATAAAATTATTTTCTTCTATTTGGAGTTCTGTAATGAAAAAATAATGGGGAGACGGGAGAAAAAACATTAATAGTCTTATCATAAAAAAACTGCTGTAGAACTTGAATGTCTCTTTATGAAGGATCGCAAAATATATTTTGAAACATAATTTGGACTCATTATTTCAGATTGTTAGGTTTATAAACTAAATATAAATTCAGAAATTTGGAGATTTAGATCGAAAAATTAAGATCGAAAAATTAGAAGAAGTGTTTGGATAAGACATACTGCATATAGAGAAAAGGAAGAAGAATCTAATATCGATAAATTGTAAAAATGTAAAAAATGTAAAAGATGGACAGTGGAGGGGATTAAAAGTTCTGGGAATGGAAGAATTAAAGAATTATAAGATCAGAAGTAGTAGATGAAACATAAAAAATAATAAATTGTACGGATAACATGGTAGGATAAATCTTATTTGTTCCAAAACACCCAATACCGTTGGATACCATATCATATTATTCGTACTGTACTTCAATTGTATATAATTGATCGCAGAAAGTAATATAATGGGGATGTCTCAATTTACAGGGAGTGCAGAATTATTAGGCAAGTTGTATTTTTGAGGATTAATTTTATTATTGAACAACAACCATGTTCTCAATGAACCCAAAAAACTCATTAATATCAAAGCTGAATATTTTTGGAAGTAGTTTTTAGTTTGTTTTTAGTTTTAGCTATTTTAGGGGGATATCTGTGTGTGCAGGTGACTATTACTGTGCATAATTATTAGGCAACTTAACAAAAAACAAATATATACCCATTTCAATTATTTATTTTTACCAGTGAAACCAATATAACATCTCAACATTCACAAATATACATTTCTGACATTCAAAAACAAAACAAAAACAAATCAGTGACCAATATAGCCACCTTTCTTTGCAAGGACACTCAAAAGCCTGCCATCCATGGATTCTGTCAGTGTTTTGATCTGTTCACCATCAACATTGCGTGCAGAAGCAACCACAGCCTCCCAGACACTGTTCAGAGAGGTGTACTGTTTTCCCTCCTTGTAAATCTCACATTTGATGATGGACCACAGGTTCTCAATGGGGTTCAGATCAGGTGAACAAGGAGGCCATGTCATTAGATTTTCTTCTTTTATACCCTTTCTTGCCAGCCACGTTGTGGAGTACTTAGACGCGTGTGATGGAGCATTGTCCTGCATGAAAATCATGTTTTTCTTGAAGGATGCAGACTTCTTCCTGTACCACTGCTTGAAGAAGGTGTCTTCCAGAAACTGGCAGTAGGACTGGGAGTTGAACTTGACTCCATCCTCAACCCGAAAAGGCCCCACAAGCTCATCTTTGATGATACCAGCCCAAACCAGTACTCCACCTCCACCTTGCTGGCGTCTGAGTCGGACTGGAGCTCTCTGCCCTTTACCAATCCAGCCACGGGCCCATCCATCTGGCCCATCAAGACTCACTCTCATTTCATCAGTCCATAAAACCTTAGAAAAATCCGTCTTGAGATATTTCTTGGCCCAGTCTTGACGTTTCAGCTTGTGTGTCTTGTTCAGTGGTGGTCGTCTTTCAGCCTTTCTTACCTTGGCCATGTCTCTGAGTATTGCATACCTTGTGCTTTTGGGCACTCCAGTGATGTTGCAGCTCTGAAATATGGCCAAACTGGTGGCAAGTGGCATCTTGGCAGCTGCACGCTTGACTTTTCTCAGTTCATGGGCAGTCATTTTGCGCCTTGGTTTTTCCACACGCTTCTTGCGACCCTGTTGACTATTTTGAATGAAACGCTTGATTGTTCGATGATCACGCTTCAGAAGCTTTGCAATTTTAAGAGTGCTGCATCCCTCTGCAAGATATCTCACTATTTTTGACTTTTCTGAGCCTGTCAAGTCCTTCTTTTGACCCATTTTGCCAAAGGAAAGGAAGTTCCCTAATAATTATGCACACCTGATATAGGGTGTTGATGTCATTAGACCACACCCCTTCTCATTACAGAGATGCACATCACCTAATATGCTTAATTGGTAGTAGGCTTTCGAGCCTATACAGCTTGGAGTAAGACAACATGCATAAAGAGGATGATGTGGTCAAAATACGAATTTGCCTAATAATTCTGCACTCCCTGTATATCACATATGTAAGAGGAATAATGCATGACACTGAAACTGGAATTCACAAAAATAATTGACGATTCATGTGAACATTTCAATAAAAGGGACTATATATGTGCTCTGCTGGGCCCTATGGATTGTAAAATGTATTAGTCTATCTCCTTACAGCTGCAAATGTATATTCTTTGATCTAAAACTTTATAGCAAAAATGGATGATGTATAATGTTGTGATCTAATGTGAAAATGATGTGTATCTTCAATATCTCTTATTAGGACTATTAAAAACCGGTTGCTAGAACAAGATTAAAAATAATAAATTTGTAAAAATAAGAACATACATGAAAAAATATATACTATAATCTTGTGGTTTGCAAAAAGGCAGTTGCTAGAAGATCTATAAATTCTTTGTAAATAAAAAATCATAGGGTTATTGTCCATCAATAATAGTCAATGAGACATGGTTAATGTAGAAAAGGAAGTCTAACAAAAGACTAGTAAGAGAAAAGGACACAGGGAGGATTTGGGTAATAAAAATAGGGGGGATGATGCAGAATACAGTGGAAGAATTTAAAATAATCGTGTGTTAAAAAATAGTAAAATGATAAAATGGTGCCAGAAAGCTGTATTATAAAAATGCATTAAGCTCAAAATCTACATTCAGACCATACGGAACTATGGTGTTTAGAGAGAATATCCATTTTGCTTCGGCTAGATCTAAATTAATATCTATGCTTCCTCCTCTCCAATGTGTGTTCACTTTTTCTATGGCCATGAAGGTTAAGCCTGCTGGATCTGCTCTATGTGTTTCTTTAAAATGTCTTGATAAATTGTGAGTTAGCAAGCCTTTCTTAATATTTCGAATGTGTTCTGAGATTCTGGTTTTTAGAGATCTTTTAGTCCTTCCAATGTATTGTTTCTGACATGGGCATGAGATGAGATAGATCACCCCTTGAGTGTTACAGTTCATATTGGTCTTGATTTTATACTCTTTCAGATCACTAGATGATATGAATTTCATACTCTTTTTTTGGGCCGTAGGATTGTTTCTACATCCAATGCATTTTTGGCATCTCAAAAACTTCTTCCATTTTCCTTTTCTTTTGCATTGTTTATAGATCTGATGGTGGGGGCTAGCATTAGTTTAAGATTAGGTGCCCTTGTGTAGATGATCTGTGGTCTATCTTCGATGATTTGTGCTAGGGTCGGGTCGCTTCTCAAGATTGCCCAATGTTTTTTGATTATTTTTTGGATTGTCTGTGATTGGTTACTATACTTGGTAATAAAAGCTGGAGCCTTATTTGGTATCTGTTCTGTTTTAGTCTTGTTTTGTAGAGTGTCTTCTCTTGGTATATTAAGGATTTTCTCTAGAGCTTCTCCCAGAAGTGCAGGAGGATATCCTTTTGGGATAAATCTCCCCTTCATCTCTTCCATCTGTTCTCTACAAACATCGGGTTTTGAACAATTTCGTCTGATTCTTCTAAACTGATTTTGAGGGATGTTTTTTAGCCATACAGGTCTGTGGTGGCTATTGTAGGGAATGAAGCTGTTGCAGTCCACATTCTTTTTGAAGGTCTTGGTTTGCAGTTTGCTCTCTTCTATGTATATATTAAGATCTAAGAATTCGACTTGTATATATAGATATATATATTTTTTAACCTTGATGCAATTTTTTATTTTTTTTAGGCGCAGGCTCTTCTACGCTGGCATGAGACCCACCAATTCTGCAGTAAAACAGGGAATCCTACAAAAAAGAATCTATCTGGAAGCAAACGAATCTGCAGCACAAATGGGCTGATTTATTACCCACAAGTGAGTTAAAGGCTACAGTAGCATCAGGGGATAATTTACAAGCGTACAAAGTTTTATCACCTGTCTTTCATATGGCAGGGATCACATTTTAATGTACAATACACAGGGCCGGTGCAAGGATTTTTGCAGCCCTAAGCAAACAATATTTTGCTGCCCCACACGCACCACTAATGGTGTAACGTCACACAAACCACACTCACATATGCTTTAAATTGGTGGGGCATCTTAATGTCCCACCCATACAAACACCATTTCACTGGCACAAACACACACAAGCAAGCTCATACTCATAAGCTTTCTGACACACATAAGCTCACTATAGACAATTTCGCTATAGACAATTTCACTCATGCGATCACACACAAGCTCACTACAGAAAAGCTCACTGTCATATACACAGACAAGCACACTACACAATAGCTCACTGACATACACATGCAGACAAAAGCTCACACAGACAGACACACTCTTATAGACAAGTTCACAATGACACACACTAAAGCTCACTATACCCAAGCTCAAAGTGAAAAGTGACACACCAAAGCTCATTATAGACAAGTTCACACTGATACACACCTAAGCTCACTTTAGACAAGTTTACACTGATACACATCCAAGTTCACTATAGGCAAGCTTACACTTGACATACACCTAAGCTCACTAAAGACAAGCCGCTGACGCCTCACTGCCATACTGATCCCATCCTGAAATGTACTGCCTTTATAAATCCGTAAAACAGTTTTACAATCCTTTACTGGGTCTGCCTGGGCGGCCAAATCACCCGGTCAGACCCAGACAACATTGCAGCTGCAGTTTTGCCTCTGGTGCCCTAGGCCACCGCCTAAGTGGCCTAAGGAACTTGCCAGCCCCAACAATACAGATAATCTGTGGCTGAAAGCACTGTACATATAATACTCTAGATACTCAATTCCTTCTTAAGGGGTATAGGCACTTAAAGACCATCAGAGTTATTCACTAAAGTCTGAATGGCCCCATACAGAATGGAGTAAAATCATCCGGTGCTGTATGGACACATTTAGACTGCAACATCTGGACATGGTTCACGCTATTTAACAATGTCTGGAGTTCTCACTGCAGGCTCCGAATGAGAGTGAATTTAGTCTGGATTTCAACCGGATCAAACACTCACGCATGGCTGAAATCCAGAATTGGATTTTTACAATCCGGGCCTGGCTTTTAAACCTCCCAACATATTGCCCGCTGGCAGTGCTTGCAGTCAGAATTCGACCATACTCACCGTATTTTGTCCATTTGGACAAAATCCAGGGTTTTAAGTGAAGAACCCTGCATATTTGTCAAGCTAAACTTATATATTTCTTGAGAAAACGGTTAAGGAGCCACTAGAAAAACCCGGACCGCTTTATCTGAATGCCGTTTAGTAGATATGGAAATGTTATGATTGCAGGGTTAGCTTACCTCCAGTAGCTGTCTTCCTGTGTGAACCAAGCCAGACTCTCTTCCCAATCAAATGTAAAACTATGGCCTTTTGGAATACTAAAGAACAATTTGAGAGCAATATAATTTGCCTGGAATTTCATCCGTTTTACCTGGATAAATTTGTTCCTAAATGCAGAGGTGTAATATAAGCCTGATATGCCCTTTAACAGCCCCCTCCAACAAAATCCACAAGCTTAGTTATTCATTAAACTATGAATTCTATAAACTTAATCTGGAAATTGCAGGATTTAGGCACAAGTAGACAAATAAAAAGTAGGAAAACAAAAATAATATATCCAACTCTGCTATATTGTCCTAGAATTTACAATTCCATAGCCAATTCCTGACAGTCAACTTTTCAGACAAAAGTATGATTGTTTGATCCTGTATTTTCTCCAGTTTTATGCCAATACAAATAAATAATCTTTGCAATATATGAACAGCAGACCACACACACAATAATATGTTTGTCTCTGATGTATGCTCAGGCAGGGCCTCCTGTGTTTGAAATTTATTATACACATTATTTTTCATTGAAACCTGGGTTCTTTTGAATGGAAAATCTGTATTGTTAAAGAGGTTTTACTAATTATATTGTAATAGCATCTAGACCAAAAAAAGTAGATCCCTAGATGTTTTAAAACTACAACTTCCATGATGCTTTGTCATTCTAAAAGGGAGTTGTAGTTCTACAACATCTGGGGATCTACTTTTTGGGCACGCCAGATCTAGCCTATGCGCAAATGAGTGAACGAATGCCATGCGGTTTTGTTGGAGTGATTGTACATTGCTTAAGAACTATTTTTTATGCTAGGAGTCTTTATGCTGATCTAAATAATCTTTATTTTATAAATATAGACATCGAGGCACGGTGTCATATCACACTAAATTAACGTTAAAAAGGCTTTTCACTTAATGTTGATGGGCATTCTAACACTATTTCCCACCCCCCATTTCCTATAACATTCTGTAATAACCAATGCTGGATATATGAATATGTAGTGGCTGGATACTGAAGTTTAACTTCTGTAAATATTGTCTCTAGGATTTGGGAGTGTTTGAGTGTTAAGTCTTATTTCTGTTTTTATTTGTTTCCTTATTTGTGTCGGCGAGGATAAGGGTTTACCTTGACCCTTCTATATAAGCTGTTATTTTTGCCTTTTTTATTTTATTTATTTTAAATTTTTTTATTGTTCGTCCAAAAGGTTACATGACATTTTATATGTAGGTTGTTCACATAATTCATTTGGGATATGCACACAATAGTTTTAGCTAAAATCTTACAATCCTCACCATTGATACATTGTTACATTCATTCAGGGCCGCCACCAGAAATTTTGGGGCCCCTAGCTCAGCTCAGGGTCTGGGCCCCCAGGGGCCCGCCTCCAAATACTGCCCACTGGGTCCGCCTCCAAATACCGCCCACAGGAATACATACACAGACACAAACACACACACTGATACAAAAGGACACAGATACATACTAACAGACAAAAATACTGAAACAGACATACACGCATACAGGCATACACACTGACACACACATACTGAGACATACACACAGGCATACATAGTAAAAGACAGACACATACTAACATACATACAGACACACATGCATGAAGACATAAAGACACATACATACATACAGACACCGACATCCATACACACATATACATACACACATTCATACATACAGACACTGACATCCATACACACATACATTCATAATGGCATACAGACATACAGACTGACATAAATGCATATATACAGGCCTACTGACAGACATACATGCATACAGACATCCATACGTTCATAATGATAAGCAGACATACATTCATACTGACATACAGACATACATATATACATCCATAGACATACATGCATGCATACAGACATGCATGCATACAGACATACATATATACATCCATAGACATACATGCATACAGACATACATACAGACATACATACACAGACAGACATAGACATACATGCATGCATGCATCCAGACAGACAGACATACATACATAGACATACAGACAGACACATACATAGACATACATACATACATGCATACAGACAGACATAAATACATAGACATACATACATACATACACATACACAGACAGACATACATACATACATAGACATACACAGACAGACATACATATAGACATACAGACAGACACATACACAGACATACATACATAGACATACACACATACATGCATACATACACACAGACATACATACAGACATACATACATAGACATACATGTATACAGACACATACATAGACATACATGCATACAGACAGACATAAATACATAGACATACATACATACATACACAGACAGACATACATGCATACAGACACACACACACAGTGCTCATTTTCCAGCCACCCTCCTGTCTCTTACCTTTTCTTTGCAGGAGGGTGGCTGGGGATGATGGGAATCGGTGCGGCTCCCTCTTTACGTGACCACTTCCTCCCGGCAGCACTTGCGGCTGCTTTTTTTTTTTTTTTTTAAAGGGGCCCGGTCGCGCTATACCACGGCCACAGCGCCGGGGGGACCCATCGGGTGGCCCTAAGTGTGTGGGGCCCGGGCGGCCGGGATCCCCAGGGCCGCCGGGCCCGTGACAGCCATTACGGTTGTCACCCCCTGATGGCGGCCCTGCATTCATTGTATCTACACAAGCATGCATTAGTCTATAGACATGTAGAAGGATGAAATTCGTAGTGTGGTCTGGTTTGTATACATGTCTTAGTTGTATCGTTCATACCCCTCTGAATTGTGCTCAGTGTCTGTGTGCTGTCTGACAGAGCTAAAGTTAAAATCAGTGTGGCAAGAATGCCTCGTTTAAGCAGTATCTCTATCGTGGGTGAGTTACCATTTGTAGTGTGGAGCATTTACGTTGGTGGCCCTGGTAGTTGCTCTGATTGTAAATTAGTATTAGAGAGTGATTTTACAAGAGCCATATTATGGGGTCTGCACAACCCAAGCATAACCCAGGAGATGTGATAGCTAAAACATAGAAAACGAACTGGAAATAGGTCCAGAATAGGCCAATTGCTGCTAGGGGGAGGGGAGACAAGTCAAGATATCCATATATAGTAAAGTACCGTGGCCTCAAAACTATCCTATTTTATCTGTATTGTCCTCCAGTATGGGTAGACAGTCCATATTGCTCATATTCTGTTTCTGGCATGGTTAAAGGCCCAGAATCTCTGGTATCATGGTAGTGAGTTATGTGTTAGTGATATGGCCATACCGTATGCCTAATACGCTCATGTTAAGTTCCTAACCTCTAGGTTTTTTCTGTATGAACTTCAGCCACGGTTCCCATATTTTTGTATATAGGGCGTAATTGTCAGTAGAAGAGTAGTGGAGTTCTTCCATCACTCTTATGTTTTCAATTTTCTGAAACCATTCCCTTATCGTTGGAGCAGTGTTTTGTTTCCACTTAGTTGGTATAAGTTTATTTGCTGCTGTGAGCAGATGGTTTATGAGAAGACGTTTTGGTTTGGGGAGTGTGGATGGGTGTAGTAGGAATAGCATAATCTTGGCTGTGCAAAGGATGCATGTATCTGTTGTGCAGTATACCATTAGGGATATTTGCTTCTAATATTCTTGGATAACAGGGCCCTATGCCCAGGGTATGATATGTACAGATGTACCTGTCCCTTGGGAGCATCTCCAACATACATCGGAGGCAGTCGTGAATAATGTGTGTAGCTTGTCTGGTGAGTAATGCCAGCGAGAGATTCTCTTGTAATTTGCTTCCATAATGCTACAGCTAATGGTGGTGTTGTGTATTTGTGTGAAAATGGTGGTTTATTCAGCGGCTGTCAGTGTGATTTCTAGGTATGTGGCCCAAAAAGTTGTAAATGTAGGTTCTAAGTTTTTGTGTTCTAACTGTAGGATTTTATAGAACATGGAAAGGCGCTTTGTCTTCACTGTGCAGTTTTGGCATTTCGAAGATGCTGAGAGGGCGATTGCCTGTCAGTAGAAGTGCTTCCAAGTGAATAAAGTGCGTGAGTTGGATATAGAAAAAGAATTCTAGAGGAGTTGGTGGTTTGTTATGCGTCAGTTAAGAAAGCAGTTTTAAGGAGTTGGCTTCTAAGATTGAGCCCAGAGTAAGATACTTTGAGTTGTGGAGTGGATGAGATGTGGCGACCCAAAAACCAGGAGGAAAGAGAAATTTAGTGATCCTAGTTAGGATCATTATTATGCCCTATAACAATACCCTGTCCTTAAATATTTTCCAAACTGTACCCATGTGTAGCTGCTTTTGGTAACTCTTATTGCTTTATGTGAAAATGTCAGGTACCCAATTGGCTTGATTTGAGTTCAGTTTCAAAGCTAATAAAATGAACCACTGATGAATTTTGTCTGTCACCTTCAACAGAGCAGTATTTTTTGAAAAAAAGTGACTGAATTTGCATTATTTTGAACCCTATTATATTATAAAGTACACTGTATCTCTTTCATGCATTATGAAATCTGTTTTTTTCCAATTGTTATCACATTCTAGATGTCCCCAGTAGTAATCAGTTTGGTGTCTTACAAAGATCGCTGTCTACTCGCTCGTCAAGAGGGCTTTCCCGCAGGAATGTACACCGCCCTCTCAGGCTTTTGTGATATTGGTAAGCAGTTTGTGTGTTATTTACTTTGTTTGGGGGGTAGCAATGACAAATCCAGATGTTTGTGCACATGTTTCTCATGGGAAATAAGAAAGACTGGTTGAGCGTTTTTGTTTTCAGTAACCTGGAGTGCCAAGATTAGCCATTACTGGTTTTTGGAAAGGTAATGAAATAATATTAAAAGTAATAATAATAAAAATAATATAAAAAATTAAAGTAATGTAGTAGTAAGTAACACAAATATCCTTTAAATTGATTGTCTTCACTTATATTTATCTAATTACTTATTTAGGGCTGCAGTTTGATTAAGAAGTAGTAAAGAGGAATTGGGGATCTATTTAAAAAAAATAATTAAACAACAGATCACAATATAAGTTCCTGTACAGCATCTGCCCATGGTAGAGCCCTAAGCCTCTGGATTTCTCAGTACATAACTGCTACAGGGAATGAGATGAGATGCACATAAACCAAGATCAAGGTAGCAAACATGCAGCAGCATCATTTAACAATTCTGATGATCAGAATCACAGGCAGAAAAACATGGTATTTATAGATCACATCTCTGGTACAATAAGATAAATGAGTTAGATGCTAATAAGGCAGTCTGTATGTGCAGTACTTGAGCCTAGCAGTGAATATACACAGTACTGTACTGAGCAGACAATGCTACACAGATTATGAAATCCATTGGAACCTTAAAAGAGGCTGAAAAAGGTAAACGGTAAGCATTTCAATACCCACCAAAAGGTTTGTTGAAAGCAGTTATGGTACAACAAAATGGTTCTTAAAACTATTCCACCTTACCAGTATTTTTTTCAGGAGGCAAAAGATCCAACAACCACGTAACAGAGAACATGATCTAGAATTCAAAGTATAATGTCATTGATTACCACTGGATACTCGGCAAAAAAGACTATCGTTGGGGAAAATAGGTGTAAAATGGCCAATAGATCTTATAGGTAGGAGGAACAGAAATTTAAGGTTGGAACTTCTCTTCTGCTTATATCTCCTAAATAGTTTTATGTACCTGTGTGAATCAGTGTTGGAATCCATGTTGATATTTGAGCTTATGTCACAAATAAGAATGGTATTAATTTTTCTATTGATGTGTGAACCATATTATATGGAAATTCAGTATAAGGCAAGAGGCAGACCAATATAATGTCTGAAACATTAAAGCTTTGTAATTCACCAGAATTTGCTGAGAGCATCAGCTGGGCACCCTTGGCTAGTGAATGTCATTTTTTGTATAGAAATATGCACAAAATAAACATTAGCTGGCCCGTACCTTATGTTCCAGGATGGCTAATGACACGGTCAGAGTTGGAGGTACAACTCTGACAGCATAGGGGGTTAAACTCTACATGTGCAGAGTTTTGTAGCAAAAAGCTTCACATGCAGACTACAAGCACCGTGATCACTTCAAATCATGGCATTAGTCACAGTGCTTGGAGTAACCCTTTAACATAACTCCTATTCCAAGTAGTTATTGTATTTGGGTTTGCAGGACCAAAAGGACTATTTATGTGCCTCTTTTACTGTTTAAAATGCAGTTCCCATCTTGTAGTTCTCTGATCAGGAAATCCTGGTCAGTGTGGCTGATGTTGAGTGTACCTTTTCCCACAGGAGACACACACTGCTACACGTCCTGGAGCTTTACTGCAGATAGGCTGTCTGGCTGTGAAGCACAAGAGCCAGCCGGTAATGTCAGGAGTGTCTGCTGTTGCTCCTTCCCCAGGTGACCATAATGTACGTACCTTGCAGGGTAGGAGTTCAGCTTTTAGATGGTACCTTCAGACTTGCAGATCTCTCCTTTCTTAGGTTAATCTCCAGAATTCATATAGTAATTTGTTTCCATCTCCCTTTTCTAATTATAACAGTCCACCTCGCACCATGGCTGGGTAAATGCCCAACACTGTTTCTTAGTGAGTCACTGTAGTCCTCATGTTTACTTCGCCCTGTCTTTATGTAACATCTTGTATAAAGATCCTGCTTGTTGTTCAATAAAAGAGTTGTTTTATCCCTGTATTTAGGGTATGGGGTTGGGAGAGCTATTTATCATTCCATCCAGTGGTTGGCTGGTGTATGTCAGATAGCATTGAATGAGCTCAGGCCACCATGTGAGTAGCAATGACTGTTGTTGCAGTAGCTCCTGGAAGTCCCTGGTGGAACAGAAACAGTAGCATGTTCAGTTCTGCAACCGAAGTTAGGGACCAAGCACCCTGGTTGTGTTTGCCACTGATTCTACCTAATAGAAGCTTTACGATATTATAAGTGTTATATGGTGGTCGGTACCTTCAAGTAGATGTGTCTATTCTGGCAAAGATACTTTGACAATGGAAGGTCTTTTCAAGACACAATTTTTCTACTATCTACATCAATGTTTCCCAAACAATTCCTCAAGACCACCAACAGTCCAGGTTTTTACTCCATTGTAATAAAACAGGGAAATACATAAATCCTGAATTGCTGGTGGGCCATAAGGACTGATTTGGGAATCACTGATCTACACGATGGTTGCTTTGTGCATGAAATGTCTGAATATAATGCTACAGTGCATTTTTATGCAGGGAATATGAATATTGTGTTAGAAAAGCTCCTTGGGCTAAAAAGTAGTTTTGTTCGGGTAGTTAGAGGATATTAAATTAGGAAAAGCGAATTTAAGGTAGTCAAAAGTCTTCAGTGTATTTTTTTTTTTTTTTAAATATATTTTGGTTAGGGTATTAATTTGAAAAATTGTCAGTGAAAGATTTTGTATGAATGTGGAATATAAAATTGCAAAACAGATGAAAATTTGAATGTAAGTTTTACAGGTCTAGAAAGGCAGATATCCTTACTTTGATCTCAGAAACATGAAGTATGGATTTTATACAATCCACCTCATTTTATTCATACAGTTAGAGACTATTCTGCCAATGTGACAAGCAAACAGTGTTCAGCTAATGAGGGTGACTATATCTTTCATCACATTATTATACATATATCCAGTATGTCTCATTAGTACTTCACTGGAAGGAACATCATTACAAAGAAAAAATAGCTTAATGAGATGTGTAATGGATATAAGACATTATTCCATTTAATCTGTCATTAGTCTTGTCTAATTATTAGATTATAAATTCAGCAAAAAAAGAATGTAAGGGAACTTTGAAAGAATGCCAATCAACAAAAAACCCTTAACTGTAACTATGGGATACCCAGCGATACTTGATGGAGGAGGAAGGGATTACATCCAATGAGAACACATGAGTTACCAAAGGTTATTCAGTTTGTTTAGTCACTGAACCTTTTTGATAACAATCCGTTCATTTGCAAGACTATATGGATATATGAAGGCGAATGGAATATTGTGTTTCTGGATAGGAACAAAATGAGGCCTTTTGAATACAGGAAACGATATAGAGGAGACCAGTTTTAAGAATCATGTAACACAAGGCATGTGTCACCATACATTATGCCTGAACAATCACAAGGTGAGCATTAACTAATGAGTTAGCTCCACCTACTCACAGCATAAAGGATAGGAAATTAAACTCTGATGATAGTATAATTAGCTCAACCACTTTACTCTGTTGTTCACTGACAAATGGCCTATTTTCCCTATTTCCCTTTTTCTTTTGGAGAACTTGCAGTGCCATATTGCTACCATTGCTATGCACGCAGGTGAATAACTAGTTTGTATGTAGTTCATAACGAGAGGGAAATGGAACAGCTATGCAAGTTATTGTAAAGTGCTGTGGAATAAGTTGCCTCTATATAAACAATAATAGTGCATGTGTTATGTTTTCAGTTACTCTTAATCTCAACTGGCCTCACCTTGATGCCAGGCTGTCTGATAGGATTGAAAAAAATACTGGGACGTGGTATTGAGTCAACAGTGTCACATCCTGCCTATTGTACGCTTTAAGTCAAGGAGACCCATGGTATTGCAAGAGCTGGCTCTGACCATTTTCCCACTGTAATTACTGAACTTGCATACTCCTCCCTGTTTTATGCAAACAATTGTCTTGCCTGTATATGTAGAAAAAGCTGTTGTGCATTGGAGTTCACTTTTACATCAAGAAATAGCGTGCGTTTCTCTTTTTAAAAAAATAAACTATTTACGGTCTGCTATAGTGCGATCGCTCATAGGAGAATCACTAGTAATTCTTAGTTAGATAAAATATCCTGTATTACTCTGAGTAACTGTGCAGTGTATCCTGCTTTGCCGGGGGATTAGCAACCTAAAGTAGCAGGGCCCTAGGGCTCAGGGTAGAAATATACCAGGTGAGCTAGCAGAAGTTTCCGCAGGCAATACAAGGTCTGAACTTTTATGCCTTTGGTAACAGACGGCAGGACCGTATTGCTTCCAATTGAATTGCCAGCGTGGAGACACACTGCGATTGCTAGAGGAAAAAATACAGACTAATGCAAAAGATCCCATGGGCAATACTAGGCCTGAACTGATTCACCTTCAGGGACAGAGATGTATTGTCACATTCACATGTTCAAGGATGCTCATATTGTCTCTTGAATGAGATGGCATTGGTTTATAAGGTGCATTAGGAATCCTTTAGATTAGGTTGTTTATTTTTCAAAACCCCATTTCCTGGTGCAACACAGGTCTGCCTCAATCCGGCTGTTTAGCCAGACCTTTGCTCACTGCGGCTAGAGGGGGTATCGGCAGGGCTTGTGCAGGGATTTTTGCCGCCCTAGGCAAAAAATTTTTTGCCTCCCCCATATGACATCACAATGCCCCGCCCATATGCTCTGCCATATGGGCCAACGCCAGTCTGCACAAAGTGTCTTTTATCTGAAAAGACAGTGTGTTTATATTAAAAAGCCTACAGGCACAGGCTATAGACACCAGAACCACTACATTAAGCTGTAGTGCTTCTGGTGACTATAATATCCATTTAATGTGAGGTAAATTAGAGATTAGGGCCACTAATAATATATTAGATTGCCTACTTACCACCAGATGAGGACAAGAGGCTGATGATGGGCTCAGTCTGGCTCCACAGGTCTGGTGTAGAAGAGGCTCTCTGGAGACTGTTTGTAACAGTGCTCACAACAATTAAACAGGAAGCAGCTCCATTTTTGGGGCCCCTTACACAGCTCAAGGTCTGGGCCCCCAGAGCTTGACCGTGAGTATGCCTACAATGCCCACCCATAAATCCACCTACATGGCCCACCCATGAGTTCTCTCACAGGGAGTGGAGTGTATGTGTGTAGAGGATGTGTTATTGTAGAGGATGTAATGTGTGTGTTCTTATAGAATGTAGTGTATAGGGATACCGATTTGTGTAAGGGATGTAGTGTGTGTATAGTGGATGCATTGTATGTTTGTGTGTGTGTGTGTGTTTGTTTAAGGGATGCAAGGTGTGTTTCTGTGTATGTAATTGAATGCAGTGTGTGTCTGTAAGGGGTGCATTGAGTGTGTAAGAGATGCATTTTGTTTCTGTGTGTAAGAGAATGAGTGTTTGTGTGAGCATAAGGGATGCATTGTGTGTTTCGGGTGTGTCTGTGTGTGAGTAGGGATGCATTGTATGTTTCTGTGTGTGTGGGGGGGATGCATTGTGTATGTGTGTAGTGTAAAAGAGAGGGTTTGTGGGGTAGGATAGGGACTGAGAG
Organism: Pelobates fuscus; assembly: GCF_036172605.1. Lineage (NCBI taxonomy): Eukaryota > Metazoa > Chordata > Amphibia > Anura > Pelobatidae > Pelobates > Pelobates fuscus. Next base: position 89,174,547 of record NC_086326.1, read on the forward strand.
GGGAGCAGCTCTTTTTTTTTTTTAAATTCATAGTGCTCTCCCCTCCTGTCGATTAGTGATCTTCCCTTCCCTCCTGTCCCTCAGTGTTCTCTCCCTCTCCCCCTTAGTGCTCTTCCTTGGCCCCCTGTCCCTCTCCCAAACCCCTTAGTGGTCCTTCCCCTTTCCTCTCTCAGTGGTCTTTCCCCCCTCAGTGGTCCTTCCCCTCCTCCCCTCTACTTAGTGGTCCTCCCTCCTTAGTGGTCCTTCCCCTCCCCCCCTTAGTGGTCCTTACCCTCCTCCCTTCTCCTTAGTGGTCCTTCCTCTCCCAAACCCCTTAGTAGACCTCCCCCCTCCCTCATTGGTCCTCCCCTCTTCCCCCCATAGTGGTCCTCCCTCCCTCCTCCCCCAGTGGTCCTTAACCCCCCCAGTGGTCCTTATTCCACCCCCCTCCTCCCCCAGTGGTCCTTATTCCACCCCCAGTGGTCCCCTTATCCCCCCAGTGGTCCATATTCCTCCCCCAGTGGTCCTTATTCCACCCCCTCCTCCCCAGTGGTCCGTATTCCACCCCCCTCCTCCCCCAGTGGTCCTTACCCCCCCCCCCATTGGTCCTTATTCCACCCCCCTCCTCCCCCAGTGGTCTTTATCCCCCCTGTGGTCTTTATTCCCCCCGTGGTCTTTATCCCCCCCCCCGGTCTTTATCCCCCCTCCCGTGGTCCTTATTCCCTCCCGTGGTCCTTATCTCTCCCCCCCCCTCACCGGTCCTTATCCCCTCCCCAGTGGTCCTAGCTTCAAAACGGAGTAGGGAAGGGTAAGCTAATTTTTTTAAAATTAGTATTCTCTTTTGCTCTGTTTTTATTTATTCTATGTTCACTTATCCAGACGTTGCAATGTTTATATCGAGCAATGGTCTATGGGAGTTAAAAATAAAAGCCGGAACGCTTTATAAAGACTACTACTGACCGTTTACAGACTGTCGCTCTCAGTACATTCATTTTTACATTCTACTGTTATTTTAGTCTTGCTAGCAATTTTCCATGTTTAATATCTTTACAGGTGAGACATTGGAGGAGACTGTTCGGAGAGAGGTGGCAGAGGAAGTTGGGTTAGAAGTAGACTCTCTTAGATACTACGGATCTCAGCACTGGCCATTCCCTAGCAGTTCTTTGATGGTGGCCTGCCAGGCAACCGTGCAGGAAGACAAGGTGAATATATTATCACTTTCCAGGATTTCAAGGTTTACTTATCCTCTACATTTAACAAATATGTATTTGTGAACTGTGAATAAAAAAATAAAAAGTTTCAATCTATACCACTTTATCCTGCAACTTAGTACCTTCATCTTAGATCCTTTTCAATCATTGTTATAAAAAGATCTGTCCTTTTCACCTGGCAGATATTTGCAATGTTTGCCCAGGATGTGACAGACTGAACTAGATTGTTTTACAATTTGCCAAATGTTTAAAATTAAATGTAGTGCTTACAGTGCCCCTCTAAAAGGACACTTATGGATAAGTTGACCATATTTGTAATGCACTATATAAATAACACACACCAAAAACATGCAACGTAGAATTTAAAGGGACACTATAGTCACCAGAAAATAAAGAACAGCTTATTGAATTTGTTCTGGTGAGTAAATCATTGCTTTTTGCAGTAAACACTCTTTTCAGAAAAAAACGCAATGTTTACATTACAGCCTAGGAATACCTCAACTGGCCGCCTCTCAGATGGCTATTAGAGGTGCTTCCTGGTGCAGTGCGACTTACATTCATTGTCTCCACTCTCTGTATGGAGAAACTGAACTTTACTCAGATGCATTGATTCAATTAATCTCTGAGGAGATGCTGATTGGCCAGGGCTGTGTTTGACTTATGCTGACTCTGCCCCTTATCTGCCTCCTTGACAGTCTCAGCCAATCCTATGGTAAAGCATTGTGATTGGCTCAGAGAATCAGTTCTAGTGATGTCAGTCAAGTAGGCAGATCAGGGGCAGAGGGAGCATCTGCCGACTTGAATACAAGTAAGATGTTACTATATTTAGGAAGGCAAGGGGGTGCCAGATGGTGGATTTAACAGTATAGGTCAGGAATACAGGTTAATGTTCCTGGCCCTAGAGTATTCCTTTAAGTTAATAATATTAAAAAAGAAAAATCCCACTCCTGTTGAAGTTCCTGGATATGTAATTCTGCAGTGAACCTTTGCGTTAATCCCTGTACATTGTTCTATTTGTGAGCAGTGAGCATATTCATTTAAAGGAACACAATCATGTGTTAAAATCACTATTTAGGTGGCTTGCCCCATCTCCCACCCATTAGAAGGGGTTAAAACTTACCTTATTTCCAGCATCTGCTGGCCCGGCCCCAGATCCATTTCCTTGGTGACATCAGAATTTACAATTTGTAGCCAATTCAATGCTTTCCCATAGGGAGTGGCTGAAATCGACAAGGAGACGGAGCTAAACACCATTTTGGCCAATCAGCACCTCCATGCAGAGCATGGAGACGCTGAACGGCAGTGCTGCCTACTGTGCAGCACTGCCCCCAGGAAGCACCTCCAGTGGCCATCTGAGGAGTGGCCACAGGAGGTATCGGGGCAATGTAAACAAGCAGTGTTTGCATGAAAATGCAAGCAGGGACCGATTATACTCACCAGAACAATTACATTAAGCTGTCATTGTTCTGGTGACTATAGTGTCCCTTTAACACATGTTCAGCAGTCCAGTCACAGTATGTCTTCATTGTTGTAAATATGAAATTGCTTTGCCAGCTGCAACACTGCATTATCTGGTCAAACAGATTTATTCTTGTTTTTGTGATTACAAGACATTCATGTGCATCTCTGGTGCACATGCTATCTCATAGAAAGCTATGATAACACCTGCTTAACCCCTTAAGGACACATGACATGTGTGACATGTCAAGATTCCCTTTTATTCCAGAAGCTTGGTCCTTAAGGGGTTAAAAGGAACACTCCAAGCGCCATAACCAGAAGCCTTGGCACCTTCCTGGTGTAATTATCAAACCATTTAAGATGAGTTTGACAACTTGTATATGATCAACCAGGCACCTGCTGTTATTTCGTCTTCAAACTGAAGCTATATTACAAGTAGTTGTGTGACCATGGGAAGCAGAATTTATATATTTGAGTGGGCCAATAGCTGCAGCAGTTGTTGCAAATCAGAGATAAGTTACAGATTGAAGGAAGACAGGGAGAGATGAGGAGCTTCTTGCACAATGACCTCTTTTGAAGAAATGTTATAACAATATATCTGGTTCTCTTTGTAGATGAATGTGAACAAGTCAGAACTCGAAGATGCCAGGTGGTTCACATTGGAAGAAATAGAAGAGGCTCTCCAGAGGGGCATTGTGCGTTTGAAACCAGAAAGTGGCACTATACCAATTTGGGTGCCACCTAAGTGGGCAATCGCTCATGAATTGATCATTTCATGGGTACAGGAGCAGAAAGCTCATTCAAATGGATAGTGAACAGATGGGCAAAGCTGCTCTTTTTTAGCAAATAAAACATTTTAAAATAAAAGTTCAGTTGGGGTTTTTTGGTATTAATTATACTTGTAAATCTTTGTTATGTACATTTACTCATGCATAAACAATGATGGTAGATATTTAATCGTAAATAGAGAGAATGGAGGTCTCAATGCCCAAGGCGCACGGACACCGGCTTCACCAACAGCCAGATGTAATGTCAAAAAAAAAAAAAAAGTTGTCCTTTACAGTCCTTGAAAAAGAATGACCATTATTAAGGTGCCAAAGAAATTGGTGACGTTTCAGCCCCTCAAGATCTTTATTTGGCACCTTAATGTAGGATGACTATTTTCCAAGGACTGTGCTGGACAAACTTATATTTTTTGCTATGGGATGTACCATTTTCCCTTCCTTGCTAGGATATATTTGTGTGTCTGTGTGCATGAATGCATTTGTGGGCAGTGCTCACCTTTGAATGAAAGTGGTTCTGTTTGTGGAATGTGTTGGCACTTGAATGCAGGTTCAATTCACATATACACTACCACACATATGAATTCAGTTCAAAGAGATGCACTTACTAAAGTGAGAATTGCTGGGAATTCTGAATTTCTAAATTAAGGGCAAAATAGCTAAACTGGAAAAGTCCCATGTTAAATATGCTTTCATTTAGATTATTTTTACCTTAAAATGTGAAATTCACTTTGAATTCTAAGCAATTCTCATCTTACTGAATAATCCTGTAAGCCTCTGAGTCCACCTTTCCCTTGTGTTCTGCATTGTGAGTCACACTGCAAATGTCTCTTTTGGGCGACAGTGAGACTGGCTACAAATGAGTTGCCAGCCTCTGTCTGATGCATGGTAAGAACTGGGGATTAGCCGAAGCTGGGTGTCCTCTCATGCAGAGCATGATGACGTTCAGCATCGGGTGACCAAGAGTCACCTAGCAAGCAGGAAGTGCCTGTCGCAGGATTAGTCCTACAATTAAATTATTGCAGTTTCTGGTTTAATTTAGAGGTAACAAGAGCTTAACCCCTTAAGGACACATGACATGTGTGACATGTCAGGATTCCCTTTTATTCCAGAAGTGTGGTCCTTAAGGGGTTAAAGATTGACTCTGAATACTATAACCACTACAGCTCATTGAAGTGGTTATAGTTCTATCCTAAATTTGGAGTGTTTTAGACAAAGAAGAAAAAGGGGAAAAAATTAGGGCTCTCCCTGGCACTCAGAGACCATCCCCCTCTTCAACTGACACTGCCTATGATTGCCTTTCAGGTTGGACAGAACCTGGGGACTTTACAGAATTCACAATGACATCAATGTTGGGGGTCTAGTGGCCAGGAGTTCTACTTACCTGCACTCGTCCCTCGCAGGCCATTTTCTGTCCTCTTCAGTGCCGAGGTCACTGTATATGCCACAAGATCCTCCATAGACAGCAAATTCCTTGCGGCTGTCACAAGTGACAGCTGGGGGGATTGACACTTCTACACAGTAGTCCTGGAGTTAACAAAGCTTCCTGGGACTCATGCTCAGCCCTCCGCTTCAGCATATACTACTACACCACAGCATGTATTTATTTAGATTTTATTGACTCACGTATAAAAATATTACAAATAACAGGAAAATTATATTGAACCTTTTGCTTTTCTTGAGAAAATATATATGTTACCAGAAGAAATTGGATTAGGTGTCTAAAGCCCTTATACATAATCTGCACTAAATATATTTTACATATATGGCCATAGTTCTTGAATAACATCTCATTTTAAAAGCTAAGTGTATTTCAATATTAAGCCAAGAGAATCTTGCAAATCTTCTCAGTGTGGAACTTAGTATTTAAATCTTACCAGATTTAGGATCACTTAAAAAGAAACGCACATAGGGGTCAGGTAACCAAGATGAAATCCTCTAGGAACGTACAAAATTAGTTTGGATAGTATACGTTTGAAGACTTTTTACCGGTTTCGTCTCACAAGTTTACATTGTTGTGAATAAAACTGTGGTGTATGATTTGAGATAAGATGTGATAAATAAGGGCTTTTCATTTGAGCTTGATTGTGGAAAATGTTCACCTTGAAACTCTTAAATATTATGCCTACAGTTTATGATTTAGATCAATCAGTGCAGAATAGTGTCTGCAGGTGTGTTGTGGTCCGTATTGTCAGGTAGATGGACTCCCATACTCTGTAAGATATTTGATGCGGGGCCTGCTAGTCCAGCCTGGGAACTGTATGATTCAAGCAGATTTGTCACCAGATTTAAATCTACATCCACTGGGGCAAAGCATTGTTCTTCAGTAGAAAGGTCTTCCTCCGAGTTAACTTGGTCGGTTGTAGAGGTCCCTGCCTCTGCAGACTGTCTCTGTTCAAAAGAGAAATTGTTTTAGAATATTTGCCATTTCATGGAATTTATACAGTTATTACTCCAATATTCCATTGTAATGGTGATAATGATTATCTCCAGGGATATTTACCAGAGAAAGTTTAAAATCCTGCAATGCCTTAAGTAGGTTCCCAGTTTTGCACACATAAAAGGTTAATGCATTCCAAAATTATCTGATATACACACATGCACAGCACATGCGTAGCTAAAATTCTTAGTGCACTCTAGTCAGGTTTTCCTGTTCACAGTGTGCTCACTGGCCTGGTGTGTAATGTAAAAATAACAAGAACAAGGAAGGACACCCAGACGGAGAATCCACATAACTGGTAAGTAAATAATCACAGTAAGGATCAGCATACTTTAAATGGACTCTCCAGTGCCTGAAAACAACCCCCCCCACCCCCGTCCCATGTTGCTGAAGGGGTTAAAACCCCTTCAGTGACTTACCTGAATCCAGCACTGATGTCCCTCAGTGCTGGGTCAGGGTCCGCCCACGCTCCTCAATTATTTAATGCTTTCCTATGGGGATTCCAGCGATGCTGGAGGTCCTCATGCATAGTGTAAGGACGTCCAGCACCGTTTAAAAAACACTTTTCGTGTTTTAAGAACCCGGAAGTCCCTCTTGTGGCTAAAAAAAATAATTACACTTGCAGGGTTAAGGGTGATGGGAGTTGGCACCCAGACCACTCCAATGGGCAGAAGTAGTCTGGGTGCCTGGAGTGTCCCTTTAAGGAACCTTAAGGTGTACAGATCCTTACGGTTAGGTGGATTCCCTGTCTGGATGTCCTTCCTTGTTATTCTTAAACTTATAGGGTCCAACCCAGGATAGTTTGGTACTATCCATACGGACAAATCACCCTGCTGAACTCTTGGGTCCAGCAGGTGGTTCTTTTTTTGTTTAATATAAAAATATATTGGATCTTACCTTTGTCTTTGTTGTGAAACTTTGCCCAATATTTGTCTGAGCCAATTCTTGATCCATAACATCCATGTAGGACCGCAGACTGCCTAAAGCTTCAGATGTAGGTGGTATTCCCTCTTCCTCATCACTATCCAACAATTCAAAGTCTTCTTCTTCGTCTAGATCATCTGAATCCAACTCCTCTGGACTAGACCCTATGAGTTGGGATCAGTGCATTTGAAGAACAACATGTAGATAAAGATTTAAAGTGAACTTTGTAAATATCACTTTTAAAACCATACATGAAATGATTAGTATAAACACAAGAATACTGTATATAATACAGAAACAATACCTATACAGATGTAAAACATTTAATTGACAAGATCTATCGTCAAATCATTCTATCGACACCCCTGCAACGTGATACTAAAGCCATTCTAATACCACTTCAACCTGCTGCTACTACTACTTGCAGAGGCTGAATACTGCAGAATGAAACTTCCACATTATTTGAACTGCAAGAGAGGGCCTTGTTCTTTTTGGACCCACCCAACGTGCATGGGGGGAGCAAGGTGGGGGGAAGAAAAGAAACACAATGACAATTGCCTGCTTCAGTCTAAAGAAGAGAAAGGGCTCTGGTATCCATTCAATGGAGGAACGGTTCAGATTTGTTTCACCATATTTTGCACCAGCGTGGATTTGATTTAAATCACTAGTCCGAAAGGTTCAATTTAAATGGCTCATTCTTGCTGCTCGTTATAATTTAAATATTTTTTCTGATGCTGGGTGATATGCATCTGACTTTTGCAGAGCTACATGAGGTAGATGTAGATTCCACTGGTCATTCATTTTTGCTGAGAGCATCAGCTGAGTGTTCTCAGCCAATGAATGACCCTCTGTACAAACAATATGCATAGAATTGACATTAGCCAGCCCAGAACTCTTGTCTTGGCTCATGACATTTAAATGCCACAGCTGGAGGCGGAGTTACACCCATGACAGCAATATAAAATATCTCCATATGTGCAGAATTTCAAACTGAGAAGCTGCACATACAAACTCAAAGCACCATGACCACTTCACATCACTGAAGTGGCCATGGTGTTTAGAGTTACCCTATAAGGTGGTGTTCATTGTGTGTACATAGATTTGCAGAATAATAATGGGATTAAGGTCTTTTTCTGAAATGTGTATGTTTATAACATTTCATTGTGATAAAAGTGCAGGTTTGCTCTACGGCCACAAGTTCAATTAACTTGTAATCATGGAATTTATTTGCCAAATATGATAATTTTGCATGAATGTACAGCCTCATGCTACATAAATAATCCCTGTTTCATGCTGAATAAGCATTAGACTATATAACCTGATATAACCAGATAGATTTGGCATCCAAAAGCATTTTATTAAAATAAATTATTAAAACTTTTTTTTTTTAAATAAATCTGATATTTTGGATTTTTGTTCTAAAAAATAAATAGATTTGTATTCACCCTGTTTTTCATGCACTATTCTGGGGCAAGGCCATACAATTGCAGCAATGCTCAATTTTTATAATATATTATATCTCCCATACTAAATGCATCAAATCCAAATTAAACAGTCAAAGTTCAAAAATAGAAAATCATGGAGAAAATGAATCCATCAAAACTTACCCAGAATTTTTTGCAACGCTCTTTTAAAAGAGTCTAGATCAAAAGTAATTGGAGTTTCAGGCAATTCCCTGGTTATAAAAGGAAAACAAATGGAAAGAATGAGGGTTAAAAGGGAATACTTCACAAAAAACACAGCAAAAAATAAAAATAATATAAATATATTAAACATTTTGGAAACTGGTAAAACAACCAGATGCGATGGCTCCAACAGTGTTATTCACGAACGTCAGAACACCCATAGTCTGGATTAGCAAAATGTAGATGCAGATTTATCAATGGCTATAGTTTGCAAATCAGCCAGATATCAGGCTGTCCAGATGCAATCCAACAGATAATATCTGGAACTGAATTATGGAAATGTGTAACTGAATGCTCAAATTAAACAGAATTTGCCACTATCTGCCTGAAAATCCAGTTCAACCAAACTTACAGAGCTGGGCAAAACTAAATCTGTAAGCAGATAGTGGCTAATTTAGATCATTCACAAGTGGGGCGGGAGTTAAAGGGACACTCCAGTGCCAGGAAAACAAACAGTTTTCTTTTCCTGTCACTGCAGGTCCCCTCTCCCTCCCACCCCCATCCCAGGTTGCTGAAGGGGTTTAAACCCCTTCAGTGACTTACCGGAGTCCAGCACCGATGTCCTTCGGCGCTGGTCCAGGGTCCGCCCACATTCAACCGGACTTGCCTTCAGTAAATATGAGAAGAGCAAATCCAGATTAAATGGTTTTTTTTTTTCGTGTTGTATTATTATTATTATTAGTGTTTTAACATTTTTAATTTTAAAAAGGATGAACAGGAAGAAAAAACAAAAAAAAACAAAAAAAAAACACCCCAAATAAACACTTTTGCGGAACTATTTTTTTAATTGACAAAGTACAGCAAAGATGTAAGATTATAATAATATATAAAAAGTGTTATGCTTCTGATCATTTAAAACATACACGGTGTGTATATATAAAAACACACACACAAAAAAAGAAAAACCTACCATGGTACCTCTGCTCCTTCATGTGATGAGACTTTTGATATGAATGCTTTCATGCTCTCTGTCACTTCGGATAAATCATATTTCTGCTCACTGATAGCGGAAGCAGGAACAGATTCCATGGGGCCTGCAGCCTCTTGTAAGATCTGCTCCAGTTTTTCCGGAGAAATATTCAACCAGCTGTCATCTTAAACAGACCCAATACGTTAGCTCAGTGGGAATGTGATCAGGCAGACAGTACAGAAATTAGATAAACTGGCAATTTTATTGGATTTCATACACCAACAGTGACCCTCTGCAGTGGGATTTCGTTCATATCGGATTAAGTCACATTGACTTATTAGCAAAGCGATACTGTGTTTAGGTGTACTAGTCATGGTACACACTAGTTTCATTTAAAATAAGAGCAGAAAATGTAATCCGTATATTGTGTTAGCAAATGTACAGATTTTGATTTCAGTAGCGGATGGTGACTTTTCAAGTTGGTGGGGTGCCAGATTTGACACAGTCAAATACACATGTATTTAAATCTGTCCCTAAATATGTTACTGAAGTATAGGAATATGTGTATATGGCTCTTCTACCTCCAAATAGGTGCACAATACCATGTATAGGGAATAAAACATATAGACATATAAAATAAATTGGCTATTTTGAGGCTAAACTCAAATTACAAGTGTAGTAGAGAGTTTAGCCACAAGATGCCACCAAAGGATTACTTTTAAAAAACATTTAACAGTAAAATGAAAAGTTGATTTAATAGAAAAACATGTATATTGAAGCAGATAGCTCTGCATTCAGATTTTTAATTATACAATATTCTAATGAGGAGGAGCAAGAGCTATCGACGGCAAGCCCCAGATGGTAAAGCGGTGCCTGCCCCCAGTCTTAAAGATAACAATGCAGCCTGATGCTGCAACATAGGAGGAAGCCAGTCCTTGGCTATGTAAACATGGCGGCAGCACCTGGTAGTAAAGCAGTGCTTCCCACCAGCCTTTGTGTCTGTGCTGCTGCTGGAGGGGAAAAAGGGAGGGAGAGAGACACTTACTTCATAGTCCAACTGCACCAGAAGAAGTGGAGTCCTGACAACTCCAACTCCTGGTGTAAACAGCCAATCAGAGCCCGGTAGGCAGGTGCCTATTTAATGCCCTAATGAGCTCCATTAGGAAACAATAGGGGACTGCCAGGCAGCCAATAGTGGTAATACTGTATTATGTATTTCATTGCTGGGGGCTGTGGAGGCAGAGAACACTTTAGGGATACAATTTTGTATTCATCTCACCTCTATAGGCAGTCTTCCAGACAGTTACCAGATGTGCTTCCTCTGTTACAAAGAGTCAGACCTGGTTCTCAATTAAATGCTACTCCTAGAGAGCATGCTTGTCTGTATTAATAACGCTACAGTTAAATGCTACTCCTAGAGAGCATGCTTGTCTGTATTAATAACGCTACAGTTAAATGCTACTCCTAGAGAGCATGCTTGTCTGTATTAATAACGCTACAGTTAAATGCTACTCCTAGAGAGCATGCTTGTCTGTATTAATAACGCTACAGTGTGCCTTTAATTCTATTTTTTAGAGGCCCTTTAAATATTTTAAAGTATAATGGTAAAAATGTTACTGGTTTTCCTCACTCATTTACCTTCATCTGGTGGCAGATTCCCCTCATTCCTCTTCATTTCTTCTATGTTAATGGGTAGTGTATTCAGCAGGCACAGCACTTGTTCACCAGGGCTCTCAGTTACAGAGCTACCAGTCCAACCAAGTATAGGGAAAACAACAAACAGCATTAACAGATCCTTCACTAACCATCATAAACAAACAGGTGGGATGGTCTTATAAAAAGCAGTCCTTAATCATCACATACAAATTCATATTTGTTTAAAGACAGAACAATCATTCAGGCATTATGGAATTATTATTTTTTTAGTAATCATTCTGGAGTTGCAGCCATTATAATCTCACAATTCAATTGTAAAACCCATTTGTAGGTTCTTTCACCTGCCTGGTAAATCTTTTTTTACTGGTGTTTTATGCTGTAAAGGTAAAGGATATGATGCCCAGTTCTACCAAGAATACTTTAAACGGACACTCCAGGTACCAATACAACTTTAATGCATTCAATAGATTTTTGCCATATTAATATGCAGTATTTGCATGCTAAAACCTTTACAGTTTGTACAAAAATAAATGTTTTGCAGAATGCTGCACCCTAACCCATTCTGTTTAGCCACACCACCCTCATGCCAGAAATACTTCTTTATCAAATGTATGCACACAGTCTTCAGCTCCAACAACACTGAGTGAGCTACTTTCATTTCAGAAACTGACTGCAGACAGTCAGAGAAACTGTAAACAGGTAGTGATATGCTTACTATATGCCTTCCTGGGTGTCCGCTCTTAATGCAGGTTGCTTTGTAATTCTGTAGGCTGAACGGTGTACATACGTCTTCTAAGGAAGTCTTTTTCTGGAGTGAGGGGGTGTGGCTAAATAAGCAGGCGTATGGAGCAGCACACTTTTTTTAATGCAATTTAAAAAAAAAAAAAAAATATATATATATATATAGCATATTAATAAGGCCAAAATGCATTAAAATAAACAGTTGTATTGCAGGGCATTTGCATAGTTACATAGCTGAAAAGAGACTTGCGTCCATCAAGTTTAGCCTTCCTCACATATGCTTTTCCTGTTGATCCAAAAGAAGGCAAAAAACCCAGTCTGAAGCGCTTCCAATTTTGCAACAAACTAGGAAAAAATTCCTTCTTGACCCCAAAATAGCAGTCAGATGTCTCCTTGGATCAAGCAGCTATTACCCCACTAATTAGAAATGATATCCCTGTATGTTATGTTTTTGCAAGTATTTATCCAATTGCAGTTTAAACATCTGTATAGACAGACAAAACCACCTCTTCAGGCAGAGAATTCCATATCCTTATTGCTCTTACTGTAAAAAAACCTTTTCTTTGCCTTAGATGAAATTTCCTTTCTTCAAGCCCAAATGTGTGACCTCGTGTCCTATGTATAGCCCTGTTTATGAATAGATTTCCAGATAATGGTTTGTACTGGCCCCGAATATATTTGTATAATGTTATCATATCCCCTCTCAGGCGCCGTTTTTCCAAACTAAAGAGATTTAAATTTTTTAACCTTTCTTCATAACCAAAATGCTCCATTCCTTTTATCAATTTTGTAGCTCGTCTCTGCACTTTTTCTAGTGCCATGATATCTTTCTTTAGAACAGGTGCCCAAAATTGCACAGCATATTCAAGGTGTGGTCTTACCAGCGATTTATAAAAAGAGGCAAAAGTATATTTTCATCTCAAGAATTTATGCCCCTATTTATACATGACAAAACCTTACTGGCCTTAGCAACGGCAGATTGACATTGTATATTGCTACCTAATTTATTGTCTATAACAATTCCCAAATTCTTTTCGTGTGTGGTTATCCCTAGTTCACTACCATTTAGGGTGTAAATTGATTGTGCATTCTTAACCTCGAAGTGCATAGCTTTGCATTTTTCTACGTTAAATTTCATCTGCCATTTTAGTGCCCAGTACCCCAATCTATCCAAATCCCTCAGCAGCAAGGCAATATCCTGCTCACATTTTATTACTTTACAAAGTTTTGTGTCATCTGCAAACACTGATACATTTTTTTTGCGGATGATACTAAGATATGTAACAGGGTTGATGTTCCAGGAGGGATAAGCCAAATGGCTAATGATTTAGGTAAACTAGAAAAATGGTCAGAGTTGTGGCAACTGACATTTAATGTGGATAAGTGCAATATAATGCATCTTGGACGTAAAAACCCAAGGGCAGAGTACAGAATATTTGATAGAGTCCTAACCTCAACATCTGAGGAAAGGGATTTAGGGGTGATTATTTCTGATGACTTAAAGGTAGGCAGACAATGTAATAGAGCAGCAGGAAATGCTAGCAGAATGCTTGGTTGTATAGGGAGAGGTATTAGCAGTAGAAAGAGGGAAGTGCTCATGCCATTGTACAGAACACTGGTGAGACCTCACTTGGAGTACTGTACACAGTACTGGAGACCATATCTTCAGAAGGATATTGATACCCTAGAGAGAGTTCAAAGAAGGGCTACTAAACTGGTTCATGGATTGCAGGATAAAACTTACCAGGAAAGGTTAAAGGATCTTAACATGTATAGCTTGGAGGAAAGACGAGATAGGGGGGATATGATAGAAACATTTAAATACATAAAGGGAATCAGCACAGTAAAGGAGGAGACTATATTTTAAAGAAGAAAAACTACCACAACAAGAGGACATAGTCTTAAATTAGAGGGACAAAGGTTTAAAAATAATATCAGGAAGTATTACTTTACTGAGAGGGTAGTGGATGCATGGAATAGCCTTCCAGCTGAAGTGGTAAAGGTTAACACAGTAAAGGAGTTTAAGCATGCGTGGGATAGGCATAAGGCTATCCTAACTATAAGATAAGGTCAGGGACTAATGAAAGTATTTAGAAAACTGGGCAGACTAGATGGGCTGAATGGTTCTGATCTGCCGTCACATTCTATGTTTCTATACATGGCTTTCAATGCCCATTTCAAGATCATTTATAAATATGTTAAATAGAAGCGTTCCCAAAACAGAACCCTGAGGGACACCACTTACCACTTTTGTCCAGCTTGATAATTTACCATTTATGACAACTCGTTGTACTCTATCCTTAAGCCAATGTTCTACCCAAGAACAAGAATATTCATCTAGACCAATTTCTTTTAGTTTGAAGACTAACCTATTGTGAGGAACCGTATCAAATGCCTTGGCAAAATCCAAGTAGATCACATCCACTGCAACACCCTGATCTATATTTCTACTTACTTCTTCGTAGAATGCAATTAGGTTAGTTTGACATGACCTATGTTTCATAAAACCATGCTGATTATTGCTAATAACACAGTTCTTCCCAATGAATTCCTGAATATTATCCCTTAATAGCCGTTCAAATAATTTCCCAGTCACAGAAGTTAAGCTCACAGGTCTATAATTTCCAGGCAAAGATTTTGAACCCTTTTTAAATATAGGAACAACATCTGCCTTCCTCCAATCCTCCGGTACAATACCTGAAACAAAAGAATCTTGAAAAAATGAAATGCAGAGGTTCACTTATTTCCCCACTTAGCTCCTTAAGTACTCGTGGGTGAATACCGTCAGGCCCCGGAGATTTATTTACATTAATTTTCTTTAATAGCTGTAGCACCTTGTCTCGAGTTATCAAATCACAAGTTATCTGCAAGTTTGTTGCAGCAATCATTTGCATATCTCTTGCCATAGGATCCTCATTAATAAATACTGAAGAAAAAAAAGTTATTTAAATTTTCTGCCTTTTCCTGGTCTTCATTGACTAACAGACCCATCTCTGTTTTCAGTGTACCTACACTTTCATTTTTTGTTTTTTTTAGAATTAATGTACTTGAAAAATGTTTTGGGGTTGGTTTTGCATTCTTTGGCTATCAATTTCTCATTTTCTAGTTTAGCAAAGTCTGGAAGTTTAGTATAGTACCAATCTCAAACAATAGCAAAAAGCTACAAGAAATATATTGTAAATGTCCAATTAGCACATATAAATTCAATACAACCAATTTAAAAAGTATATAGATGTATACACACCCTAATGTATAAAAAATGTCATAATTACATGTATCAAAATCATATCTATTATTTCCAATGGTCACAATTTTTTTTGCATATTTAAACACTTTATCACAAATCGTCATGGTTTTCATGCTTCCTGGGTTTATTCCGCAAACAGAATGTCAGGAAGACATGGATGATTTGGCCAGTGAACAAATCACCATTTAATTTTTGATGGGGAAAAAAAAAAACACCAAAGGATCGTACCATAATTACAGATGTGAAAGCAATGCTGCTTACCTTTCAGGCCTGAGCACTGATTGCTGGAAGTAAATTTCCGCCTTCTTAAGAAGTTCACAATACAAAGCAGAACCCTCCATTTCTCCCTGAAATAAACTTGACGTCATCAGTAAAAATGATCCATTATTTTTTACATTTAGGGCCCCTGTTTCATGAAAAAAAATAAACAGTCTCCTCAACATAGCCCGATCTGCCTTCCACTTTGAATGAGCATTCAAAATTAGTGAGGCAGGAAACCCTGCTGGCTGGCTGACAGCTTGGAGTGTGCCACTAAGAACTTTTATAGAAGTGCAGATTTTTCTAGTTAACCCTCAAAGCACTTTACTAACCTAAAGTGTTCTTTTACATAGCCCATGTGGGATTAATACAGAAAGGGTTTACTCACTAAACTCTGAATTCAAATCTGAATTGCAAGATGTAGGCAAAAATAGGCAATTCGGGAAGTTTTGCAATTCGGGATAGTTCTGCTATCTAAGCCTCAATTCTTTCCAACAGGATTTGATTTCACTACTTTAGGAGTAAATCCTATAGTCTATAGAAAAGTGAATTCTGTATCTGAGAGTGAAGTCTGATTCCAAATGGCAATGTATTCATGCATTTTAAATGTATGCTTAAAGGGATTCTCCCGTGCCAGGAAAACATATTCGTTTTCCTGGCACTGCAGGACCCTCTAGTGCCCCTCTACCTACCACCCCAAGTTGCTGAAGGGGTTAAAAACCCTTCAGTGACTTACCGGAGTCCAGCGCCGAGGGTCAGGCTCCGCCTATGCTCCTCCCCGGCCGCGCATTAGACCTCCCAATAGGAAAGCATTGAATAATGCTTTCAATGCTTTCCTATGGGGATTTCGGCAACGCTGGAGGTCCTCACATAACGTGAGGACGTCCAGCGTCGTTTTAAACCACTTTTCATGTTCTATGAACACGGAAGTCTCCTCTAGCGGCTGTCTAGTAGACAGCCGCTAGAGGAGGAGTTAACCCTGCAAGGTAAATATTGCAGTTTATGAAAACTGCAATAATTACACTTGCAGCGTTAAGGGTGATGGGAGTTGCACCCAGACCATTCCAATGGGCAGAAGTAGTCTGGGTGCCTGGAGAGTCCCTTTAAAAACAGCCCACCTGTCATTTAAATGACACAATGTACCAGAAATTACTTCTACATGTTTAACCTTTACCAAGTTCATACCTTAAAATAATCATTTTTCTTCAGGGTGTTTAAAAATCCAGTCCAGAGAGGACTCTGTAAGGGACATCGTTTAGAGTCTGATGAAGGCCTGGGGCATTTCGAACAAAGAATCTCAAAACCATGAGCCTATGAAAGACAGGCAATAAATATGTAAACTATGTTAACTAATTCAGCAGGCAACATAAATCAAGAAAAATTCTGACATACCCTTCCCAACTGATGCTCTTTGCTTCCTACATTTTATTTATACTTTGTTGTGTTCTTGCATTTGAGTTGATACAGATTTATTTTTTTATATCTCTGCCAATTAGTGGACATTGCTGAGTAGATAAAAGCCTTGATCTGAAATGGGTCCAGTTTGTATAAACAGATCAATAAATGCTGACACTACTGCAGACAGTCTTTGGGTCTGTCTAGTCTATGTTAATGAGAATACATAGAGAATTTTGCACTAGCTAAGCTTCTTCACTAGATCCTATGATAAACAGCCATTAACACATTATAAAGGGATAGTGTGAACACAATGAGAATTTCCATATAGAGACACACATCCAGAGGGGAATAAAATAAATAAAATTATATATATTTATTAACAAAAAATGATGGCTGCACTCCTCGGTCTTCTTATAATAAAATCCAAATAGCTTTATTAGATATGCATTAAAAGTGATCGACGTTTCAGCCCCATGTTGGGCTTTCCTCAGGATCAGAAAAAACAAAGTTGTTTTTTCTGATCCAGCGGAAAGTCCAACATGGGGCTGAAACGTCGATCACTTTTAATGCATATCTTAATAAAGCTATTTGGATTTTATTATAAGAAGACCGAGGAGTGCAGCCATCATTTTTTGTTACTGTATTTGAATTGCCAGCTGGCTTATGCACCCAGCATTACCAAGGATAACGTGAATGCAAGGAACCTTTTTGTTATATATATATATATATATATATATATATATATATATATATAATTTTTGTGCTTCACGGAGTGCTACTAATTATACAGTGTTCACGGAGTGCTACTAATTATAAATTTTTCTCTTAGTTCTCAAATGGCTAAAACAGAGGAGGATTCATGCAGAAGACAAAGAAAGAACAAAATGTTACCAGCTTCATTCCCAGTTCATGTGCTTTGTACTGAGGGTGTGAGATGGCAGGAAGTGTATAACCACTCCGTCTGTCTGGCTGGAACTTCTGCTGCATCAGCTGGGCATACAAACACTTTGTGAATGTAACCTGTTAAACACAGTTTGACACTTGGTTATACAATTACTTTATAGTTTGTTATATCAGAATTATAGGAACATCAGTATTTTTAGACAAAACAGAATAATAATTAACTGATTACAACCAAATATGGGTGAATTGTGCATCTTTCTTTTCAGCAAATAACACGTCTGGTTTAATGTTGGACACCAAATAGCGAGTTTTTTTTTTTCCTTATCTAAAAGTCCCCCCCCCCCCCCACCCAATTCAAACCTCCACTGTACGGAGCACGCATTCAACCTCTTTTTTTATTTTTTAAATCACTAGATTTTGTGCAAAACCAGTGATGTTAATTGTGATATCTGATAGATATAGCTATATAGACCCCAACAGTAATATTTATATTTTTATATTACTGATTTGCCATCCAGGGAAATGACTGCTTAGTGTTTAAGAGATTAAAAATGAACCTTCATAAAAATACATTTCAAAGGGTCACTATAGTCACCAAAACAACTTTAGCTTAACTAAGCAGTATTGGTGTATAGATCATGCTTCTTACGTTTCACTGCTCAATTCTCTGAGATGTAGGAGTTAAATCACTTTTGTTTCTGTTTATACAGCCCTAGCCACATTTTCCCTGGCTATGACTGACACAGCCTGCGTGAAAACAAAATGGTTTAAATTTCAATCAGGTGTCACTTCATTTAAAAGTTTTTATATCCTGCTCAGTAAATTTAACTTTAATTGCATAAAGGATGCTCTTGCAGTGTTTAGCAAGCTATTAACAGAGCAGGACATAAACTCTAAATTAAACCGAATTTGCAACAAAGTAAGTGTAAACATTAGATTACTCTTTACAGGAAGTGTTTAGGAAGGCTGTGTAAGTCACATAAAGGGAGGTGTGACTAGGGCTGCATAAACAAAGTTATTTAACTTCTAAACGGCAGAAAATTGAGCTGTAAAACTGCAGGGATACATTCTATACACCAAAACTGCTTCATTAACGTCCAGTTGTCTGGTTACAATTACATGTATGTTAGTCCATCCATTGTACAGCGCTACAGAATTTGATGGCGCTATATAAATAATAAAATAATAATTAAGCTAAAGTTGTTTGGGTGACACAAGTGTCCTTCTAATGATTGAGTAGATGTATAGGGGATCAAATTAATGGGATACATTTCTGTGTGAATTAGAACCATATGAGACTGAAAGTTTAGAGATCTGGAAGAAAAAAAAACAAAACAAAAAAAAACACCGTTTTTTTTTTTTATCATCACTAATTTCTTCTACTTGAAAATATTTAACGTTTGATTTACACTTGGCACAATTGTACCCATTTTTTTTTTAAAGCAATGAGCAGTTCCAATTTCGTTTAAAAAACTAGCTATTACACATTGTTGTTCTATTGGAAGAAAAAAAAAAAAAAAAAAAAAAAAAACACCACCACCAAGTATCCTTACTGATGTAAGGACTCGTGTTTCAGAAGGAAAATTATGAAAAACACGACAGGCTTTCAGGTCAATGGGATCTCTGAGATAAAAAGCTTGAACGGCTGCGGATATCAGATGTGGACGCTCTCTTAGAACAGCTGCAAGTCCAGCGGGAACAAAGCAATGGGCTCGGTGCAGAGAATCCTTAATTTTATCCGGGTACCTAGAGGAAACATTTTGAAAAAAGAATTAAAATGAAAAAAAAAAATGTTTCTTCCATCTTTGATTTTTTTTAATCCCTGCTGAAGCCACAAGAAATGGACACAACTATGAACTGACACAAGGGGCATATAAATAATAATAATAAAAAAACAAAACCAAAAATAAAACAGCAGGGCTATTGACTACACAGTAGAGCTAAATAAATGGCTGGCTTGGAGAATTTTTCAATTATGAGTATTCGGCCCCAAAATTTAAATTCACTCAATTTCTGATTCAGTTTGTGGAAGAACCTTACGAATGTATTTCTAGTGCACATTTGAATGTAACATTCATCCTGGACTAGGGTGGGTTAACTATAAACCTATATATTTGGTTTTGCAGTAGATGTAAACATTAAGAACTAAACAGGGTTCACAGAAGGATTGAGAAGGTATTCTATAATTTTATTCCTACACAACCATAACACCTCTAGTTTTTAGCACACGGTATTTTTCCTGCAGGTTTGAGATTTCAATGGTAGCTAATACGCTAAATTTCTTTGGCCGGAGCTTTTCCATTTTCTCCAAGGCTTCTCTAAAAGGGTTAGAGGGAGGATATTTTGTATAAAACACAGGTTTCCTATAAATTTATTTATTCATATCAGAATTTTTCTACGATTGGAACACCTCCTAACGCCACTATCAAACAGCTTGTGGTTCACACTTGTTGTTATAATTTTACTTAAAGAAACAGTTTGGACACCACAACAACTTAAAGGGATATTATAGTGGCAGGAATACAAAGCTGTATTCCTCGCACTATAGCTCCCTCTGCCACCCAGTCTCCCCCCCAGTAGCTAAAAGGGCTCAAAGCCCTCTATTTACTTACCTGATCCTAGCGCCGATGTCACTTGGAGTTTGGTCTCGGTTCGGCCTCTTCCAACGTCTCAACGAGCTGGCACTAATACACATGCGCGGTGAGTGCCGTATGTGCATTAGGCCTCACCATATGAAAGCATTGAATCAATGCTTTCCTTCTGGGAAATAGTGGACGCTGGATGTCCTCAAGCAAAGCGTAAAGACGTTTAGCGTCAGTAACCGGACCAAAAGTCTGTAAGGATCCAGGAAGCGCCCCCACTGACCGTCTGGTAGACAGCCACTGGAGGCTGACTTAGTGCTGCAATGTAAACATTGCAGTTTATCTGGTACTGAGCTGAAATGGTCTGGGTGCCATAGTATCCCTTTAAACAAAATATAGCTGTTATCGTGCCAGGAGGTCGCTGTTGCTTCGTAACCATTTAGGGTCAAACTGTTTGTTGCTCCAGCCCCGGATCATCCTGCCCCCCATACGTACATTTTATATGAAAGTGAGCTACTGATTGCTTGGTGCATCAGCTGACTGTAAAATGGAAATTACAAACTCTAGGCAATAATAGTTATTCTGTAAAATTTTAACCTAAAACAAATACAACACTTATATCTTATACCTGCCTTCCATCAGTTGTATGTGAAACATTTTGTTTAGTAAATATCCATTTTTTTTTTGTACATTTCAAATTGTACCACCTTGACACATTGTACAAAATAGTATTAAAAATAATAAAAGAAAAAGATTTAAAAAAAATAATCAAATGTAGATGGATCATGAAAGACGACTTTATGTATAAAACTAAATAAGATTGCAAAATAATTAAAAACAAAGATACCCTTCTAGCCTCCTCCGGACAGCTTTAGAAACAGAATCAGCAGCCAAGAATTTGTCTGAATGGGCAGATAATAATGCCAAAGCTTGCGTTAGGTCTATATTGGTTGCTGAGTGGTTTCGTTTTTCATCAGTCTGGCGCAATGGGATGATGCATAGTTTTCCATGGTAAAAGAAAACCTGATGAGACAGAATGATAAATGTTACAATGTCTATTATGAAATGTGGACGCAAGATACAGCTCAGCAGCCATATTCCTTCTAAGCACTTTTTGGAGCTAATCTTTTCAGCTTGTTGTATGAATAAAAAGTACTCGATTCAAACCCCAGGGTATTGTTATAAAGATTCTTATGTCGTTTCAGAGCAGAACACTGACAAGGAAGGGGTTGCAATTGGGCAGTACACAGCAGTGAAAGATGCTTTGCACTCTTACCCGATTGGAACTGTTTTCTGGATTTAGCCATTTAGGCAGGAAATCAGCAGCTTCTATTAACAAAAACTCTCCATCATTGTCCTCAATCCTGTTAAATAAAGACAATTCCATGTTATGGTTCCTTTGTTAAACAATTTGCAAAAGGATGGTATTTGTTCCATTTACCTAGAACATGAGAAATTAGCCAATAATTTAGACACAATTGGTTCCGCTTCACGGTTTAGCAGGTTTGCACTTAGATGTGATCCCTAACTTTACTAACACACACACACACACACAATGTCCAAGTCTATCTTTAGTGCAAATTAAATCATCTGGAGCTTCATAGTACAGAATATGTCAGTGCTGTACTCTGGAGGGTGTGAGACAGCACAAAACTGAGGTCTATGGAGGATCCAGCAAAACCATTTGAAACCTCCATAGATCTTGTCTCACGATGAGCTGGAAGAGACAAAACGTTACAAGTTTTGTCAAGCAGAGGAAAAATACACACGGCAAAGTAGTCACTAAGGCAATTAGAAAATTGTTCTGTCATACTTACCTCATACTTGTAGACTTGCCATTAGAAATTGCTATATCGTCTTTACCAGTATATCTGAGTGATCTTTGCATAAGCCTGATAGCAACAAACTTATTTAAAAGTACATTGGCGGGGGCGGCAGCGCCGGACTGCCATGATGAAAAGCCGCATAAAAGAGCAGCTCCTGCAATCTTTCACCTTTTAAGCCCATAAACACTGAATTTGTACTGATCTGATGACTGGCAGCTGATGCCCTTTGCATTAAGGCACACTGGTTCTGAGGCAAGGCTTGCAAATTGTGTTCAAGTCCCTTGGAGGGGTATTTTTCGTTGTCTGAGATGAGGCCTACTCAGGCAGTGAGTAGGGGTAATCCCAGTCCTCACCCTGTGACCCCTATTAATACTGAGACTCCAAGACTCCATGATACTGTCATAGTGACCCAAAGCTCGGGAGCCACATCTAAAATGGCAGAGACACGTGTCAAGCTGCCTATGTCAGAGGGATGGAAGACGTTCCGTCCCCACAACGCAATCTTTCGAATTTCTGGCACAAGCTGGCCCATTACCTGCTGCAGCCTTCTAAGCAGAAACAAAATAGATCCCCAGTCCGTCGCTTACCAAATCAAATCCAATGCAGAGCCTTGGCACTCTGGTTCTGGGGCAGGCCCAGACCGGGCGGATGAGCCGGACAGACATCAAGTCCGAATATGCGGCACAGAAACAGCCATCGGGTACCAACCCTTGCAAATCTACCATGGTGTCTGCCCTGGGAGATGGCTACCAACATGAGACATTGCTCCCGCTTCCTGGCTTAGCCTGCTGCATCTCCTAGATCGTTGCGACGCTTACAGAAAGCCAGATTGCAGAAGGACGATGCTAAACCCTATCGGCTGAGCCTATGCTTATTCGGACACACTGATTATCCTATACATGCCTCATTTACGACCAGCTTGCATTATGCTTACCATGTTTTAGGTTTCTATTCTAAGACAATTCCCTTGAGTGTGTCCATAATCTTTTGAGCTCTACCTGGAGTCTTACTATTTAACTACCTACTACACTCACTCACTCACTCTTGGGTGAAATGACTCTTTATTGCCATATCAGCAACCTAGCTCATTGCAACTAACTAGTTTTTACCCACTTATACCTCTTAGAGCTGGAAAGTTTAAGCCATTCTACTCTTTGTATTACTTTAAGCAATCATCACTTAAGTTTTCAGAGGGTTACTTTCAAAGTGGTCTTCAGACGCAGTCCCACTGCTCTAACCCCTGTGACTTAACGCTATATCATACCTTAAACTATGAGCAGTCTAATGGTTATGCCATACAAATATAATCCTGTGCCTGTTAAAATGCTTGCTATAGCTGTTGTGGCTCACAAAGTCAGCTTGTAAACCTATGCACAACAAAAATAAAATATATAAAAAAAAAAAACAACAAAACAAAAAAAAACAATGCCAAAAAAAAAAAAAAAAAAAAAACACTAGTATTCTCTCTCCCTTGGTCATAAAAAAATAAAATATCTCCTTTCTTTATTATCTGGAACATGGAAAACAACTTTACGTGAAAAGGTTAACACAAGTTATATATTCTTTAAAAAAAATTTAATTCAGTGGTGTAATCTTCAGAGAAGTGATGGTTCCCCTTTAATATGCTTCTGTCACAAAGTCCCCACTCTAAAAAGAAAACAAAAAACAGTAAAGTAAACCAGTGTTCAAACAATATAACGAAGAGGAAACTTTACCTTGCTGCCAGTTCTGGGAATTGCTTGGTAATCTCTTGGATAAGGTACACAATGAACCACTCGTCCTCAATATTATCCCCAAAGTAGGTTATTCCTCCAATATGAGCTGGAGTATTACCTGAGTAACAATAAAACAGAATAAAACCGTTTGAACCAAATAAATAAAACGTGGTTTCCGCAGTAGCACTGCTTATCCCAGTACAAGTGAGACACCCTGACATTGGTAAGAGCCTAATGACAGGTTTTATTTTGTTTAATTTAAATTGCGAGAATTAATATTAGCTCTTTGACAGATAAAGAATGAGTTGCCAACCTCAGTGTTTTCAAGCCACTTCAAAGTCTGCGACACACATATTGAGTTCAGGGCTGTGACATTTTGAATGTAGTATTTAAAGGGCAACTGTAGTGCCAAAAACTACTTCTGCTCTTTTAAAGAGCACACAATTCTATCTATACATTGTGCTAGCAGTTCTTGAACTAGGTTGTTCTCAGACTTGTCAATCAATTCGTCGGTATACACTCCATGCCGAAAAATCAATTGATAAAAGAGAGCAGAAGAGGCCACCCACAGGCACCATTGCAACCTGGGTGCATGCACTGTAGTTGCTATATAACTCTCTAGCCAGAACTGCTGGCACTGGATAGGGAGTGCAGAAATGGAGGGATTTAATTAACAAAGCCAGAGTTTTGACGTCATTGAGGAAGTGAATCAGTGAAGAGAGCGGGTGGACCGGAGGTGGGTGTTAGAGCAGTGTAGCACACACCTCTGTAAGGAGATTGCGCTGGGGAGCAAAAAGTCAGGTTAGAAGTACAGATTCCCTTTAAAAGGAAGGTACATAGGGAACAATCGTCAGCATGTGGTACTCTTTTCTAGCGGAGAACTCATGTAGAACTCAACTACCAGTTGGCTGTGAAGAGCAGATATGTTGTACATAGCACTCTCAAGAACAAATACAATAAGCTGTAGCTGTGTGGTTACTATAGTGTGCCTTTAACAACGGGATTACAGTTTTTTTTCTTTACTGAACGTTTTATGTTTATTTTATAACGTTTTTGCTGTGGAAAAAGTGCATGTTATTTCTGCCGGCACAAGTTCAATTAATTCGGATTAATGGAATTCATTTACTAAAAATTTAAATATTGCATGAATTTACATCCTCATACTACATAACTAATCACCATGTAATGCTGAATAACCTTTGGATTATAATGTATCTCAAATAGAAACTACTTCAATCTACTGAATAAGTTATGGTGCTCAAAGTAGATAAGATTTAAATTACTAGACTGTAAGACTATTTAAATCATGATTTTGAAAACGTAAAACATTCATTCCTGTTTGTGGTTATCTTTAAAATCAGATGAAGGTTTCAAATTTAGAGTAACTGATCTTGTTACATACAACTAGAAAACCAGAGAGATAATGATGCAATTGTTGCAAGGCAAAGCATCTAACTCATATTTGGGAGCAAATTAAAGGAACACTATAGCATATGAATACAAATCGGTATCCCTAATGCTATAGTACCTTAGTCACCATTTAGGAGACGGCTCCCCCCACCCCCTCGAGGTTTAAAAGTTAAAGGAGCACTTCACACCCATCTTGCTGATGTACTTTATGGGCACGAAGTATCCAATTTGAAAAGCACAATTACAGACTGCCAGGAAGATTTGCATCCTGCTTCCGCTAGCTCCCCTGAGCTAATGGAAGTGGCAGGCATTCTCCACTTGAAAAATGCATGCATGCATTCATTAGAGGTATATCTACTAGACAATGATTTGTACTTTTTTTCCATTAGGGCAGTGAAGTGTCCCTTTAACTTATCGTGCATCCAACCCGCACTGCTTTGTCCATGGCTGGTCGTGCCTCCTTGGCTATCACCGAGATTGATGATCTCAACCAACCCAATGCTTTGCCATAGGAAAGCATTCAGATGCTAGTGCAAAACGCTGCATTGTGCAGATCAGATGGTTACTCCATTATATTGCAAAACAAAAAGCCTCTATTGGCTATCAGTATGGCAATCATCTGAGGCAGTTAAACCTTGCAATTAAACTGCAGGATTAAAATGGGGGAGACATGGTACTTAGATCACTTCATTGAGAAGTGGTCGGGATGCCTATAGTGTCCCTTGAAATTAAACAGGTTTATTTGTGTTTCAAATTTGCAGATTAAAGGAACACTATAGGGTCAGGAACACAAACATGTATTTAAAACCCTATAATGTTAAAAAGACCATTTAATCCCCCTGCCCCCGTAAATAGAGTTACATTTTACCTTTACTCCAGTCTGCTGCTGCTTGACCTCTGATCTGCCTGCTTGGCTGACATCATCACAAGAGATTTTCTGAGCCAATCACAATGCTTTCTAATAGGATTGGCGGAGACTGTCAAGGAGGCGAAATCAGGGGTAGAGTCAGCACAAGTCAAACACGGCATTGGCCAATCAGCATCTCATCATAGAGATGCACTGAATCAATTAATGCCTACGAGGAAAGATCAGTGGCTCCATGCAGAGGGTGGAGACACTGAAATGTGCAGCACTGCCCCAGGAAGGACCTCTAGTAGCCATTTAAGGAGTGGCCAGTGGAAGTATCCATAGGCTATAATGTAAACACTGCATTTTCTCTGAAAAGACAGTGTTTACTGCAAAAAGCCTAAATGGAATGATTCTGCTCACCAGAACAAATACAATAAGCTGTAGTCGTCTTGGTAACTATATTGTCACTTTAAGGATATTTTAGAAACCTACAACTACATGAGAGAATAGTGGCAGATTGGAATAGTGGTACAGCTAAGATTAGTTTTGACACAAGAGTGGGGAAAAAAATTACGATGGGGAGAAATACATAGGAAACAATAGTCAGCATGTGGTACTCTTTTCTAGCGGAGAACTCAACTATCAGTTGGCAGTGAAGAGCAGATATGTTGTACATAGCACTCTCAAGAACAAATACAATAAGCTGTAGCTGTCTGGTGACTATAGTGTGCCTTTAAAGGACCACTATAGTGCCAGGAAAACAAACTCGTTTCCTGGCACTATAGTGCCCTGAGGGTGCCCCCACCCTCCGGGCTCTAGCGGGTGGAAGGGGTTAAACTTACCTCTTTCTCCAGCGCCGGGCGGGGCGCTCTCCTCCTCCTCTCCTCCCTCTTCTTCCGTCACTGGCTGAATGCGCATGCGCGGCAAGAGCCGCAGGCGCATTCAGCCAGTCCATAGGAAAGCATTCTCCAGACGTCCAGCGTCTTCTTACTGTGAAAATCACAGTTAGAAGCGCGGAAGCGCCTCTAGCGGCTGTCAATGAGACAGCCACTAGAGGCTGGATTAACCCATAGGTAAACATAGCAGTTTCTCTGAAACTGCTATGTTTACTGCAAAAAGGGTTAAAGGGACACTCCAGGCACCCAGACCACTTCTGCTCATTGGAGTGGTCTGGGTGCCAACTCCCACTACCCATAACCCTGCAAGTGTAATTATTGCAGTTTTTCATAAACTACAATAATTACATTGCAGGGTTAACTCCACCTCTAGTGGCTGTCTACTAGACAGCCACTAGAGGTCACTTCCTGGTCCATAGCACAGGAAACCTGTGCTAGAGCATCGCTGGACGTCCTCATGCTGTGTGAGGACCTCCAGCGTCGCTCAAAACCCCATAGGAAAGCATTGAAATTATTTTTCAATGCTTTCCTATGGGGAGACGTAATGCGCATGCACTGCATTTCCGCGCATGCGTGGCATTTCCGCGCATGCGCATTAGGTCTCCTCGGCCGGTGGGCGGGATCAGTCTCGCCCACCGGCCGACGCAATGGACAGGAGGAGCGTTGTGGAGGAGGAGACAGCAGCGAGGGACATCGCCGCTGCCTCAGGTAAGTCACTGAAGGGGTTTTCACCCCTTCAGTAACTGGGGATTGGTGGGTGGGAGGGAGAGGGACCCTCCAGTGCCAGGAAAACGGATCGTTTTCCTGGCACTGGAGTTTCCCTTTAAACCTAGCTTGACCTGGCACCCAGACCACTTCATTAAGCTAAAGTGGTCTGGGTGCCTATAGTGGTCCTTTAACAATGGGATAACAGGTTTTTTTTTCTTTACTGAACGTTTTATGTTTATTTTATAATGTTTTTGCTGTGAGAAAGTGCATGTTATTTCTGCAATTTGGATTAATGGAATTAATTTACTAAAAATTTAAATATTGCACGAATTTACATCCTCATACTATATAAATTAATCACCATGTAATGCTGAATAACCTTTGGATTATAAAATATCTTATACAGAAAACCATCTATGCATTTTTTCAACATGGCTTCTGTACACAGTGTCATGTTACCAGCAACTTTTAAGTACCTTTTTTGCTTTTATATCGGAGATTAAATGGTTGGTTTTGCCAAATATATGGTGCTAAAAAAGGTGCAAACGTAGCCAGTATGCGCTCTATGTACTGTTTAAGGATTTGCTTGCGCTGCTCTGGATCACTGGGCTCTTCAGACACTAAGAAAAGATGATATTCCACAAAATTTTCCACAACTACCATTTTCTTCTCCCCATCCATGTTGTGATATATTTCTAAAAGTAAGCAGAAATAGGGTTTACTCAGGGTTCAACGCAGAGATATATGGTCTATGGTGGCTTTGTGTAATTCATGAAAAGACAAAACATTACAATTGTTCTAGCTCCATCAAAATAGTTGTCATCCAAGAAGTTTCTTATTGAGGTATTGTGCATTTCATTTTGTAACTCCTGCACATTGTCGATTATATTAAAGAATCTGGATGTCTAGTTTCAATATTCTGCTGATACACAACACTTCCATCACTGACAAACTCACCAAAACTGGAAATTGGCACGCTAAGCAAACAAGGTAATTCATTACAAAACAGCATAGCAAAGTGTTTAGAAAAGAAATTGTCATATCAGAGTTAGATATTCTTCTAAATCATCTTACTCAGTCACATCATTACAATTGGGTTATATCTGGCCTTTCATAAGTATTGAACAAGTAAAGAAATGTAATAAAGTTCATCTTCCCTGTCAACA
Source organism: Pelobates fuscus (assembly GCF_036172605.1). NCBI lineage: Eukaryota > Metazoa > Chordata > Amphibia > Anura > Pelobatidae > Pelobates > Pelobates fuscus. Next base: position 89,203,292 of record NC_086326.1, read on the forward strand.
TCTTGGAATAGGTAGCATTTTGCTTATGATTATTTTTGGTTCACCTGTGTCCTTTAGCACTTATCCCATGGGAGTTCAGCCTTTCTCTCTCTTGGGCATGGCACTGAAGAGGGGTGACCCCTGGAAGCCTCATTAGTAATTGGGGGGGGAGGGGGTACAGCTGCTGTGACCCTGTGTGGTAGCAGCTATATGGTCCGTCCTTCCCTGGACTCATGAGGGCAGTAGTTCTAGCCCAGATGTGGGGAAAGTTTATCTTATGTGCAGTGGTACTCAACCCTTTTTTATTTCTTTTTACTTTCCAAATGGGTGTTTTTTGCAGCATTTATAGCTACAGTGGCTAAGCTTTGGCTCCACAGGCTCTTATGGTGGCCATTTTAGTTCTAGGCATGGTTATGCCATAACACGTATGGCAGGAAATGTATATTCCCACCTATTTTAAAGTGGCAGTATCTTTATTCTCTTAAATTTGCAGTATTTTCTTTCTTTCTTGTTTATTGGACCTTATAGGTAAGGTATATTTTACTTTATTTTTGGCCTCTTTTCTTATTTCTTTGATATTCTTCATGTCTTCATCTGCTGAAGAGGAGTTCACCATATTGGTCTATAAAGAGCTTGCAACACAAAGGTTCGAGGTAAGCCAATATTTGTTGTATCCCTCACTATGCAATATGAAAAAGAGCAAAGTTATGGGTTTGTTCTTTAGGTTCTTAACGCAAAATGAAGAATAAATGTGTATTATGAAGCGTGCAACAACAATGCCTGTGAGGAAAGCATTTGTGTGCTGCTATGGGTACATCTAGTCTCTCTCCAGATGTCTGACGATATTAAGCAGGCTGTATCACAAGGAATAAAAGAAGCTTGCAAAGCAAGCAAAAGGCCCAGGCTCTCTGATGTATCAGATTGGGTGGAGGACTGGTCGGAGACGCTGCCACATTATATATCTGACGGGGCTTCTAGATCATGGAATCCCACAACCAATTTAATCTGGCTTCTGAATTTTCTTCTGAAGCACCAGTGGACCAGTTTGGTCCATTTACCGTTGCATAGTTATATCTGTGTTGGCGAAGAGGACCATACGGCTAAGGTCATGGGGAGCAGACGTGGCAACAAAGAACAGCCTGTGTGCAATGCCCTTCCACAGAGAAAATGCTCTTTTGCAAAGTATTTTAATTAAAGCATCAAGAAGGCGGAAAGCCTTTTTGCCACAAGAGAGAGGACCATGTAAAGTCCCAGATTTCAACAGGAGATCTTTCAGACACTCAGGATCTTACAGGGAGACAATCTAGCATTATCCAGGCAAAGATTTTCAACAATGGAAATAAGATCATGCTTCCTTGAAGACTGGACAATCCAAGCATGATAAGATCCTAGCTCATCCTCGAGTAGGCGTCAGGTTTCATCTGTTTACTGAGGTCTGGTCGTGGTCTATTCAAGATGCCATAATTATTTGTATTCTGAGAGATGGCTACTTGATGGACTTTCTCCAGTCCCTTTGCCTGCGATTCAGGATCGTGTGTAGCACTGAAATATTTTGCCTCCACTTTGCCAAGTCAAAAAGTAATCTCAAAAGGTCTCTTTCTTTACCAAAATCAAGTGTTTTACTCCAGAATCTTCCTCACACCAAAAGATATTCCTTGACAGAGACATTCAAGATGGAATCTGCCTCCTCGATCAAAGTTGTGGCACCATTGGACTGGATTATCTCCAAGATGCTTATTTCCAGGTCTCAATTAGCCTCTCATGGCAAGTTAGGTTTACCATAAAAGATAAACCTTTCTAGTTTTAAGCGCTTTCTTTCTGGTTTAATGCAGCCCCACAAACCTTTTCAAAGATTCTAATGGCTTTGGTGTCAGGAATGAGAAAATAAAATGCTTTTCCATTTTCTGGAAAACATCCTAATTCTTTCCTCAGTAAGTCTCTACTGGAACACAAACTGATATTACTGTAGATACTGATAAATCATCAAAAGAGTGACCTGGGTGCCAGATTTGACACAATCACAGCTATAGAGTTATTTTCCATTGGATCCAGAAGAAGTTAGGACAAGTTATTTTCCTCCATCATAGGTCAGACCAGATGGGCCCAATAAAACATAAGAATTCCCCAGAAATGGTTCCTGTGTCATTTCAGTCAAGTATCCCTGGATCAGTATATTCAAATTTCTCAGAAGGTGAAATTACCATTACAGTATTCGTTGGTGGAAGTACATATTTTTAACCCCTTAAGGACACATGACATGTCTGACATGTCATGATTCCCTTTTATTCCAGAAGTTTGGTCCTTAAGGGGTTAAAGGCTTCGCCAACCAGACTGGATGGGGAGCTAACCTAGATTTCATTTATGTCCTAGATTGCTGGTCCAAAGTTACAGAGTTCGTCCTACGCCACTACAAGCACCTCCTGCAAAACCATTGAGTGAAAATTCATGTGGACAACACATAAGTTATCCCAATCATCAAGGAGGCACTAACAGTATCATCCCGATGTTTTAAAACAGTTTGACTTCTTACACTAGGAGGATGTGGACGCCATGTTATATAGCCCACCATACTACTGCATAGTACTGTACTGGTTATGTTGCTTAAGAGTGCTCCTTGAATAGAAAATGTAGCATCCCATGAAAAATGTTAACACAAGTAAAAGGTGATTTTTAAAGTTTCACTTAATAGTGTAATAAGCAGAGTAGCCAAAAATGTCATTTTAAATTGTGGAATAAAAAAAAAGTATATATATATATATATATATATATATATATTTTTTTTTTTTAATCACAACAAAAGCTAATGTAAATAGCACCCCAATATAGTAATTCTATAATGTTACAAACATTTCAGATACAGTAACGCGAATATTTAGAGCTAACAGTTTAAAGAATTAACTCAAATTGCTCTCTGGCTCAAAATACCCAAGTTGGGCACTGTTATAGTAGAAATAATAATACTCAGTACTCTGTACAGATATATCTCCACTGGATTGTACCTGTCTCACCTGACTGTCCTGCTGGCTCCCTGTCACTCTCACACTTACACTCCACCAGCAGATTGAGACCGCGCGGCTGACGTCATCAACTCGCGCCTGCCCTCCCGAGCACTGTGGTGCGGTGTCCATTCGGCGCAATATTGTGACGTGTTGATGGGAGCCATGACGACTACGCAGCGTCGCTACGGCGGCCTGGCAGCTGGCAGGAGGAGGGAGTGAGGGAAACGCGAAGTAGATGAGAAAGAAGCGAGTCAAGAAAAAAAAGCGGATCGGAGAACGGGAGGAGTCCGGAGTGAGAAGGACCCGCTGGGAGAGGTTAATGGCGGGTAATGGAAGGTCTCCGCGATCGGATTAGCTCCGATCAGTCAGTCATGTATCGGCTATTCCCTAAACTGCGAGAAGTGCATTGCGCGGGATTTGTTTACTAAGCAATGATTTGTAGTGAGCTGATAAAACAAAGCGCACTATTATAGTGATAAAACTAATTCTCCAAACTCGGCGTGTGCCCTCAGCTCCTCATTAACCCCTTAACACCGCAGCCAAATGTTCAAGTTGTGAACAGAACAAAACGTAAACAAATCCTGGCATTTACGCTATATGTCTGTCCAACCGTAATTCACCTCTTTCATATTAAATGCACCCCCCCTTATTATATATCATTTTATTCAGGGGAAACAGGGCTTTCATTTAACATCAAATATTTAGGTATTGAACATAATTTAATATAAAAAAGTTATAAAAAAATGGGAGAAAAAAAGAATTTTTTAATTTTTTTTTTGTTCTATGTGACATTTTAACTGTGGATGTCAAAATACTGTTTGCTTTTACTGCAATACAATACACATATTTGTATTCAGCGATGTCTCACGTGTAAAACAGTACCCCCTATGTACAGGTTTTATGGTGTTTTGGGAAGTTACAGGGTCAAATATAGCACGTTACATTTGAAATTGAAATTCGCCAGATTGGTTACGTTGCCTTTGAGACTGTATAGTAGCCCAGGAATTAAATTTACACCCATAATGGCATACCATTTGCAATAGTAGACAACCCAAGGTATTGCAAATGGGGTATGTCCAGTCTTTTTTAGTAGCCATTTGGTCACAAACACTGGCCAAAGTTAGCGTTAGTATTTGTTTGTGTGTGAAAAATGCAAAAAACGCCAATTTTGGCCAGTGTTTGTGACTAAGTGGCTACTAAAAAAGTCTGGACAAACCCCATTTGCAATACCTTGGGTTGTCTACTATTGCAAATGGTATGCCATCATAGGGGTAATTTTCATTCTTGGGCTACCATAGGGTCACAAAGGCAACGTAAGCAATCTGGCGAATTTTAATGTGAAAAAAATGAAACACAAGCCTTATATTTGACGCTGTAACTTTTGAAAACACCATAAAACCTGTACATGTGGGGTACTGTTGTACTCGGGAGACTTCGCTCAACACAAATATTTGTATTTCAAAACAGTAAAAAGTATTGCAGCAATAATATCGTCCGTGTAAGTGCTGTTTGTGCGTGAAAAATGCAGAAAACGTCACTTTTACTGGCGATATCATCGTTGTAATACATTTTACTGTTTTGAAACACTAATATCTGTGTTCAGCAAAGTCTCCCGAGTAAAACAGTACCCCCCATGTACAGGTTTTATGGTGTCTTGGAAAGTTATAGGGTTAAATATAGTGCTAGCAAATTAAATTCCCTATACTTTCGGCATGGGTTGTCAGGCAGGTCCCGCTAATTGTAATTAATTAGGATACCTAATTATGTAAAATTATTACATAAATATATGTGTAGAATTAATATATGTATATATATACATATGTGTATATATACGTATATATATATATATAATTTTTTTTAATATTTTTATTTATATATAGGTATATATATAGTGATATATACGTATATATTTATGTATATAGATATATATATATTATGATATATATTATTTTGTTCTATGTGTATTTTGATATAAATATATATATTAATATCACAATTCAGTTAGAACGAAATAACACATCTATATATTTTTTAATTATTTATTTTTAAATATTTTTTTAATTTTATTTTTTTACGTATTTACATATTTTTTTTATATTATATATAAATATATATATAACAATAATTATATATATATTTGATCAGTATCAGTCTACGTGTAATTTGATATTAATATATATATTTATATATATATTAATATTTAAATACACGTCGTGTATGTGTAAATGTGTGTGTGTGTGTGTGTATGTGTATATATATATATATATACTTAGATCATATATATATAATATATATGATCTAAGTATATCTTATTTGTAACTGTAATTTTTTTAACTAATATTTTATTTTATTTTATTTTAGGACAGGGGGGCAATGACAGTGTCAGCCAGTGATTTCACATCACTGGCTGACACAGGATCAGTGATCACAGTGACTGCCTGTCACTGTGATCACCTCCTGCAGATTGGGTAATTGACCACAGGGGGGAGTGCCTGGGTGGTACAAGCACTCCCCCCTTCCAATCTGCAGGGGGATCACTGTGCCAGTTACATGTGTCAGCCAATAGGCTGACACATGTAACACTGATCGCAGTGACAGGCTGTCACTGCGATCAGAGAGCTCTGAGATCGCAGTGACAGCCTGTCACTGCGATCTCAGACTTCGCAGATCGCGGTCACTGACCCCAGGGGGACTGCCTGGGGGGCCAGGTAAGTCCCCCGACCGCGATCTGCAGAAGGGGAACGCCGCCGGCCGCATGTGTCAGCCGATTTGAAATCGGCTGACACATGCTTAATACTGGTCGCAGTGACAGCCTGTCACTGCGATCAGAGACTGCAGATCGCGGTCACCGGCCACAGGGGGGGTTGGCTGGGGGGCCAGGCATCCCCCCCGACCGCGATCTGCAGCGGGCGATTAGCGCCGGCCACGTGGGCGGCCATTATGGCGAGGACGTAATATTACGCCCGCCGGCGTTTAGAGCCGGTTCCTGCAGGACGTAATATTACGTCCTCCGGACTTAAGGGGTTAAAGGACAAGGGTCAGCGCAAAGCTGCTCTTAAAGGGACCGTCTAGACACCATAACAACTTAATGTGAATGGAGTTGTGAAGTGGTTATGGTGCCAGGTGGACCCCCAGGCACACTCTTACCCCAGGGGGTTAAACTGTTCTCCAATAGTTTAACCCTAAAGTTGCTCTCAGCCAGTGCTCGGCCGCGCTCTCCGCGTCCAGAAACTGAAATTTCAGAACCAATATGACACCAGACGGAGGTGAGAACGCCGCCGAAGGCATCTTTGGCATTAAACCGTTCGAGAACAGTTTAACCTTTTTGAGGTAAGCGTGCATCCAGGACCTCTTGGCACCATACCAACTTAATTTAGATGAAGTTGCTATGGTGCCTAAACTGTCCCTTTGATATAATATTTCATCGATCTTTGAAATGTAATATATATGTATATATATATATATATGTATATATATATATATATATATATATATATATATATATATATATATATATATATATATATATATATATTATTTTTTTTAATTAAATATATGTAAAAAAATTGAAAAAAGTGATTCTTAAAAAGGAGACATACTAAAGGGGTCAGATTGGAATGCCCATAAACTTTAACAAGGCAGTGGAATGCCGATAGAGAATAATGGAAGTAAAAGGAATGCCCATAGAGAATAATGGAAACATAATATTTCAATTAGAGACAAAACTATTAGACAAATTAAATAAATCTTTTGCCACAATACTCTCCAGATTCAGTGGCATTTTTGAAATTGAGATTAGGTGGGATTATCATTGTTTTCTATAGAATGACAATGGTAAATGACTAAAGAGAATGCCCATAGAGTATAATGGGAGGCAACACATAAACTCATTTGCAGGTAAATCTGTGTTATGTAGCAAATTCATCTTTACCACAGGTGTTCCCCAAGTACAGCAGTAGATTGTAAAATTAAAAGTAACTGGGATTATAGCTCTTTTCTATGGAATGACAGGTAAATGATGCAATGGAATGCCCAAAGAGTATAATGGGAAGTAATATGAGACTTGGAATTTGAACCGTGAAACATATCAAGTAAATCTTTTGCAGGCATACTCTCCAGGTTCAGTGTAAATTTTTGAAATTGCCCGAACCCCACGTATAGCGACGGAACTGCCGCCGGTGCAGTTGCACCGGGGCCCGCATGCCCGATGGGCCCTATATCTTCAGGGTGTGACCGTGTAATAGCGCGACAGGGCCCCTTGAAAAAAAACGCAGCCGCAACGCAAGTGCTGCTCGGAGGAAGTGACGGATGGTCACTTCCTCCCAGCTCACTCTGCGCAGGAGGGGAGCCAGCATGGAGGCCTTGAAGAAGGAGAGCCACGCTGACTTCCATCAGCCCCAGTCACCCTCCTGCAAAGAAACGGTAAGAAACAGGAGGGTGGCTGACAAATTAGCTGTCTGTGTCAGTGTGTATGTCTGTCAGTATGTATGTATGTCTGTCAGTATGTGTATATATGTAGGTCTGTCAGTATGTATATATGTTTGTATGAGTATCAATGTATGTCTGTGTGTATGTATGGATGTCAGTGTCTGTATGCATGCATGTCAGTATGTATATATGTATGTATACCAGTACCAATGTATGTCATTATGAATGTATGAAAATAATGATAATCCCACTTACCGTAATCTCAATTTCAAAAATTGACACTGAATCTGGAGCGTATTGTGGCAAAAGATTTATTTCATACGTCTAATAGTTTTGTCTCTAATTGAAATATTTTGTTTCCATTATTCTCTATGGGCATTCCTTTCACTTCCATTATTCTCTATGGGCATTCCACTGCCTTGTTAAAGTATATGGGCATTCCAATCTGTCATTCCTTTTAGTATGTCCCCTAAAAAGTGTTTAAAAAAAGAAAGTAACAAGTTATTCACTAAAGTGAGATTTTAAAGTGAATTTTTGGCAATTTTTACCTTCATTATGAAGTTCTCTCACTTTTGTGAATAAACTTGTTAGTCTCCATGATTTTTACAGCTTTACTCTCTGCAGGAATGAAAGTAAGCGTAGGGATAAGCTTCTTACTTATTTTTTTTTTTTAATTCTTAATTTTTGTTGTGCACAATATTAACAAATAACCTTGGTGCGCCACAACTGCGACATCAGGGTGAATTGGTGAACATTCGCAATACAAGTTGTGACATTCGCTAAACAGGCACATTTTTATGTTAGAGAGATTAGTATTTCAATAGTTTAGGTTCTCGTTTAAGTGGGTTAGCGAGGTGCACATGTCAGGAAAGGGTAAACAGAGGAGTGACATAGATACGAAGTATGACATGTGCAATCATTGTATGAACACGGCTTTACAATGTAGTATACGTTAGGTTAATTCTATCCTATCTCTTGTCTGGCTAGGCTGGGAATAAGTAGTTGCATATTGTGCTAGACTTAAACCAGAAATAAGCCTACAGGAAGCATATAACAAGCATGTGTGAAAATAATACTGATTGTTATAGATTTGAGGTGATCTAAACAAAGGAAACATGAAAGATACGAATAAAAGAGCCTCTGCAGACATGGACCATGTGGAGTAAGAGAAGGCATTGAGAAAACATGTACAAAGAATTACATAAGCTTAACTAGCCTATATGGTTTCTGCTGAGTTGATTTACATGAGTAGATTACTGCAAATTCCAAGATCAAAGTAAAGGAAGTAATGTAAATGATAAAGAAGATGGAACCAGAAGAGAGCAAGAAAACAAACAAAAAAAACAGCCATATTGCTAATATTGCAGAACAAATGATATGTGACATTGCTCATACGATGGATCTGGTCTCTGCTTCAGCGTATCCCCGTAAGTGACAAGGATGGGGAACATTTTTGAGAGTTCCTGTTAGCGTCCATAGTGCAGTGCCAGAGTACTGTTCCCCTCCAGCCTGAATCATCCTTGGTCCACATGCTTGGAGACACTCTGGTCTGGGGTTTCCAGGTGGTGAATTTCCCTGTCGGCGGTTCTTCTTCGGCCTGTGTGGTCGGTGCTTTAAGGCTAAGGACCGTGAGGCTCTTTTCCCAGGAGGACGGGTTACAGGATAGGTAGGCCTTTGCGGGCAAGATTTGCCCTGAGGGGATTTTTTCCTCTCCATCACGGTGCTACTGTGTGATTCTGCCTGTAGCTTAAACACCGATGCTCTTTGCCGCTCTCTTAGTTTAAGCCAGCATCGCTGAGCTTGCTTTATGATTGTGCCGGTTAGTGTGCTGTACGGCTCCTCTCCTCTAGGGCTTCATGAGGCATCCACGCGGCCGCCATCTTGGGAGGTAGGTCTTTGGAGTGCCGTGCCTCTCATTCTCAACCTCTACCGAGCTCTCCGCAGTGGGGACCGGGATAACCCCCCCCGGCCCACAGGGGGGGAACGGGTCCGGCAGGCGTCTCAGAGGCTCGGCGTTCGGCAGCCAAGTAGGGAGACAGGGCAGCGGCTGTCCACTCCGCTCCGAACTCGAGTAGGCCGCAGTTCCCAAAGCTTCATTCAGCCCTTCAGCGTCCCAAAGCTCCCGATCTCAGGGTCTGCCATCCAGTCCACCGCCGCGAGCAAGTTTCTTGGGCTCCTTGCGGGTGTCAGAGCTGCAGGAATAGCCTAAGAGGCCAGATTTCTCCGGAGCCTATCCTGCATGCGACCGGTCAGCATGGCGGTCCGGCCCCGCCGCTTCTTACTTATTTATTCTTTTTTGCATGTACTACATTAAAAAAAATATATTTTCTTTGACAGGATTATTATATTAAAATATATTCTTGAGGAGACATTTGTCCTTTAAAGCAGTGTTCCCCGGGCCGCGGACCGGTACCGGTCCGTGGATCAAACGGTACCGGGCCGCCCAGGGGTGTGCGAGCCTGCCGGCTCATGCAGGGCTGGCATTGCCCAAGTGCCAGCCCTGCAATATGCCTGCGGACCGGAGGGGAGATCAGAGATCTCCCTCCCCGGTCCGCAGGCACTGTGCTGACAGCCGGCAGGGGAAGGAGTGAGAAAGGACCCGGGAGCTCTTACCTGCAGCTCCTCCGGGTCCTCCTCTCGCGAGATTTGGAGCGTTGCCGCGGTAACCACGGCAACGCTCCAAATCTCGCGAGAGTGAACTCTAGCCCTGTAACTGGGCTAGAGTTCATCTCACCACCGCTGGGACCACCAGGGATTCCCCACCGGACCACCAGGGATTCCCCACCGGACCACCAGGGACTAAGAAATGTCCCCCCTCCTCCCAGTAAAGGTAAGAAGGGAGGGGGGACATGAATATATTAATTTTAATTAAATAGATTAAAAAAAAGCCTCCCTACCCTCCTTACCCCCCATACACACACTGCCCCACAAACACTGCCCCATACACACACTACACACACTGCCCCACAAACACTGCCCCCCATACACACACCGCAACTCTCACACACACTGCCACCCTCACACACACTGCCACCCTCACACACACTGCCACCCTCACATACACTGCCACCCTCACATACACACTGCACCGCTCACACACACATACACACAATTTTGAGTCTATGTCTTTATGTGACTGTGTTTGTGATTTTCTGACTATGTATGTGTCTGCGTGTTTTTTTTAATATATGTGACTGTTTTTTTTTTTGTCTTATTAAATCAAAACAAGCGGGCCACGGAAAAATTATCAAACGTTTACCGGTCCGCGGCGATAAAAAGGTTGGGGAGCACTGCTTTAAAGTATGCATTGTTAAGAATTCAAAGTGCAGAGGCGTAGCTAGGTCACTTGTCATCTGTTATGAAAATCTATGTTGGCCTACCTATTCCCCCTCACCCCGAAATGTTAACTATCATGTCGCTTTCGCACACCGTTATCCCTTTGTATTTATCTCCTGATCCTTCTTTCAACTTTGTGTGTCTTTTAAACCCTTTCACTTTCTTGTTGTCTCGTAACCCATGTTACCTGTGACATGCATGCAATCATACATGCACTCACATACAAACATGGACACGCACAGTTACAGTCATACACAGTCGCAACATAATTACACGATTATACATACAGTCACTTATACATACATATACCTAGACACAAAGTCAAATACATACCCAGATGCACATAGTCACATGCACACACTGTCACACATCTAGATGCACAGAGTCAAATACAATCACACAGTAATCAGCTGTGCATAGTCAGACACATAAACTATGTAACATATAGTTACAAACACATGCACACATCACACAGAGTCAATGGCACACAGTCATACAAATAGTTACAGGCCCTCACACAGTCACACACCACACACATATTCACAAGCACCCAGTCACAAAGATAGTCACAGGCGCACACAGACAAACACAGTTACAGACACTCACAGTCAAAAAATCTGGGCCCTACCTTTATGGGCACTGGTGGCATAGTTGGAGCAAAGGCCAGAGCATTCCCTGATGTCTGGTGGGACTGGTTTTCCCTCAGCAAGCAGTCATTTGCAGGAAAGCATGGCCGGAGCGAGTCTCCATGGCTGCTGCTTCTGTGTGGCTGGCGGAACAGACATGGCACCACTCTCCATCTGGCACCAAGGGCACATGCTATCCTCAACTGCCTCACATTTTAGGCCAAAATAGTAACATTGGGAAAATTCTTTAACGGCTGTGTTTCTCTTTTAATTTAGACTACAATTTGGATTCCCAGTAATTCACAATTAAACTTATTCAGTAATTTCCAAGTGGCAAAATGGAGGCTAAAATAACTTATCTGGAATATTTTCAAACACAGCTTGGCATACAGTTTGTGCTTGAGTGAATAAACCCCACAGACACAGCTTGGCTATGTTAGCCTCAATTTTTGTGATGTAGTTTTCAGTTCATTACAATTTACTGTTTAGTGAAAAAAACATTCGGGCCAGTATAGGCGAATTTGAAAAACTCTACATCATTTTTTCAGTTTGGTTGTTTTGGCCTAGAATTTTAAATTCAGATACAATTCCTAACAATTCACACTGTATTATTAACAGCAATTACATGACAAAGACATGCACTAATATTGATTGATAAGTAGAGGTACAGGGTAACGTGTAAGATTACCCACTAATAATGCAGGGTTGCATTGTAAATTGAAACTTAGTTAGAAAGATGTAAAGGGCGGTGTCACGGGAGATGGGACTCCTCGTACGTGTTCCCTTAATTGTACTTTGTATCGTCTAATGTTTCCCTGTATTCAAATGGAATTGTTCCCTTCTGTTACCGAACAGATTCTGTGAGGTCCCCTTGTTCCCAAATCATGTTTAGGCTTGATTGGAAGATTGTGCTTGTCCCATTCTAAATATGATAAAAATGATGCTTGAGTATTAATCTGTGGATAGGTAATGTCTCTTTTGGATGTTATATTGGAACACAAGGCTTGTTTATATCAAATGACTCCTTATCTAAGAGGGAATCAAGGCATATTGCAAATGAGAGAGTCAGTTTATACTGAAACCAGACTTCCAGGCCACTTATGTGTGACTTCTCACATCTTACAGAGTAGCTCTGCTGGGGTCCCAGCTTCAAAGAGGAATTTAGGTTGTAATCGCTGACCTCCCATACAATCAAATTAACCCTTTTTAAAAATTGACAATACCACCTCTACCAGGCAGCCAGTTCATATATACCCGAACATAACTTTCATTTTACCGAACCCATCTGAGCCTTTTTTGGATATGTTGTGCACTCAGATCAAGGCTATTCTTGAATATAATTTTTGTGGGGTTCCTATGCTGTTGTCATGTATTTTTGTGATATGTAAAAATTGTATGTAAGTTTTCCTGTTTGAGAGATAATTGAATTAGCTTAATTGGAGCTATAGCGATAAGAACACAAACATGTATTCCTGACCCTATAGTGTTAAAACCACCATCTGGCCCCTCATGCCTCCCTAAATATAGCAAAATCTTACTTGTATTCAAGCCTGAAGCTGTAGCTCTGCATGCTGTTTGCCTTAGAATAGCAAGCTGTCTGCTGACATCATCAGAAGTGGTGGACTGATCCAATTGCAGTGCTTCTCCATAGGATTGGCTGAGACTGACAAAGAGGCAGATCAGGGGCAGAGCCAGCACAATTCAAACACAGCCCTGGCCAATCAGCATCTCCTCATTCAATAAGCTGTAGTTGTTCTGGTGACTATAGTGTCCCTTTTATTATTTCTCAAACACAATGGCTTGCGGGAAAGATTTTGTATTAGAAACCCCATTCTAGGGGCATTGCATAAGAAGCCGAGTGTGGCCTAATAAAGTTTAGATTGCTGTTTTTACCCAATACGACTGGTTGCGTCCATTATATTGGGGAAACTCTACACTAAGGGAATACTTTCACTGTATTCAGCACATCTGGAATTAGGACTAGTGGAGGATTGAAGGAATAACAGCAAATAGACTCACGAACCCGTGACAAGCAGACTAAGCACCATCCCCAATCATTGTAGTGGTTATGGTAACAACTTTCCCTGGTGTTGTCCTGGTTCTGTGTCAAACTGAAAATGGCACAAACAGAGGGTCCCTGGGAATCCGCATACCATCCCTTCACTGTCCAAATTATTAATGTGACAGTTACACTTCTGTATTGGCAATATCAATTTTATTCACATTTGGAAGCCATTGATTAGTTTAGCATGTCTCTGATGCACTCAGCCAGTGAATGCTTTCCTAAAATGGAAATCTTTCGCTATGTGGATAGCACAGATAACTTGAAAAAGCATTAGGAGATGACCACTACAGTGAGCCATATAATGATGGGGTGAAAAGAAATAGGAGGAGGAAAACAATAATGCCATTGACTCAAAAGAAAGTCTCATAGATTTTAATTAGGAAGAAAGAGATTAGTGGGAGTAGGCAGAAGCATACGAAGAGAAATGGGAAAAAAAAAGTGTTTTAATTTGATATTGTTTTTTACAGAAGACAGGAGGAGAAATGAATGTGTGACTTGATTCTTAGGATGATTTCCAGATACAAAAGGAAACCTGTATCTCAAAATCTACAAATGTAAGTTGTTGATGTAAATTGCACTGCATATCAAGGTGGTTTACAGAATTTTAATGGTGTATTTAAACATACAGTTGGGCTAACTATAAGCAATCTGTGTAACTACACAACATTGTTTTTGATTAATAAAGGAACATACAAACATGTGTTACTAATGTTAGAGTGATACAGGCGGGATCTTGTTAAATGCTCTGCTTTAAAGGGACACACCAAGGCACCAAAACAACTTCATGTAAATAAAGTTGTTATAGTTCCAGCAGACCCCCGGAGGCACGCTTACCTCAAGGGCTTAGTTTAACCCCAGAGTTGCCTCCAGCAGTGATGTCCACTCCCCCGGCGCTAGGCATTAACCGATATGAATTTTTTAGAGCCGATATCGATAATCTGTGAACTTTCAGGCTGATAGCCGATAACTTACTGATATTCTGTACATTTACCATTTAAAAAAATAAACTACCGGTATTTCTACACAAATCTACTGTTAACTGAACATGTTTATTATTCATTAATTTTTTTGCAAATCTTTTTTTTTAATTAACGTAAATGCACAAAATATACATGCTAGACAGAATTTTGTATGTTTTAAAGAATATGTGTGTGTGTGTAGTGGGTGCAGTGAGAGTATTTGATTAGTGAATGCAGTGTGTGTTTGTGTAGTGTGTGTGTGTGTGTGTGTGTGTTTGTGTAGTGGGTATATAACAAATGCAGAGTGTGTGTAGTGTGTATATAATGAATGCAGAGTGTGTGTGTAGTGTGTATATAATGAATGCAGAGTGTGTGTGTAGTGTGTATATAATGAATGCAGAGTGTGTGTGTATATAATGAATGCAGAGTGTGTGTTTGTGTAGTGTGTGTATATAATGAATGCAGAGTGTGTATATAATGAATGCAGTGTGTGTTTGTGTAGTGTGTATATAATTGATGCAGTATATGTTTTGTGTAATGTGTATATAGTGAATGCAGTATATGTTTATGTATTGTGTGTATATAATGAATGCAGAGTGTGTGTGTTTGTGCAGTGAGTGTTTGTGTAGGTATGTAATGTGTGTAAAATGGGGGAAAGGGGCATTTTTATCTTTTTAACTTTTTTATTTTTATTTTGTTTTAGTCCCCCCTCCCTGCTTCTTACCTGGCCAGGGAGGGGGGATATGGCATTCCCTGGGTGGCCCAGCACACTCTTACTTACCTTCCCAGCAGCTCCCTTCAGCTCCCCTGTCTAACTCTAACCCGTGGCAATGCTCTGACGGCCGCGGGACTCGCGAGATTTAGACAAGGGAGCTGCTGGAAAGGAAAATAATAGTGTGCTGGGCCCCCCAGGACCCTGATGGCAGCCCTGGTCTGCATTATTGGCAATGTTGGTATCTTTATTGGCCGATACCGATATTGCGGAAAATACAAAATGTCGGCCAGACCGATAATTGGTCGATCCTTACCCAGCACCATCCAGCTTTTAAATTTTCAGATTCTGTAAGCGTGGAGTGCCGCTGGGCAGGGACGCTGCTGATTGGCTGAGAGTGGTCAGCTGATGCTCTCAGCCAATCAGTGACTCCCCATTTACAAACTAGGCTTGGAAAAGGTCCTGCAAAGATTGCTGGACCACACCAGGAAGGGCCTCTATTGTCTATCAAATGCAAACACTATATTTTCTCAGAAAAGACAGGATATGCATTTGTCATGCTGCAGGGATGGGCTCTTTGCAGCAGAACCACTACATTAACCCCTTCACTACCAATCACATTTTTGTTTAAAAAAAAAAAAAAAACACATTTATTTGAAGCAATTGATGCATAGCTTGAATATAAACATGTAACACAGCAACTTTGTGTATAGATTACTTTGCACCATGACTTAAAATTACAATTCTGTAAATTTACACATTTTTTTTATTGTTTACTTGTTTGTTAATCCTTTATAAAAAAAATATTTGGGAAATGAAAAGCTTTTGACAGTATACAGTGTCCTTTAGCTTTTAATTTCACACAGGATATAAAATGTTAGTAAAAAGGCAATTTTTCTCACAAACAGTAGATGTGACAAAAATAGATAAATAAAAAGTCATGAAAACAGAAAATCTGAGAACTCTGAGGCAAAAGCTTAGAGAAACTCCATAGCTTGCCCTTTTGGTTAGTTCCCATTTAGATCTCAAAAATGTGTTTGCTCACTTGTGCCATTAGAGAGAGAATTTATACCATTTGCATAACAGACTGCCACCCATAAGGGCAGTTTAGAACATAGAGACCACGTCTGGACCTTTTCACCTAGGGCGAGTCCAAACAAATGGATTTCAACAAAAAACTGATACTCTGTTTTTCTCTATGAGAAAGGATTGATTGGCAGGGAGAGCAGATGGGACTTACCAAAGGCACTCCTTGTGCTTTCCACCTATAGCAACCACAGAGCATGTGCTATGGTAGCTCACTAGCCAGCGATGCTAGCACTGGCTAGGGAATGTGCAAACTGAGTTTCTGACGTCATACTGTTCAGACGCTTGCATGCTGGCAACGAACCCAGCGTGTTGGCATCATGAAGCAGGTTTGACTTGCTTGGGTAAGTGTTCCCAAGCAGCACAAATCAGGGCAGACCGGAGATGGGTGTTACAAAAATGTAACACCCACCTCTGTAAGGAGATATCAGAGGGTCAGATAAGTGCCTGAAAGATTCACTTTATAACTTTTTTTTAAATGGCACAATATTTGTTTTGTTTGGGATACTAATGCCAGCATTACATTGTCTATTTTAAGCAATCAGTTTCTCACAAAAGCCATAGAAAATCACCCTTTACCCGAAGAAGCAGATTCCTTCTCGATATCACACAGCAGTGACCAATATGAAACTGCCTCAAAATGGTCAAGGTAATGTTTTCTATTTATGTTGATGTAAATTTCAGAAATTATTAACTTAGCCCATAATGAACTCAAAGTGATGAAATCTGTATTGTATTGTACAAAACATCTCAAATTGTTCTACCATTAACAAAACACGCATTATTAATTAAAACTTGCTTAATTGCCTGTTTTCGTTTTTACATGCATTTTGATAAAATTTACAGAGAAATAAATCTGCTATTATTATTAACATGTTGATGCTGAAGTTTATGGTCTTTTAGTATTTTAAAGGGACATGCATCATTTTAAAACAACTTTCTCATTCAAAAGCGTGCTGCTTTAAAAAAAAAAAAAAAAAAATAGTTTTCAAGTGATGTATATCCCTTTTATTTAAGGAATGTATTTCTCTTTCACCTGGATTTTCACATCCTATAGATTCTAATTTTCGTGTGTTCCGATATAAAGTTTTTGCAATGTAAATTTAGGGACTGTCAACAATAAAAGGCTTTTTTATTTGACATCGGCCAACACACAAAGTACCTAGTGAGGTCCGATACAACCCAGGAGAGAATATGTATGGAACCTAATTAACGTTTGGACCTTTGGAAGAGTCTTGCCTAAAATAGTCACTTCTTTACCGTAGAAATAATATTGAAATTGTGCTTGATTTGGGGGAGGGGGGTAAAATTACTCATGGAATGGTGTTATGCTAAAAAAAAAAAAGTCACTGTATGCTTTGAAATTCATATTCATGTAGGAAGTGATTATAGTAAATCTATATTTATATAATTTCAGTGAGTCTGATGTTTCGGACACATCGCAGTTCTCTAGAGCGGATGCTCAGGATTCCTGGTCAGAATCTCAGAGAGGGACTGGGTTTTCCACTGATAATAGCTCAGTCATATCATGGGGTTTCGATGTAAGTACTCCAACTCTATAATTTCTGTTTAGAAGCTGGGGATTCTTTGCTGTGCACAGTGCTACCATCATTGTAGTCAATAGAGTTGCATTTACATTAACTGATTATATAATAATATATTATATAAAGGCAACTGCGCCTATATCTTTATTTGATCTGACCAAGTAAGAGCCAGAGACTCAGTTACTGCATTTAGTGACATTTAGAACATAGAATGTAACAGTAAAATGATATACACACTATTAAGAAAAAAAATTCGTATAAGAGTGTGAAATCCTAAGTGTCCCTCACACACACCAAATACCAAATCCAATACAAAAAAGTGGGAAAACAACAACAATACATATATATATATATTTATTTATATATATATAACCATTTGGAAAAGGTAGGATATTGAAAAATCCTAGAAGTCAATGGGATCTATAAAAATCAATAAGACAACATAGCATAATACTGTATAAAACATATAAAATGTGAAGTATACCAAAAAAACTTCACAAACATATGGTAAATTCAGGCTCGTCACCCTCCCAGGGGTACACACGGATGTAGTTGCAAGATGTCACTCATATATGGGTAGTCTTCCAGACAATAGGCATATCTCCACATGGAGTGGAACTTAGATGGAAGTGTGGTACTGGAAACCGGGCATAGATGGAAATAAACCAAAGTCTAAACCAAAAGCTAAAATAACATATAAAAGAATAAGAGTACATAAGTCTTCAATATATCCAATGCGTTTCGTCCTACAGCTTGGACTTCCTCAGGGATATACATTCTTCTCACCAGGAATGCTTCTTAAATATGCTGGGATTGATTGCGATGGAATCCACCTGAATTCTGCGTGCGTTCCACCCTGGAACGCATTGACGCATATCTTGTGCATCTCCCAGTGGCGTGTGCCGATGATGTGTTCATATGAATGAAATCCAAAGTTCGTGTGCATGCGTGGACTGTTCGAATGAATTCCAGCATTTGTGCACATATGAACGACCGATTCCGCGCGTGTATTCGAACACTGTGTGAAAACAGCTGAACGTACTTAAAAAAAGGGAAATAAAAACAACAGGCGAATGGTCGCCATAAACCGAACAAACAAACGAATGGCATATATATAGTTGCTGGATGTCAAGTCAAAAGTGTTCTCAGCCTTTTTATTGTCATTTGTAGTTGTATGGGCTAATGTATCTTTTCACTTCCTCTTTAGCCAAGTAGCAAGAGAGATGCTGTGCAGTAGGTGTTGGAAAAGTCCCAATTTTATGTCAAACTGGCCCAATTGGTTAAACAAACCATGGGGACAGCATGTACACACCTTCTATGCAATGCGTTGGGGATAAGAGTGCCCATTATGTTTATTCAATAAGTTTATACAAATGTATTTGAAAATCAAATAATTATTGTGTATTTCTTTTAAATATTGTAGAATACATATGGACAGTAACTTTAACTCTTTATTTGAAATCTCTATATTTGGCTATCCCCTATTAGAGTAGTTTAACATTATACCATTACTCTGAATTGATTATTTTTTGTTTGTGTTTCCTACCAAAGATACAGGACTGCTATAGTGGTTATAGCTGATGGTTTATTGGGAAACTTTCCACATATATGGATATGATAACCCCCACAAGTTGTGTTTACTTTGTTATTCAGTCATTTAAGATTTATTTTACTGCATGTCCTATTGACTCTAATTTAAAAAAATAAAAGTGTATTACAAGATAACAAAAAAATCTAAAAAATGTATTGATCTGCTATTTGTAGGAGTTTGACCAGGCTGCCACACGACAAGTACAGAGGATCTTCACACAGATTGATGAACTGCTGTATGAAAGGAAAGCCAGCTCTCGTGTGCAAGATCTCCAGGAAGAGTGTCAAGAATGGACAGCACACTTTCCACACTTACGGTATGCCAGGTCCCATGCTTCTTGAATCTTATTGAATGGAATTGAATTTTACACATATTGTGATGTTCTTTTCCTAGTATAGTAAATCTAAACATTGAAAATCCCTAACATCTCTCCACATAACATTTATATAGTACACTTTCAGTTCATAATGCAAATATCACGCCAGGTATACAGAAACCTTTTATGTGTTGCCTATTCTGTATTGCTTTATTTTTGTTAACCTAATCCCCAGTGAAAAGTCACAAGGTAAGATGACTTTGGTTTGGTACAGAAACACTTGTTAAAGGACCACTATAGGCACCCAGACCACTTCAGCTTAACCCTGCCTGCCTTCATAGAAACTGCTATGTTTACATTAGGGTTAATCCAGCCTCTAGTGGCTGTCTCATTGACAGCCGCTCGAGGCGCTTCTCACTGTGGTTTTCACAGTGAGAAGATGCCAGCGTCCATAGGAAAGCATTGAGAATGCTTTCCTATGGACTGGCTGAATGCGCTCGCAGCTCTTGCCGCACATGCGCAATTAAGCCGATGACGACCGAAGGAGGAGGAGAGTCCCCAGTTCCAAGGGAGCCCGGCACTGGAGAAAGGTGAGTGTTTAACTCCCTTCCTCCCCCTTCAGCCCGGCGGGAGTGGGACCCTGAGGGTGGGGGCACCCTCAGGGCACTATAGTTCCAGGAAAACAAATTTGTTTTCCTGGCACTATATTGGTCCTTTAAGTTCATTTTACTAGGCCAAACACATCATTGTCTTTCTTTTCTGATTTATAAAAATACTGATTTAGTTTAGAAGGTGTGTTTTATAAGACTACATACATTAAGCCTTTTAGAGATGAAATGGTGAGCAAGACATTATGACAATGGACTGTACAGCGGAAATGTTATGATTTTAATATTTGTTATATTGACATTGCAGAATAAAAGGGAAGCAAATAGTGACCCCTTTAGATGATGGCTACAGCTGGCATATCAGTCAGCCCTGTGACGTTTCTGAATCTGTGGTGGGACACAGCCGTACACATGAAAAGGATACAGGCGAGTGAGTACACATTTAGAGCATTTATACTTTTGTCATAGTAATCTGTATTATACACTCAATATACTGTAGTATCAACTATATCTAAGCTTTATAGCTAATTCTGAATCCTAGTATTCTCATTTTTCCGTGATAACTTGTTTTGTCTCCTTGCTGCTTGCCTTGACGTTTCCTATCTAGCTCTAACTTTTGTTTTGAGATTCAGTGAATGACTTGATATCCACTGCTCCTTTGGATCTTACTCTCTATAGACTTTCCTCTATGTACCATATCTTGTGAAGTTGTGTACTTTTGGTAATTCACCAGATGCGCTACGTGCCTCCAGTGGTGTTCATTTAATAGGCACCGCTTGCATGTGTGCAGGTATGTTATTTGGCATGCCTTGTATGGAATATCTTTACAAAATGAGGATCCAGCTCACCTGGAAATTAATCAGGCCCCAATAAGTTAAATGGTATTCAGAATTAATACATTTTAATGCACTAAATGTAAACATGTGATTTATATGAAGCATGTATAATCCCAAGGTAGCAGCAAGTATCATATCATAGCAAGTAGCATACCATTGGAATACTGTAAATTGATGACGGTGGAATGTTGAAGCTAGAAGGTTTTGTTTGACATTGACAAGGCTCAAATCCTGTTCCATTTTGAACACCAATCAGCAAACTGCTTAATAGTTATTTGATCAATGACTCCTCAACGAGAATATGATTAACTCTGCCCTCGCGGGGGGGGGGGGGGGGGGGATTAAAATCTGGGATTAAGGATTCTAAAAATTTTAAATGACGACATGGGCACTAGAAATAGATGAATGCATACCTAGCAGTAAAATAGCTTTAGAATGACAAGAAGGATACAATAAATATGTGAAAACTAAATATAGCTGGTTAATTTGTTACATGTGTGAAAAAAGAACATATTAAGTAACCATGTGTATATTTAGATTACCGGAGCTAAACATTTTTCTCCCTCTCTCTTTCCTATTTTTTTTTTTTACTTTTTAAGATTGGGTATTTTTGGCACAAAATTAAAATTTTCTTCTAAAAGTCATCCCAGTACTCCAGTTTACTTTTTCCTGAGTGGTGAAGAAGACCAGCAGGAAGATGATGTAGGAATCCTTCTCTCAGAAGGGATAATAGAGGAATATTTGGCATTTGATAGCAGAGATATGTGAGTCATAGCTATTTATTTTATTAAGATCTTAGCTTAAACTGACCAAGGCAATAAGTATGTATCAGTCAGAACTCTTTCTTCAAAATCTTTCTTCCAACCTCTATAAGTTAACAGAAAAAACATTGACATGAAAACTATGTCTTCAAGTGATTGATGACCAATAAATAAACATTAAAAGGAACACTATAGTCACCAACACCACTACAGCTTAATGTAGTAGTACTGGTGTCTATAACATGTCCCTGCAGTCTTAGTACTGTAAACCTTGCCTTTTTACAGAAAAGGCAGTGTTTACATTGCCACCTAGTAACACCTCTTGTGGCAGTCATTCAAACAGCCACTAGAGGTGCTTCCCATCTCACTGCTGCACAGTGTGCATCACTGGCGTTCAATGTCTCCACACTGCATGAAGACATTTAACGCTCCCCATAGAGATACATTGATTCAGTACATCTCTATGAAGAGATGCTGATTGGCGCAGTGTGGCGTTTTAACGCACATGCGCAATAGCCTTCCATTACTTTCCAAATTTGAGCTCAGCCATCGAGGTGGGGCTAGCTGCGGCAAGACCAGGGCAGCAATGGAGAAAAGATAAGTAAGCTATCTTTTTACTGCACAGAGAGTATAGTATAGTGTCCCTTTAAGACAGAGTATGAATTATACATATTGTGTTCTTGGAAGTTTTAACAAAAGAACCGGTATTAAATTAAGCTTCCTGAAGTCATGAATTAATTATAGAATATGTTCAAAATTGTTGATGTTTCCTCGCTCACTTATGAAAAAGGCATACTCCACACATTTAAATCATTGTAGAACATGGTTTTATCTCTATAACTGTAATGGGTACTATAGGCCTAGTAAATTAAAGCAACTCTGTCACCGTCTGGGTCTTTGCATAATTTCCAAAGACCCCGACTGTGACTTTCCTGCTTGGCTTCATGGTGTAGGGTAACGTGAGCTATACTTTCCTGAATTTGTCCACCGCCACCATGCTCTTCCTGCCCGTCCTCTTCAATTCCTGGCGCTTCAGCAGTTTTGTCTAGTAAATGCAGCTTTTATAAAATCAACGAAAGACGTTGTTTTTTTTTAATTATTTTTTTTGTAGGGAAGATGAGCTATTTGAAAAGACCAGAAATATGTCATTGGACAGTCTGAAGATGGGATATCCCCCCATTTCTCCAAAACACTGCAACAAGGAGGCAGTTCTTGCATATCTGTTTGACGATGTGTGGAGAGACGTTGTGGGGTGCTTGGAGGAGCTTATTTGCAGGCATTGGGAAGAATCCATTACAGGTAAGATGAAAAGTGATATTCAAGCCTCATGACAATGCATAAAATGCCATCATTAAACTTTGCTCATGAAGAATGATGGGACTAAGTTCCATGTTAAAAATTCTGTCATGCTTTTCATATTTCATGTTAAATATTTTCAGCTGCTGAATTTTAAACGTATAGGAACACTATACAATTGAATTAAACAGTGTTGTAAAGAAATAATGTTTCTGAACAAGTAACATTGACATTCCTCCAATAGATGTCTGAGGGCTAAATACAGAGACTAGCTCTCTTTATACAGCACTTTGTTGTAAATCCTGCATGCAAAAGCTGAAATGTCAACATGAGAAAAGGCTCACCTGAAAGATGGTCACACAAAACACAGACACACCATCATGTTTAGTGCCTGGGCACACATCATGATGGACCTAGGTTTTCTAGCACAGGGTTATGTAGATAGATACAAGATGGTTTTCTAGCTGAGCCGAGGGAAATCGTGATTCCCCCATCCCCACTCTAAATACCATCACATACATATAACTAACTTCTCACATACTTCTTTTTTTATTAATCACACAAAGACACACACACACATATGTTTAGACAAACTTAGATAAATAGGCAATCACACACTAAACACACCAACTTAGCAATACATTCAGATAGCCACAATCATTTGTTATGCAAATCTTATATAGACAATTCTGGTGTATGAGAGTAAACCATTGAAACCATGTGTACATGATTCCAGTAGTAAAAGGATTCATTTTCAAACCATATAGAATGCTTTCGATAGATCTATTCTTCTAAAATTAAACTATTAGCAACATTTCTGATCCTGTTCCATGGTACATGCAAGCTGTTTTAATTTAGAGGTAAATTCAATGTATACATATTGCAAGTGAATGTAAACAGTGGGGGAAAAAGAAACTATTAAAAAAAAATAATAAAAAGGGGGGGGGGGGGGCCTTCCAACTCTTTGCCAAATGTTGATTAAAAGGGAGCACAATAGAACCACTGTAAGAGGTGGACTGTAGTTGTTGTGGTTCTTCTTCTAGCCATTGTTTCTTGTGCTGACTAGAAGGATATAGGGAAGGAGTGATTTGATGTTCAGATGCCTACGACCTGGCAGCAAAGCCGCTGTTCTGGCATGATGGGGTAAATGCTCTGTTTTGAAATGTTTGCAAGTAAGTGCAGGCGGGACCAGAACATGGTGTGACAATATTGTAACACCCACAGAGCTGTAATAATGGTGGCTCTGGAGCAAGGATGAGCTGTGTTAAAATCTAATAATTTTCTACTGGATATATCATTAATCTTTAAATATTTTATATATATATATATATATATATATATATATATATACTGCATATGGAGGGGCGTTCTTTTAAAGTGAATCCGCCATAATAGATAAAATCAAAATGACTAAAAGTCTACTTAAATTTTACTTTTTAAAAGCTGGTAAGTACTAATTATATTTTTGAACTGACATATCTTTCATTATCTGAAAGTGCATCCACAGATCAAATACATTTATTTGAGCAAACTAAAATTACTAGATTTTCCTTCTTACATGTGTTCATTTTCTTTCCCCCCTATTAAGATGATGACTGCCACGGCATAGTTATTAAGACTACTAGAGTAGAAAGTGTTAATCCACATGCACAATTTCAGCTTCCTCCATTGACGCTTCCACCAGTTTTTCATGCCAAACCTTCTGCCATCTCCACAAATCTGGTAAGTAAAAAATCTTCATATATACATGCCATGCAAAAATACATGTACTATAAAACAATGGGTGTGCTTGCCTTAGGGTACCTTCTCATTCATCTTTGTGGTAGTCCATCAATGTGTAGTTAAGTCACTGTGAAGGACTTGATGCAAAGGTCACTCCAACCACCATGACCACTTCACTAAAGTGGTTATAATGCCTGTAGTCTGTATGTACGGCTATGAAACGCTGCACATACAGATATTAACAACTCTGCTGCTAGATATGCAACCCAACTGATTACACACATACAACAATTAGCCTAAGATAAAATGAGCCAGAAGAAATTACATTAAAAGGATACTATAGTGCCAGGAATACAAAGCTGTATTCCTGGCACATTCGCTCCCTCTTCCTCCCCTCCCTTGCATCCTCCTTCCCTGCTGTGGTGAATAAAGGGTTAAAAAACCCTTTATTTACTTAGCTGATCCCAGCGCCGATGTCCCTCAGACCTGGGTCGTGGCTTTGCCTCCTCTGATAAGGGGACGCTAAAGCAAATGCACGGTGAGAGCTGCGCGTGCACTAGGCCCTCCCCGTTGGGAAGCATTGGTTCCATGTTTTCCTATGGGGAAGTAGCGGACGCTGGATGTCTTCATGCAGAGCGTGAGGATGTCCAGCGTCAGTTACCGAACCAAAAGTAAGTTAACATCCAGGAAGTACCTCCAGTAGCGGTCTAGTAGACATCCACTGGAGGCAGTCTTAGTGCTGCAAAGTAAACATTGCAGTGTCTCTAAAACTGCAAGGTTTTAAATTGCAGCACTAAGTGCACCCAGACCACTTCAATGAGCTGAAGTAGTCTGGGTGACCATAGTGTCCCTTTAACCCCTTAAGACCGCAGGGTGTTCTATGCCGTCCCCATTTTGGTGGCTCTAAACGCCGCAGGGCGGCATAGAACGCCCTGCGATCTTTTGTACTTACCCGGTCGCCGGCGATCCCACGCCGGCGATCGCGGTATGGGGGACTTTCCTGGGAGCCCAGGGAGTCCCCCTCCGTCCTCTTCGGCCCCCCTGGGCCATGTGATCGCGAGGTCCTTGCGAGGACCCCGCGATCACATGGACGGCATAGCCGTCCATGTCAATGCCAGCAGGGGGAGTGCCTGTAATGACAGGTACTCCCCCTGCTGTCTGAAAAAAAAACAAAAACGTTAAAACAGTGTAAAAATAAGATTATATATACCGTATTTTTCGCTCCATAAGACGCATCACACCATAAGACGCACCTAGTTTTAGAGGAGGAAACCCAGAAAAATTTTTTTAACAAGCTATCCCATAGTGTTTTTTACTATGGGAAAGTTTGTTCAGAATATTTTTTTTTCTCCCCTGTCCAATAGTGTTCCTTACCACCCACTCCCCTCTCCTGTCCCATAATGATCTTTAACCCCCCTCCCCTATCCCATAGTGATTTTTAACCCCTCCCCCCGTCCCATAGTGATTTTTAACTCCTCCCCCCCGTCCCATAGTGACTTTTAACTCATCCTCCCCTGTCCCATAGTGTTCTTTAACCCCCATCCCCTTGTCCAAGTGTTCTTTAACCCCCTCCTCCCCTTGCCCAATAGTGTTCTCATCCCATAGTGTCCCCCCCATCCCCCCATAGTGTCTCCCCTCGTCCCATAGTGTTCCCCCCCTCGTCCCATAGTGTTCCCCCCCTCGTCCCATAGTGTTCCCCCCCCTCGTCCCATAGTGTTCCCCCCTCGTCCCATAGTGTTCCCCCCCTCGTCCCATATTGTTCCCCCCCTCAACCCATATTGTTCCCCCCCTCGTCCCATATTGTTCCCCCCCTCGTCCCATATTGTTCCCCCCCTCGTCCCATATTGTTCCCCCCCTCGTCCCATATTGTTCCCCCCCTCGTCCCATATTGTTCCCCCCCCTCGTCCCATAGTGTTCCCCCCCCCCTCGTCCCATAGTGTTCCCCCTCCCCTCCTCCCATAGTGTTCCTCCTCCCATAGTGTTCTCCTCCTCATCCCATAGTGTTCCCCCTTCCCCTCCTCCCATAGTGTTCCCCCCTCCCCTCCATAGTGTTCTCCCCCTCCAATAGTGTTCTCCCCCCCTCCCCTCCAATAGTGTTCTCCCCCTCCCCTCCTCCCCTAGTGTTGCCCCCTCCACCCCTCCCACAGTGTTCCCCTCTCTCCTCCCCTTGTCCCATAGTGCACCCCCTCTCCCCTCCCCTTGTCCCATGATTACTTACCTGTCTTGTAGCGTGGGCCGGCTTAACAGCGCACACCGCGGTACTGGAACTTCAATTTCAGGTTCCAGTTTCCGGCGGGACTGAAAGGAAGTGTGCACACTGAGTGCGCACTTCCTTTCAGTCCCGCCGGAAACCGGAACCTGAAATTGAAGTTCCTGTACCGCGGTGCGCTCTGTTAAGCCGGCCCACGCTACAAGACAGGTAAGTAAAGCTTCATATTCGCTCCATAAGACGCCCAGACATTTCCCCTCACTTTTGAGTGGAAAAAAGTGCGTCTTATGGAGCGAAAAATACGGTACTTAGATCATATATATATATATATATATATATATATAATAAATATATATGATCTAAGTATATAGATACACATATACACACATACACATAAATATACATACACTGTCTACGTGTATTTTAATATTAATATATACATAATTATATATACAGGATACAAAATTACCGGCACTCAAGGATTGACAATATTTCAAATCTTCATTTATTTAGAAGACAAAGATCGACGTTTCAGCTCCTCACAGGAGCTTTCATCAGGACACCTGAAAGCTCCTGTGAGGAGCTGAAACGTCGATCTTTGTCTTCGAAATAAATGAAGATTTGAAATATTGTCAATCCTTGAGTACCGGTAATTTTGTATCCTGTATTATTTAGCCACCAGAGCACCAGGTAATTTTTCTCATTATTGAAGTTGGAGTGCAGGGGTTTTCTGGATTCATAATTATATATATATATATATATATATTAATATCAAAATACACGTACAATGATATTGATTAAATATATATATAAATTTAATTATATATTTATATATAATAAAAAAGAAATACATATATAAATACGTTAAAAAATAAAATTAAAAAAATAATAAAAAATAAATAAAAAATATATAAACATGCGTAATTTCGTTCTAACTGAATTTTAAAATTAATATATATATATTGATATCAAAATACATGTAGAACAAAATAATATATATATCTATATACGTATATATCACTATATATACACACACACACATATATATAATAATTCTACGTATATATTTATGTAATAATTTTATTAATTACAATTTGCAGGACCTGCCTGACAACCCAGGCCGAAAGTTCAGGGAATTTAATTTGCTAGCACTATATTTAACCCTGTAACTTTCCAAGACACCATAAAACCTGTACATGGGGGGTACTGTTTTACTCGGAAGACTTCGCTGAACACAAATATTAGTGTTTCAAAACAGTAAAATATATTACAACGACGATATAGTCAGTGACTGACATTTTTTGCATTTTTCACACACAAATGGCACTTACACTGACGATATAATTGTTGTGATACGTTTTACTGTTTTAAAACTAATATTTGTGTTCAGCGAAGTCTCCGGAGTATAACAGTACCCCTCATGTACAGGTTTTATGGTGTTTTCAAAAGTTACAGAGTCAAATGTAAGGTTTGCGTTTCAGTTTTTTCACATTAAAATTCGCCAGGTTGCCTATGAGACTTTATGGTAGCCCAGGAATGAAAATTATCCCCATGATGGCATACCATTTGCAATAGT
Organism: Pelobates fuscus; assembly: GCF_036172605.1. Taxonomy (NCBI): domain Eukaryota; kingdom Metazoa; phylum Chordata; class Amphibia; order Anura; family Pelobatidae; genus Pelobates; species Pelobates fuscus. Next base: position 89,231,941 of record NC_086326.1, read on the forward strand.
AGACAACCCAGGGTATTGCAAATAGGGTATGTTCAGTTTTTTTTAGTAGCCACTTAGTCACAAACACTGGCCAAAATTTGCGTTCAAATTAGTTTTTTGCATTTTTAAATATTTACACTAACTGTGGCCAGTGTTTGTGACCAAGCGGCTACTACAAAAGACTGGACATACTCCATTTGCAATACCTTGGGTTGTCTACTTTTGCAAATGGTATGCCATCATGGGGGAAATTCTTATTCCTGGGCTACCATATGGTCTCAAAGGCAACGTAACCTATCTGGCGAATTTCAATGTGAAAAAACTGAAATATGTAACACGCTATATTTGACCCAAAACACCATAAAACCTGTACATAGGGGGTACTGTTTTACACGTGAGACATCGCTGAATACAAATATGTGTATTGTATTGCAGTAAAAGCAAACAGTATTTTGACATTCACAGTTAAAATGTCACGTAGAACTAAAAAAAAATAAAAAATCTTATTTTCTCCAATTTTTTTATATATTTTTCATATTAAATTATGTTCCATACCTAAATATTTGATGTTAAACGAAAGCCCTGTTTCCCCTGAATAAAATGATATATAATAAGTGTAGGTGCATTTAATATGAAAGAGGTGAATTATGGTTGGACAGACATATAGCGCAAATGCCAGGTTTTGTTTACGGTTTTTTTGGATCACAACTTGTACATTTGGCTGCGGTCTTAAGGGGTTAATGGAGTAGAAAAGCCCTTGTGTTTTGTTAATTTTATTTCACATTGTTCTCCGATATACTGTTATATTTAGAACATATGTCTCAGAATGCACATGATCTCAGTTTGTTGTTTATACCATGAGTTCCTATGTAGGTGTGTTGTTGTTGTTGTTGTTGTTTGTTCTGGAATGAATGTTTAGATTAGTATCAATTACATTTTGACCTGCTTCTATTTAAATAAATATGCAATTAGAATAATATATAATGATGCTCTTAAATCATAAATATATTTACATTTTGGTAAAAGTTATTATTCTGAATAAGCACTCAGAATGTTTTTTAATTTATATAATTTAAAGTTTCATTTCAAGCAAGACGCCACACATATAATGCAAAATGTATTACTAAATTATCTTAAAACCAAAAGCGAGGTTCTTGGTTTTGGTCACTTAAATCTTGGTACGATCTATGTGGCCATTCAGCTGGAGATTGCAAAGGAAGATGGACCTATTGGATTTTCTTTTAAAAAGCTAGAATGAGATAAGTGGGCTGTTAGGGGGACAGTGCGGGGCTCTAATGATACCTTGCTTCACACTTTCACCCAAATGCGGCAAGTCCCCTGAACCTGAGTTAAACAAGGCAGGGATGCAATAGCACTTTTCATTGGACTCTAGATCCCAGGTAATGAATTGATGTCTCACTGTGTTACCCAAAGTTAAATGTCTGAATGAATTTAGTTCCTGAGCGTTCTAAACATGTGGGTTTAATTGATAACTACCCCAACTTATGTTTTTTTTTTAAATTGATCATGCATAATTTTAGAATGTGTTTTGGGTTTCTTTTTTTCCCCTCTCGGTGGGTGGGGGGAGGGTGTTATGTTTTAATGGGCTTATCCATGCCTCATGCTGTTTAAATTTAGAATTCAGAGACAGATCATGTTTTTTTTTATTTTCTGGAAGTACATTTGTGCTGGGTATATTAATTTGAAAATGTAAACTACTTTTTTATTTTCTGTTTTGATTTCTACTTCTCATTATAAGCTCCTATTCTGATCTTTTCTTTTTATTTATTCCTCTCACTTCTGTCCTTGCTTTGGCCTCATTAAACACTCTAGAATTCAAATGATAGATGCAAAACCAAAGTCAAAAAGAGTGGAAAACCCTCTCACGTATGTATGACCAAATAACACCCATCTCATGCTAAAGATTCTGTTATTCACAAATTCTAGTAATATTACTGATTCTCTGCTACCTCATCAAAATATAATTACATTTTCTTGTTTTGATGTTTAAAACATTACAGCTTGTATTCTGTGGTGGTAAAAAAAAATAAAAAAATAATAATGCAAGGATGCTTCATCATGTGCTGAAATCAATTTTGTTTTGCAGGCTAATCGTTCTCATGGGGGAAGCATCTCCAGTTCACGTAATCTGAACGACTTGATAATGATTCATGGATTCCCATTGCAACAGAGGAATCTACATCTGTGAGTGTTGACAATCTCAACAGTAAAGATATTTTGCATCTTTATGTTTTCGTATCAGACATTTGACTTTGAAGTGTGTGCTCCTACAAATGAATCCTGTTTCAATGTATCTGAACGTATTTTACAGTTGGTAAATGTAATTCTACTTCTGTAAAGTAATTTCACTGTAGTGGACTTTCGTGGTGGGGCTGAATTATTCTAAAGAAGTGCTAACAAAAGACACAAGCCTTTGAGGAAGCATTGGATTGGCTGAGATCATCAGGATTGATTATCTCAGTTGGCGAGGTGTGGCAGCCACAACCGGGCTGGCTCGGCGGGGGAGTAAAGGTGAGTACATTTTAATAATATCGTATTTTCTAATATGTGCACATATATTTTAACTAAGATTGTAGAAGAAAAACAATAAAACAACCAATTGAATGTCCTACCCACAGTGCGCTATGCCATGCTAGATGGAGTAGCTGATGGGAAGGAGGAGTTCTATGCACCCCTTCCTGCCAGTCACCCTGTCCCCTCACTGGGTGACACTTGGGATAAAGGCAAAGTCAGTTTGTTGTTTTTTTGGGTGTAGAAAACCGTGTCCTATATTTTGAAAATACAGTATGTAGAGTTTATGTTCATACATAAACATTGCTGTGTACAGGTTAACTGCATACACCAATGTGGCAATATATGCCAGTTTATGATCATTGTTATTTTTTATTTGCTTAATTAATTATTTCTACAGGGCTTCTGACAACTTTGCTTTTAATGTGTTTTGCATAGATCTGCATGAATTGTCTTTATCCGGATATTTGTGCAGGGTAATTGTGGAGTACCATATTTTGGATTTTGAATTGTTGTTTTCTTTGTTGTTCACATTTCTTCCTTTATCCTTTTTCATGTCATGCAGCGATTCTGATGAGAAATCTCCTCTGAGGCCAACATCTGCTGCTCTAATCTCTGGCAAACCACGTGCTGTCCGCTTGTTAGAGCAGAGCTCCTCATCCTTGTCGTGTAACGTTTCATCAGCTAGGAGACGCAACCCTCCACGCACTCTGCATCCTATCAATAATAGTTCATCCAGAGCTGGGACACCAAAAATGGAAGAAGTCATCAGAGGAACACGACTGTATGTCTACAGACCTTTATATATATTTTTTACAATGTAGAATGTATGTATATATAGATAGTCCTGCACTTCTAACTAGTCCTAAAAGTTACTCACCACTGCAAGCCTAGAGTGTTCATGGCACAATAACCAGGGGTGAATTTCTTCTTGCCCGGGCTTAATTTTCACACCATAATTCTAAAATTATATTTAGCAGTAGTAGTAAATGGAGCTTTGAACTTATGCATGTGCAATAAAATACTCAGCAGATTAGAAATGTGTATTCCATGTATCATTGAAAGGATCACTTTTAGTTATATGGCACATTTAAAGGGACACTAGTCACCAAAACAACGTTTGCTTAATAAAGCCGTTTTGGTGTATAGATCCTGTCCCTTCCATCTAACTGCTCAATTCTCTACCATTTAGGAGCTAAAACACTTTTTTTATGCACCCTAGTCACAGCTCCCTGCATGTGACTTACACAGCCTTCCTAAACACTTCCTGTAAAGAGTCATCTAATGTTCATACTTCCTTTATTGCAAATTGTGATTACTTTTAAATTTCTTATCCCCTGCACTGATAATAGCTTGCTAGAACCTTCCAGAGCCTCCTGTGTGTGATTAAAGTTAAATTTAGAGAGCAGGAGGTAAAAACCATTAAAGTAAGTTACAACTGAACTAAAAGTGAAACCATTTTTTCCATGCAGGCTGTGTGAGTCACAGCCATGGGAGGTGTGACTAGGGCTGCATGGACAGAATCAAGAGTGATTTAACTCCTAAATTATAGTGAATTGAGCACTGAATCTTCAGAGGCATGATCTATACACCAAAACTGCTTCATTAAGCTAAAGTTCCTTTAGTAACTATAGTGTCCCTTTAACCATTCTTTTCTTGCAGGTGTTTTTAAAAGGGGGTTATCTTTATATTTAATATTGCTCTATGTTATATTTGATGCACTGTAACATGTTTTGTTTTCTTGTTGCTGCTTTATTTGTCAGACATGCTACAAATGACCAGCCATCAAGTTCTCCTGTATCTTTCACCAGAAACAATCTACTGCCACCTATTGGTACCTCAGATTTAGATCACCAGAGTATGCCTGGGTCACGAAGGCAGACGGTAAATATTAAACCATTAGAAAACTAAAGATCCAGCACTCCTTTTTTGTGAGAATGAAATACTTTGTGGCCTTTATTATGTCATGTTTTGACCATGAAAGGCCTTGAAAGTAGGCCAAAACATTGTCTTTCATTACATGCATATACTGGATTGTGGTTCTAGGCTTCCTTCACCCCACAACTTACCAGTTAAGAGTGCTCTCCACATATATTGTATGGTAATATATATTATATATAAATTATTGTATTAAACACCTTGCTTAAGCAGTCCTAATTTGAAAATTGTTTAATAGATACCTATAATATAGATAGACATGTTTACTGCAAATAAACCGCTAATTGTTAAATAACCCATACATACTTTTACTGTTTATGCCTAATTACCTACTTTGTCGTTTTGTGCTTTATGCTCTTATACAAAATATAAATTGTGTACATTTTACTACAAAAACAATGTTATTTGTCATAAATCAGCTAGTCATAAATGTGCAATATATAACCACAAAAGACCTTCAGTACATAATGTCCCCAACATAATTTGTACCCAATATTTCCTCATTACAACCTGATTTTGAGTTAATGTATTTATTATGTTATATTGTGTAATTTAAACCACCCTGCAAATGGAGTATTTTTCATGGGGAGACTAAATGTTGTTCATTCAATTATATCCACTTTAAGTTTAGTTTGTATGAAGAAGTGCACTAAAGGTAGATCCCCAAAATGATTTAGAACTAATTCTTCTGTCATGTTTTGCCATTCTAAAGCACAGCAAAACATCACAGGAGTTGTAGTTTGACACCATATGTGGTTTTATATTTTTGGCACGCCTATAGAGCTTGGGGGGGATTTAAAAATATGTGATTATTTATAATTTATTGGCCAAGAAGTCTGCTCTTTACAGCAGACTGGGGCAACTATTAATTTGTATCCTCCGAAGATTTGCTTTACTGGCCTCCCTGACCATCATCTGACCTCAAACAGCCAAGCAGAATACAGTTTTTATTTAAAAAAGTTGGCTGTTTTAGTCTTTCTATGCAGTCCCTCGTTTAAAATATAAGGCTGAGCAGTAAAAGGGAACATCTAACAATTCCCATTAGATTTCTATATACATTTGAATGTGTTTTGAGTATCACGTAAAAGCCTTTTACATTAAGGCATTACTGACACTTTAATAAGCATTCAAACACTAATATCTACTACTTTGAAAGTAATCTACTATTTTTCCAGCCAGATAACCAACTGGGGAGGTCCTTCATAGTTTATGATCACACAAATCTGCTTCGTAGGAGAGGATCTGATGGATTAGGTAGGATCCTGGTATACATATTTTCCCACTTTTAGCTTTTTGTCACGAATAACAAAGTGAATATTGAACTATTAAAGGGACAATGTAAGCACTATAACCATTTTATTTGATCAAATTGGCTATCATTTCTAGTCTCCCCTGGCACTATCCCTTCATTCAGTGTTAAACCATTTTCAAGCAGTTTAACATTGAATACGGCTCACTGAGTTCCCATAGCCCCTTCCCCACTAAAGGTGTTGCTAAGGCAGAGCTTGCACACTTCTTCTAACCATACCATTTCATACCTGAATGGTCACAGTGATAGGCTGAAAGTGGTCAGTTGACACTTTCAGCCAATCACAGCCACCCATTTGCTACTTGCGCTAATGCTTCCTTATTAGCTCAAGCAAAACAGAGGGGATGAGCTGTTGGGAACTCTCATATAGCATTAACATATTAAAACGGTTTAACACTGAATAGAAGGATGATGCCAGGGGACTCCTGACACTATAATCACTTCCATGAGATGGAGCTTCTACAGGGCCTACACTATCCCTTTAATATAGCATAGAAAATGTAAGCAGCTATGCTGGTGTCTTAGCTATCTCTTTCTTTCTTTCTTTCGTTATCTTTGCAAATCATCTATTTTTTTCACTTACCTGTTGTGTTCTGTTTTGTTTTGACTAAATAATATCGAAAAATGCTGTATGCTTTGCACCATAAAGGAAAATGTGATATTTTTGAAACAACTCTAGGGAAACCTCAACATGCAGACAATGGCTGCAAACTGTAGAAAGGGCTATTCACTAAGCTGGGATTTTGTATTTGTTGGCCTAAATTCATTTATCGGTTCTCCACAATGCCAATTTTCGAATGGTCAAACTGTACCAGATTAAACAGGCATTCCAGTTTAAAAAAAGCCTTGAGTGGTATCTTTCAGTGTCCAATCTGTTGTCCCTCCTCACATGTTCCTCTCAGAGCAGAATGTATGTATCTCAAAATAAAAAGATATATACACGAATGTAGTACACTTCCAGAGTTGAAATAAAAAAGTATTTAATGACTTACATATAGGTAAAAAACAAACGGCTTGTCACCATGCACGTCCTACGCGTTTCGTCCTAGATATGGACTTCCTCAGGGACTTGGTGCAGTAAAGTGCAAAAACGAAATAGCAGCACATGCTGCTATTTCGTTTTTGCACTTTACTGCACCAAGTCCCTGAGGAAGTCCATATCTAGGATGAAACGCGTAGGACGTGCATGGTGACAAGCCGTTTGTTTTTTACCTATATGTAAGTCATTAAATACTTTTTTATTTCAACTCTGGAAGTGTACTACATTCGTGTATATATCTTTTTATTTTGAGATACATACATTCTGCTCTGAGAGGAACATGTGAGGAGGGACAACAGATTGGACACTGAAAGATACCACTCAAGGCTTTTTTAATTCTGCAAATCTGTGAGTGACCAATTGTAACTTTAAATCAGTGCCAGTCCCCACACAGTTAAACGCTATGTTTCTTTATTGTATTTATATTTAGCAGATTTTCCCCTATCTATGTGCATATATCTATTGAAGACAAGAGGAAGTCTTCGGGGAGTTACCAGGATACTTCACCTGAAACATTAAGGGAAGTCCTGGTTTGCTTTGAATCACATATATATAATTTTCTTCACTGGGTTGTGTTCACATATATTGTTGTTTTTGATTCCAGTTTTAAAGACAAATAGACTTTAGGCCCCCCTTGTGATTAGAAAAACAGATTTATTATTTATAGAGTGCCAACAAATTCTGCAGTGCTTTACAGTCATAGAATTGGGATAATAACAAGCAGTTGACATACAAAATATTAACATAGACAAAAGGTAAACAAGGCCCTGCTTAAACGAGTTTACAATCAGTGAGGAATGATAATCTGTTTATGACATGGTGTCTATATATTTGAAAAACACAGCGACAGTGAGAGAAAGAAAACTTTCACTGAAGTTGTAATGGTTGTAGGGTACTGCGGGCATAACCCAAAGTAGGAGTAATAAGGAAGACTCGAGCAGGTCCGATAGCAGTCTAGATACCCTAATTACAAGTTTACGGTCCAATGGTAGGCGTAAATTGCATTATTTACAAGAAAGTAAGAAAATATATATATATATATTAACCCCTTAATGACGAGTGACTGACGAGGTCCGTCACTCTGGGGATTGCCATAACGACGAGTGACGGACCTCGTCCGTCACCCGTTAAAATTAACCCCAGATTGCCACAATCGCGGCGATCGCGAGGTTAATGGTGCTCCGGTCTGCGTCTGTATTAGAGGCAGACCGGGAGCACCGACTTGCGCTGTCCCAGCACATGTGCTCGCTCTGACAGCATGTCAGAGCGAGCATATGTGCTGTGTATACTTACCTTCCACCTCCCTGCACTTCCGGGTTCACTGTGAAGTGCAGGGAGACGGATCTTCACTGATCCTTCCCCCTGTAAAAAAAAAAAAAAGTTAAATTTAAAATCCCACCCCCCTTTACCCAGTTTAATACAAAATTAACCCCTTCCCTGCCAATTGATCACTGACTACAGTGATCAATTGGCAGGGATTGCATTTTACTATGATCTGACCTTTTTTTTTTTTTTTTTTTTTTTAACCCCTGAGGGTTAATTTTTTTTTTTTTTTTTTACCCTCAGGGGTTAAATTTATTTTATTAATTAATTTAAATATTTTAAAATTATAAATTTAGCTAGCTGGGGAGGATGGAAGTTAGTGGGGAATTGGGGGATTTAGTGATTTTAACAAGGGGTTAACATTAAAAAAAGTTTTAAAATAAGCTTTAAAAAGTTAAAAAATTAAGTTAAAAAAAAGTTTTAATAACGTTTAAGTAAAAAAAAAAAAAAAACCTTTACCCAGTCCAAATAAAAATGAACCCCTTCCCTGCCAGTCAATCACTGCCTACAGTGATCAAAATACAGATCACAGTATTATACTGTGATCTCATTTTTTTTAACCCCTGACGATTAACTTTTATTTATTTTTTTAACCCTCAGGGGTTACATTTATTTAATTAACTAATTTAAATATTGTATAATTAAATATTTTGCTAGCTGGGGTGATTGGGAGTTATGGGGAAATGGGGAATTTACTGCTAGTTAGAGGTTAACGGGAAAAAGAAAAGCTTCGAAAAATGTTAAATCTGTAAAAAAAAGTTTTAAGAAAGTTTAGGAAACTTTAAAAAAATTAATAAGCAAAACAAAAGTTTAAAAAATAGTTTTAAAAAGTTTTAAAAAGTTAAAAAATACATTTAGAAATGCTCATTACCACTACACCTGAAACAAACTAGAGAAAAAATTATCCCACGCCAAGGTTCAAAATATGTCTTTTGAATTACCCCAGGGTGTATTCTTTAATAAATAGTATGTGTTTGTGGGGAAGTTTCAATAACCAACCATCTAAACTACTCCAAATTGAAACATGGACACAGCATAAAACTTCAAAGTTAGAAAAAACTGAATGGCTGCGTCTGAAATGTGCCCCTTCAACATCCACATATACCTGGCAAAGGTACATACGGGGGTATTGCTGTACTCAGACCACATAGCTGAGCAACATATGAAGTGTTATACAGTGGTAGCACACATAAGGTTTGCAAAATATACTGTGCAAACTCACTTTGTGTGTCCAATAGGCAGAAAAAACGCTTATTACCACCACACCTGGTACAAGCTAGCGGAAAAATGATCCCACGCTAAGGTTCAAAATATGCCTTTTGAAATACCCTGGGATGTCTTCTTTAAGAAATGGTATGGCTTTATGGGGTATTTGGATTATATAGCCTGGTAAAATACTCTAAAATGGGACATGGGCACAGCGTAAAAATGTTAAGTTTGAAAAAAAATGGAATGGCTGTGTCCCAAATGTGCCCCTCCGATGTCCACATATACCTGGCAAAGGTACATACGGGGGTATTTTTGTACTCAGCAGGCATAGCTGAGCAACATTTGAAGTATTATACAGTGGTAGTACACATACGGTTTGCAACATATACTGTGCAAACTCACTTTGTGTGTCGAAAAGGCAGAAAAAACGCTTATTACCACTACACTTGGTACAAGCTAGCGGAAAAATGATCCCACGCTAAGGTTCAAAATATGCCTTTTGAAATACCCTGGGGTGTCTACTTTAAGAAATGGTAGGCCTTTGTGGGGTAGTTTGAATTTAAAACCTGTGAAGATGCTTGGAAATTGCACATAGGCCCAGCGTCAAAATTAAAAGTTCGGTAAAAACTGATATGGCTTGGTCTCCTATATGGCACTGTAGCTTCACGAAATAGTGCCATAGACATACAATGGGGATGTCCTTTTACTCAGAAGACTTAGCTGAGCATAATTTGGGGGTTTTGAACTTAGTGGCACATATGAAATATACAAAATGCCCAGCAAAAATGCAATCCGTATGTAAAAAAAAAATGCCCAAAATAATTTTTTACCACATACTTTGGTATATATTGGTGAAATAATGGGGGCATGTTAAGGCACAATATGCACCTTATGAGATACCCTGGAGTGTCTACTTTTACAAATGAAGCCTCGAGACCCCCGAGTTCCCCTGACACGCGCGTTTCGCCCACAACTCATCAGAAACACGCGCGTCAGGGGAACTCGGGGGTCTCGAGGCTTCATCTTTATCTAACACTCCATGAATATCGAACACCATTCCTGCCTCATGACCCCGAGTTGGTTTAACCACTTATGCTTCAGGCAACACTATAATACTACATCTATGGTGGATCAGATTCTCTGTCCTCTCTTCTGACTGTTTGGGGTACCAATTATTTCCCTATAATTACGGCATGAGCGGTTGAATACTTATTCACATGTGCTAAGTTACCAAGCTTAAAAACCATCTCAGTAGCGATCAAATTTTTTGTACACTAACTATCGTGGTATCCGTGCAGCGTCCCATATCGCTTAGCACATCGATCACAACGATTATAGTTTAGTCAATATATTTCTCTATTTTGCATGCTGCAGCGAGGATATCTTGTACTTAGACAAACATACCGGCTAGAATACAGAGTTAATACCGTATATAGTCCATGTGAAGTGATAACTTCACATAGCACAAGGTTTGTTACTTACCTAGCTCTATTTTTGAGAATTGTTACAAGATTTTTACCTGGTTGTTACATCAAATTAAAGCCCTTTCTGTCCTTTAAAAAACGGTATATAATATGCGTCGGTGCAATAAATTAGTAAAATGCAAATTGCAGTTGAACGCAAACAGCAAAAAATGCTGTTGTCATTAAGTGAAAGACAAGCTTCTGAAATTCTCTGTCCTTAAGGGGTTAAATAAACTTTACTTTGATCCCTAAATAAGAGAGAACATAACAAGCAAACTGAGTACAAAGTGTAGTGAATACAAAAGATAATATTAAAATAGGACCAACTGCTAAAGCTTAGCTGGTAGTATCCAAAAAAAAAAAAATTATATATATATATATATATATATATATATATATATATATTTATATATATATATATATATATATATATATACAGAAAAAAGGTAGACCTCTGCTTCTAGTACAAATTGTATTTTGCATTAAATATAATGTTACCAAGAGTTATGGTCTAAGTCTGAATTGTATATAAACTTGGATACTGTCTGTATAAAAGCTTTAGCAGTTGGTCCTATTTTAATATTTATTTTTTTCTTTTCACTACACTTTGCACTCTCTTTGCTTTTTATGTTTTCTCTTATTTAGGGATCAAAATAAAGTTATTTAATATCCGCCTATCATTGGACCTTAAACTTGTAATTAGGGTATCTAGAGTGCTATCGGACCTGCTCCTTTGCAGATCCACTACAGTCTTCCTTATTGTGTCTATATATTTAATAATCTAATATTTCTAAAATGTATATAGCATGAAGAGTTTTATGAAAGACTTGATGTAAAATCTCAAATCAAGTCGCATCCTGGAATACAATTCAAATACTGAGGGTTCTGTTACTGAGAAATATGCATTTCTAGGGGAACTGCTGGCAAAAATATTTCAGTTTATTTAGCGTGTGCTCTATCTTGTTGGTTGATTGTGTTGTTTTTTTGTCCTCTCAGTGAGGCCTTAATTGCTTGGTAATAGTTCAAATTCTGCTGAATTCCAAAAAACATTACCATATTTTAACTGCTTTTTATCTTCATAAAGACAAGGTTATTTACCAAGATGAATCTTAAAGGACCACTATAGTGCCAGGAAAATAAACTCTTTTTCCTGGCTCTATAGAGTCTTTAAGTCCCCCCCCATCCTCAGGGTCCCACTCCCGCTGGGCTGAAGGGGTTAAAAACTTACCTTTCTCCAGCGCTGGGCTCCCTCGGTGCTAGGGAACTCTCCTCCCTCTCCCGATGTCAGCTTTGAATGCGCATGCACGGCAAGAGCCGCACGTGCATTCAAACAGTCCATAGGAAAGCATTTCTCAATGCTTTCCTATGGACGTCCGCGTCTTCTCACTCTGATTTTCACAGTGAGAAGCGCTGAAGCGCCTCTGCGGCTGTCGGTGAGACAGCCACTAGAGGCTGGATTAACCCTAGTGTAAACATAGGCTTAACCCTGCAGGGTTAACACTGGATGGACCTGGCACCCAGACCACTGAAGTGGTTTGGGTGCCTAAAGTGGTCCTTTAAATCTTAGGCCAGAGTAGCCAAAATTAAAGCAAATTTGAAATTCACTTTTAATTCTCACTTTAGTAAATAGCTCTGTTAGTGTTTATCTGTAATCTGGCCACTAAACAGATTTTTTTTCCTTTCTCTCAGTAAAATGGTGAGGCCATCATCAAACTTGTGGTGTCCTAAAGACTGAAATTAAATGAGGAATAGAATGAAATTGGCAAATGCTTCCATATAAGAAAACTCACTACTAGAGAACTATAGTTCTCTTGTACAGAGAGAAGAAGCCATTGTGGGCTAAGCTTGACAGCTATGGGGTCATTTTCATTCTATTTTATTAAAGTGGCTTCTCATGAAATAAAACAGGAATAAGGGGGGCCTCTTGGACAGCCCTAACTCTCGTTAGCTTGTAAGAGCCTCAAGTGACTGTGTGTGGTACTATAAATCAGTAAGATGATTGGAGGAGCTAAAACAATGTTCTTTTTAGGGGGCGGGGCAGTTTAGTAGCCTCTTCTCAAGTACTGGCAAAAGAGCTTCCTTATTGTTCACATATTTTTTTTAACATATCCAGACCTTCATTTATGAAAAAATGAAAAATCAAACTTAGTTTATTATTAGCCGAATAAGCGCTACTTTTCTTTCACACTTAATACTTCTATACACACTGCATTCTATGTACCCAATGTAGCAAATTTACTTTTTAAATTTGGACTTAAGTATTTTTTTTTTTTTCTTGTTTTGAAATGAATGTTTGTTTCTGGGGAAAAAACTAGGTTATAGCAAGGTTCTAATGGAATCCAAAATGAATTGTTGTAGTCTGTTAAATCTGATCTGTTGGTTTTCACCAGGGCTGCACAAATGTAGTTCATATAACCATATGAAGATTAAAATACTGAAGAGACCACATGACTTGATACTTGTTTCATCGGTCTAATGCAGTGGTTTCCAAACCAGTCCTCAAGGCACGCTTACTAGTCCAGGATTTGCGATTACCCAGTTGTGTCAAGGTGTTTTTTGTTTTCTTTCTTTCTAAAAACACCTTAGACACAACTGGGTAATCCCTAAATCTTGTACTGGTAGGCGTTCTTGAGGACTGGTTTGGAAACCACTAGTCTAATAGCTGGCTTTGCCATGGTTTTCATCAAGAGTGGATGATTTATCAAGATGAAAACAGGTGTTATTCTCTGACAAAGGGCTAAATAAGCAGCAATCACCATAAAAACTATTATATCTCTCAACATTTAGCACTTTGCACAAATAGCACCTGCTTTTTCTTGATAAATACTTACTAGATATTTTACAATAATAATTTGACTACAAAATGCATAAAAGTGACTGCAAATGTCTCCGTTTTGTATAAATGGCTGGTGTTGAGAGAGTAATCACTAAAGTTTTTAAAGTTGTATATATGCTGAGCACAAATACCAATGACACCCTAAGCAACCTTGTTTAATTTTGCTAATTGTTTTTCAGCCGCAGATTCCAGGAGGATTGGTGTGACTGGAGTTAATTTAGGAGTTTCTAGTTCTTCTTTAGCCAATTCTACTCAGTGGGGCCATTCATTTAATGAACTAAGGGAGGGGACAGAAACTCTTATCTCAGGTAAGAAATACAATACCACCGTAAACACGGTAGATTAGTTTAACTGTGGTGAAATGTATATTGTTTAATCCAGGTTTGTGTTTCAGGCAGTTGATTGTGAGCTAAAGTTAAATATCTGAAATATTATTATGATACTAAATGATGCAGTAATGACAATGGTGTTTTACCATGATATTATCTAAGTTATTTTAGGAGTATATTAACAGTTTTTAACAGTTTGCATGTGAACAAAGTGCCATAAATACTGCCAAATGATATGTCTTAAAGGACCACTCCAGACCCATAAAGCACATCAGCACTTCCTTAATTTATGGGTAATGAGTGTCCTATTTCAGTAGCACTTCAGGTATCAGTCTGTGATGGGGGAAAAGGGGAGGGCTTGCAAAGTTTTTGGGCAGAATATCTATTTGGTATACCCCAAATGACAACATGCATACATAAATGCATGCATGTTTTCATTGAGAGTATGTCTGCAAATAGTGATTTTATTTTTTTGTGTGTGGGCTGTTTCTTTCACTTTTTTTTTCCTTGTTGTTTCTTAGGGATTCCTTTGCATTTGCCACTAAAATCTTCTACCCGGGGAGGATTTCTTACAAGAAATAAACAAAGACTTTAGATATTCTCCCAAGACCTACAATATGAAATATTTGCATTTGACCTATTTTTATGAACATTTTTAAGATACAGCAGATGCCAAATGTTCTAGAGATGGCTGCCTATGGGAATGTCCTAATGGATCCTGGGCTTTTGGCGTTGCAACCCAAAGAGTAATGTGACTGAAGATGGACAACACCGAAGCTCCAATTGAGAAAATGTATTGGGTGCAGAACAGCGGAACACTACAAACAAAAAGCAATAAGCAAGTCTGCAAAAAATACTTTGTATAAACAAGCACTGAAAGCCATAAAATGAAGAATCATTTTTATTCTCTCTTAAAGCTGTTTTGTGCAGCATGGCCAAACTTTTGATATCTCTGGGCAAGGGAAAATTACTTTACTTCAAGTTCAGCTGTGTCTGAAATCACTCCTGTGGGGTCTCTGTTTCCGATCACAGTTGAGAAAAATCAAAATTTGTTTTGCTGAGAAATGAAAACTGTTACGGACAGGAGTATTTTGTGGAATTGAATTTTTTGGGGGGAAATCTTAGTTAAAAAACAAATCAAATCTGGACCCATCCCTTGACTGTTGGTACAACACTGTTATTTGTGAATTAGCACTGGTCATTTTCTACAATCTCCACGTTTCTGACTAAATCTATTTTCACTTTAAACAATATAGCAGTGTAATGCATTTGAGGGTCTCTAAATAATAAAAAATTAAATGCAATTTGTTTTAAAAGGTTACTAATGTTGCTTTACAAAAAGAAAGGCTTGTGGTGTTTTTTTTTTTTTGCAAGCCTAATCTGATCAAATCACGTAATATGTTCTTTAATTGAGAAATTACATTACAGTTGTATTTGTGCCCAGTACAACAGTTCAAAAACTAAGCAATTCATGCCCAGTACAACAGTTAAAAAACTAAGCAATGAAAGGACAAAGGTGAAGTAATGCATAGGAATTCTTACAAAACATATTTGCCTCATATTTCTGTTTTATTTATTTAAATGCCTCTACCTGTCAATGCCATGGTTTAGATCAGTGATTCTATAATCTTAACTATAGCAAAATCACACGATTAATAGCAAGGTTAAAGTGGCACTGTTAGCGTCTGGGGACTTTGCAGAATTTGCAAAGACTTACAACGGTGACATCACTGCTGAGGGGCTGGTTGTCGAGTGGCAGGTAACAATGAGATTTTCCTACTTGAACCTGTCACTTCCGGGTGCCACCATCTTCTTCAGTCTGCTTTCTTCGGTTCCAGGAGCAGACGTCACTGCTGTACTCTTGCGCATGTGCAAGAGTACAGTATTTAGGTCTATGGAGGAAACCGCAGGTTACTCCATAGACAGACAATTCCCTGTTGGGATTGACACTTAGTCCGCCCCGAGTCTTAGAAAGTCAGGGGGAGGAGAAATACAGAGAAAAAGCAGTC
Source organism: Pelobates fuscus (assembly GCF_036172605.1). Taxonomy (NCBI): domain Eukaryota; kingdom Metazoa; phylum Chordata; class Amphibia; order Anura; family Pelobatidae; genus Pelobates; species Pelobates fuscus. The sequence goes on from NC_086326.1 coordinate 89,247,907, forward strand.
CCTAATTTGTCTCTGTATATCTCTTGACTGGGTTGAAATTTCAGTGAAATTCTAACACAGCCAAAATTAGTATTTCATAAAGATTATCTTTTCAGGAGGGGGTAACAGTGCCGCTTTAAGCCAGAATTCACACAATGCGCAAACTTTATCCCCTGTTCAGTGCACCCTGCAATTAGGCAATGTTTGTTTTTGGGGAGGGTGTGGGGGGAGGAGAGAAGAGGGGGGAGTCCACTACTTAGAGAAGACTTAAAAGTAGTTTGCAATGAGGATGTGATACTAAAACAGCTGACTAAATATTTAGTATGTTTTATTACTTACTTATTCCAGCTGCATGAGACTCAATGTCTGATTCCCATTAAAGTTTTTCCATTCGTTAATTACATGATGGATTAATCGTTCAAACGTATATTAACAGGAATTTGATTAATTCATCACAGGTGAAAAGGATTTGTGCACATGACAATTTTGAAGTTCCATTAAATCCTTCACTACCAAAACCGAGTATACACATTTTTATTTAAATATTTTTTACAGAATGAAATTTAGTTCATAAAGCCTCCATTAATGCTCATTTATACTTCAGGAATGGTTACCACCCTGTGGAGGAACACATTTCTCTGCAAGAAGCCACAGATATAATGCCTGAAAATTATCAGAAAATGTCTGCATCTCCTATTATTCCTAGAGTCAGTGAGGGGGTGGAGTGAAAGGACTATCAATGAGTATTATTGGGGAAGGGGAATGTGGGTTGTAGTTGGCAAGGGTTGTGGGGAGCTCTTGGGTAGGGATGTGTCACGGTGTAATACCCCAACACGCAGAGTTTAGGATAGCAAGGGATAAGACTAGGAAATAACGTATTACTGGGCCTTAGAATGGCCGGACTAAACGTTAGACAGAGAAAAAGCGTAATCAGAAACGCGGCGAGGTCAAGGTAATGGAAAGAAGGCAGTAGGTAGGCAGCACCAGAAATGTAGAGTAAAATAGATAAATGTTGTAGTATAGTCTAAGTATTTGAAATCCAGTAGTAGAGTTCAGAAAAGTCTTTTGGGGGACTGTATGTAGAAGCCAACGAAAATGTAGAATATGGGATAATAGCTCCGTATGTTGAAGATGTTCTTACACTCCGTATGTGAAAATAAAAGAGACAACTAATGGTGCAATATATTCAACAATCAGGTGTTAATCTGGTAAGTCTTATATGATCCTACTCACGTTTTGTAGAGCTAATGGACTACCTCTAGTATGAAGTGCGTACAGTGGTATAATCTGCACTTATAGGATATGTGAGGTGATGCCTTGACTGAGGGAAGGTCATATGTAATAAAAAGGAACAGCAATATTGTTCTCTATTTAAAATCAGGAAAGCAGAAAATAAAATATAAAGAGGGTACTCACATTTACACGAGCAGGCGCACTGCTCAGTGTATAGGGCTTGAGTGGTATAATCCCCACCTAGGATTCTTTGGAGTAATGTCTCACTGGAACAGGATAAAACTCAGAAACCAGGTAAAGAAGATAAAATAAAGTAAAATGGCAACCCACAGTGAGGAAGTGACCAAAATACCTTTAATAAAATACAATACAGTTTAAAATGTCCACAACGCGTTTCGCCAGCAGGCTTTTTCAAGTGGAAATGCAGAGAACATAACCTGGCAAGTCTGGGTTTATAAAGGGAGTGAAACAGCTTGTGTGTTTTAAAAATGGTGCCAAAATGATAAATCATAATTGATGATTGAAAATAAAGTTGGAAATTCATATATAAGAAGAAACAGTAAAATATAGATAGAACAAATAAATATGTGGTAGTGAAAAACAAGGGTTACAAAAAGAAGTAAGATTAGACCGCATTTTGGTCATGTGATCGGCGGCTATTTTAAGCATCATGGGGGTTATAGTATGACCGGCGATATCGTCATTGTGACAAAATAGGTGCTTAGATGGGGCATCATAAGTGGGAGGGAGTGATGGGCAGAGAGTGAACGGGTCACGTGATCGGCGGCCTTATTAACTGGGCAATATGGGGATTGTAGTGCGGCCGTCGTCATAGTGGCAAAAGGGGTGTATATTAATGGCATAACCAACCTATGGTGGATGAGAATGATCTTAGATGGGAGGGTATATTATAATAATGTGGACTAAGATTTTGTGTTACCATGTGATGCAGGGGCATGGTCCAGTGATGCGAGTCACTTAAGGAAGGGGAAAAAGAAATACATATATATATATAAATAAAGGAAGTTTGTTAATGGGAGCAATCTTAGAGAATAGGAGTTTTTTTGCACAGTGTATTCGAACAAAACAAAGAAACAATGCCCAAATAAGTTAAATGTCACCAGAACAACTACATTCAAACACGTGCGGCGGCCATCTTGTTTAGTCGAATGCATCCAGCGGTGCTTGGTATTCGAGTGCATGGAACTCAAATCGGACACTCGACGGCATGAACACCGCTAAAAGCTTCCATGGAGGTTCGGCTATTCGAACGGGAGTTGAACGCCGTTCGGTAAAAAGAAACCCACGAACAAGAGACACATAATGACAATATCCACTAACGGCTATGTTCGGTGATGTTGGTTACCCAGATCAGAGCTATCAGGGGATGTGTTGTGTTTTGGGGTACTTATGATACTTTATAAAAATGTGTGTTTTTTTGCCTGGGGATAATTAGGTTAATGTATTATCTGCCTTAATTATCTCCCAGGCAGAGGGGAGGGATTGTGTATATTGTATGGGAGTGTCGTACATTTAATTACTGTTCTGATTGGTTTGTAAGCTTTGTGTCCCTGTCCCCAACAAGGTCCATGTGGGCGTACACCTTGCTTGGGGACTTGCATAAAAGGCCATCATTAAAATTGATTTCCCGCTTAACCCTCAACACTTAGCCTCGTCTCGTGATTGTAGGGAGCCTGCAATACAGCTATACCATTAGCTTTTGTAAGAGCTTCACAGCTATACTATCTGGAGGAGAGGCCTTCCCACTGAATCTCTGGATCCAGGAGTTTGGTCCAGGACAGGAAAGGACGGCGAGACCCCAACCAAGCTGCAGCAGTTTGTGGGGTCTAAGGTGCTTATGGTGTCCGGTGCGGTGCTTATGGTCCTCAGCGTCAGCTAGGAAGCATTGATTGGCGGAGGTACCCAGTCGGGGTGCCAGGTGTTCCGTCACATATACTACCATCCTCATGGTAGTTGCCCGCTTTTCCAAGATGGCTCATTTTGTTCCACTCAAAAAATTGCCACCCTCTCAAGACCTGGTTCTTATTTTTATTCTTTATTTTTGCGAGTATTGGCAAACAATATAACAGATTTTGGGATCAGCAGATAAAAGATTTATACAGTACATGGATACATTCGCCACCTAGCTTAGTCTACTCAGTTTTTATTAGTAAGGGCAGGTTCCCTGTCGGTGGTCCATGGGCTTGTGCCTAGGGGGGGGGCGTTAATATTGGGCTATATGTGCCTTGTGGCCAATGTGTGTTACGTCCTGTTACCTAAGCATGTGTAAGGCACGTAGTTAGGGTATAAGTGGGCATGGGACCTCTTGAAGCTGGGTGTGAGTTCCCACTTTGTTATGCTGTAGCTGGAGGCTGGGGTCACGCTCTGGGTACCCAGAGGACTGCTGTTTTTGCGCAGAGTTGTTACTTGGGAACTCTGTGCTGTTGTGGGGGAGGAGAGGGGGTACAGTGCTTTGGTACATAGCTATATCTAAGGCCTATGGAGCCAGCAACATAAAAACAGAGGCAAAATATATAAACATTATCAACATTTAAGAAGTGCAACAGTTATAGGATTTTGTGAGGTGTGTAGTGCACAGGGTAGTGCACAGGCAAGCTCAGTCCCAAAGTTCAGGGTGGCAGTGCTGCTGTCGTGAGTGCTCCTCCTCTTGGCACAAATGGGGTGATATCTGCTACATTCCAGGCTGGGTGGTTTGTGGCTGTGCTGCCGACAGGCCGAGGGCTTGCAGGAAGGTTGAGGCTTCAGCAGGATGCGAAATAGCTTCCTGCACTGTGTCCATTCGGGTGGTGAGTGTGGATACCGCCTCCCGTATTGGCGCCAAGTCTGCCTTGAACAAAGCTTGAATCTCAGCTACCAGGGCTTTAATGTCTGCCCTCGTGGCTGGGGCAGAGTCCCCAAGTGCTGTGGTCGCTAGTGGCTATATTCGCCGCCTCGGTGGAGGGAAGAGGTCGGCGGTGCTGCTGTCCTCCTCAGAGGACAGATGCGTGTAAGCATCTGCGGGCACCATATCTTGGTGAGTGTTGGCCACGCTGCAGTCCGCATGTAAGTGCCGATATCTTGAGAACCCAAGCCCGCCCCCCCACCCCAGCTTTAGGTCTTCCCCGCTGGCAGATTTCAGCGTGGGAGGAGTGGGCGCGAGCCTGACCCAGCGCCGAAGGACATTGGCGCTGAATTCAGGTAAGAGTCTGATGGGGGTTTTAACCCCTTGAGCAACATGGGATGGGGGGCAGAAGGGAGGGGGACACTGTAGGATTCTCTAGTGCAAGGAAAAAGGGTTTGTTTTCCTGGCACTGGAGAGTCTCTTTAACTTAATACGACCTGTCAATTCCTTTTAAAAGGTTTCAATGTCTAATGCCTAATTTTTGTTATTCACATGCACAACAAAAATATAGAAAAAAAAAAAGTATGAAATTTTTAGTGGAGAGACAGTGCCAAGCTATTATCAGGTACTATAACCAATTAAATTATATGAAATGGTTATAGTGCCCATCATTTTTTTTTCCCTTCTTCATCCTCATTGTCTCAGCAACCAAACAAAAGGTTTTGCAACATAGTCTGCAGGCAAGTAAGGTCCTATTCAATCAGGACTGAAAATATATGGTGGAAAGACTTCTCTGGATTTAGGCAGCCTACGTTGCTTCTCTCTACATGTAATTCCCAGACAGACTCAATGATGTTGAGATAAAGTGGTATGCGTGACTAGTGTTCGTGTGTATGTAAGTATTCTTACTTCAGAGTATTTTAACACATTTGCACAGGAGTGGATATATACATATAGTACATCAATTATACCGTGTGATATACAGAAAATAAGAGATCACTATATAAGCATAGTCTCTCGATGGAGCAGCTACAGCCTAGTGTACAGCGTCCATAAATTGCACTCTAGCTAGCATTACTTATTAAAACCACTTCATGAAACTTTCCATTACTTTTTACGGTTTCAGGAAAATGGAGAGAAAAAGGGAATGATGAACTAAGTGAAGGGTTTTAACGTTCTCCTGCCCACCTAATGAGAAGAGACTAACAACCTTGCATAATTTATGGTGCTATGGAGACCACAAGCCACATTGCTTCCTTTTTCGTTGAATTAGCATTGATTAGCAAAAGTTATTTTAGCTATAACCATACCGCTTACATATCAAGGCCATGTTAGTGCTGTGCTACCACTACTCAAAGGACAGGCATATGATGTGGAAGGCTGACCTCCATGGAGATGCTTTCAGTGCTAATCAACCCTTACCTCAAGGCACACCCAACAGTCCAGGATTTAGGGATAACCTGGGTGTGTCTACAGGTGTTTAGAAAAGGAAACAAACCTTACTCCAACGTGTTTTTAGTTTTGCTTTTTTAGTCCCTAAATCCTGGACTGTTAGGTGTGCCTTGAGGAGCAGCTCCTTCGTAGTGCTCTAGGAGAGAGATGATGCTCTGTGTTGTAAGCAGTCATTGCTATAACGCTCAAGAAACAGATCCAATCCTACCAAGCATACTTCTGGTTTAAAATTGGTAAATAGAAAAATAAATGTTTTCTGGCACAAATTCTCTTACGTATTACACTGGTGGTGATAATCGGGTCTGTTAAACTTGCAGAGCAGAATGCTATAATGTAAACAATATGCAAGATATATTGTGAGAGAAGAGAGTTTTGTATTGCGTTAGGGCTGCAAGTATGGCATAATTCCAAGAAGTTATCTATAAATAGACCAAATGGGACTAGAGTAACAAATCATACAGAAATCAAACCAGGCGTTCAAGCTTGATAGTTTTAAAAAAAAAAAAAAAAAAAAAAAAGTGGTGGAGAGAGAAACCAAATGAAGATAGAATAGATCAAAATATTTTAAAGCAGCGTATTATTTGGTGAAATTCCTGGTTTACATTAAAGCAAGTGAACATCTAAAAATCCTACTATTTCAAATAAAATATCAAGGATCTGAACGAACAGTACATTTCTGGAGCGTAAAGAAGACAATTCCGAACATTTTACCATTTTATTGAGAAAAAGAATAGTACAAACAAAGCATTAAATTGCAACAACATTATGTGTCTCCTTGCTGTATAAATGTGGATACTTTGATTAGCCACACACCACTCTTCTCCCTTAAAAGGAAGATTAAAAATAAATATTTGTATTGCTAGTTTTGCTTGCTCTCTGCAACACTCCTAAAAAGATAGGGGGGGAAAAATGAATAAATTAGACGTTTGGTGTCATTATGCTCTGCATGACACAACCAAGCGTCAATACCTTAAAAGGGACAGAGCTCATCTCTAAAGGCTCAGCAGTATATATACACTGCCTTTTCTGAGAAAAGGGCAGTGTGTTTACATAGCTACCTAATGTCACCTCTAGTGGCTCACTTTGACAGCCATTTTAACTACTTCCTGGGCAAGGTTCTGGCAAGACTGCATGTCTGATATTCAGCGTCTCCACGCTCTGCAGAGACTGCTGTGCATGAGCATTAGCCCCCAACAATGCTTTATCACACTGTGTTCTCTGAAAAGGTTTTAAATGCCCAGTGGACTGTGACCGCATCGGTGCACCAAAACCACTGCATTAAAATGTATTGGTTTTGGTGCTTAGAGTGTCCCTTTAATAAACTCCGAAACAATTTTGTTTGGCTCAAAGCTACGTAACTTACACCTCAACACACGCACACATTAATCCTGCCTAACTTAGCTGAAAATTGAGTGGACAACAGTGTCTGGTTCAGTCCTAAGACATAATTAAGCAGAGTAGAGCAGCTCCTAAAGCCTGAATGGCATGCCCTAATTAGAATGCTTAAGTGTCACATACTAACACTGTGTGTAACTCAGTATTTTAAGAAAAGATATACCCTGTTGTAGAGGATTATGAACATCCAAATGCTGAGTGTAAAACTATTTAATACACACACAGCATGCTGCCACCATAACTACTACAATGGGGTTGATATGGGCTTAGAGTGCCACTATAAACTGCACTAGGCTAGTTAGATTATGCTTCTTAACCATAAAGAAGACAAGTTTGCAAAATCACATGGACAACTGGTAATACTAATTCAACATTAAATAATGTAATGTTCAAGGACTTGAGAAAACACTTCAGAAATTAGTTTTCATCAATGAGGAGCAGATCAGAAACTTCCAACATGCCATCATTTGCTTTTTTTTTAAACTTCTAAATATCATTAAATGGCTAAATTTTCCTGTACCCACCTTATAACTTGTCTGTAGGCTCCATACCTCTCAGGCATAACCCGATAGAGGGGAGGTGGAATAGAAAGGAAAAAAAATAAGTACATTCTGGATGAGATTTCACTCCAGTCCAGGAACAAAATGGTATGTGAAAGTAAATAAAGAGGTCAAGCTATAATACATCCACACTTGTATTGCGATCCTGAAAACTCATTTTCTTTTGATTTTAATCTTCACCTGCAGATGAGCAACCTAAATTTACATTACTAAGCAAGCCTCTAGTTAGATTGGAAAGTCTTGCATAGGTCACTGTTTCTTCTTCTTTACTTGTTTCTTCCCTCCTTTTGAAGCATTGTTGCAGTATTTTGCTTCCATTTGAGCAAAGAAACTATCTGCTTCCTTTTCACGTTCTTTTTGTCTTTTCTGGAAAGTAAAACAAAGCATTTATCAGGAGTTTTTCTAAACACACCTCCCACAAGACAATGTTTCTCAATTGGTGTCCCGTCAAAATGTTTCAAAATCAAATAGCCACGGGCGGCGAGGGAACTGTGATCTCCCTGCTCAGCTCCCTTGCACTCACCGCAGTGATGCTGGAGCCGGAATATGACATCACTCAGGCATCACTAAGAGGCGCGCGAAGGAGCTGAGCAGGGAGATCACTGCTACCTTGCCGTCTACACAGCTGCTTAGAAGCCCCACTGGTCCCCAGGGACCGCTCGCCAGCCGCTCCACTGTAACACAGGGACTCAATGCCAGCACTCCTAAAGGTGGGGGAGGGGGGGCTGGGTGGAGTAAAATGTTAAAAATAAATAAAATTATATGTGTGTCTGTTAGGGAGTTTGTATGTGTTTGTCAGTGAATGTGTGAGAGTGTATATGTGATTGAAACACATACTCTTTGACAGCCACACATACAAAGAGTATGAGTGTGTATCTGAGTGTCAGTGTGACACACACTGACAAATACACACAGTGTATCTGTGTGTCAGATTCACACACAGATATACACACACATAGATACATACACACACAGATACACGCATCGGCAATTTTGAATCCCCCCCCGATGTTAATACACTATGTCAAAGGGTTCCACGGGAAAAAATAATTGGGAACCCCTGCTATAAAGGTTAACACGTCAATACAGCAAACACTACCTGTCAGAGCATCGACCTGAAGGACCTTTCCACCTCTATTAACCATAGGTTTTTACACAGCTCGAAATTGTTGCTTCTTTTCTTTATGTTTATTCTTCAATTGCAGTTAAAACTTTTTTTTGTTATACTAAAATAGCCTAAGTGAGCACTCGACAAATACCTTATCCTGGTGTCTCACTTCTGGTCCCTAACCCCCTCCACCAACCCACTGGCTGTTTACTCCTGGAAGAGGGGTGAGTCCCTAAGTGGGAAAGATACAAATAACAGCACAGCTTTGGAGATAGACTGGCCTTCTAGCCCACACAAGGAATTCTACTTTATTGATGTTTATGATTTTACTATTGTATTTATTTTATAAAACTCGTGCTGTATGTGGTCCACTGTATAATCCTGTGCAGCTCTTGTGGGGCGTACCTCTCTATGACAGATTGCTTTATATTGCCTATTTCACATGTAGCATGACAAAACAATTTACTATTAAAAAACAAAACAACGGCAAAATGATTGAGGTTACCTGAATTAAAGCTTTTAGGTCATCAGTACCTTCACCAAGGTTAAGCTCCTTTGCCATCTGTTCAGCTTCTTTGGCTTCTTGATGACCCTGAAATGAATAAGACCATGATTATTTCTTACACTAGCTGACTGCAGACTGAAGGCATTTAAACATTTTGCACTATTAAAATGTCCAGTGTTTCCTGCAAAAACCAACGTAAACACTTTACGTAAGAACTTGCTATATGTACTATATGCAGCTTGTCAAGAGAATGATGAAATATAACAATTCCATATAACATAACCTGCCCCACATTACATTAAAATGGCAGCCAGTGTTGCTCAGGAGGCTAACTCCTCTGTCCTGCCCGAGATTATAGACTCCTAAACTTCCTAAAGGTAAATGTAGTGTGTCCATGATTACCTAATCATTAGAGAAATTACTGTAGGGCATTCAAAATGGCGATCTGACCTCTGAAAAAAAGGACAAATCACATCAGACCCAATGACAGTTTGACCAATTACTCGGGCAGGGCACTCCTGTAACCATAACCACTGCAGTGGATTGTAGAGGTTTTGGTGCTTAGAGTGTTACTTTAACGGGTTTGAAGTCTTTGGGGGTGAAGTTTTATCCAAACAAGTATAATTTGTCCTTACCCTCTTCTGACGTTGTGAATGTTTCTTTTTTGATTCTTTTACAAAGGCATTATAAGATGAAACTTTTTTCTGCTTAATGGCTTTCTCTATGATCGCTCTGATTCTTGGTTCATCTGAATATTCAGCACATGGAACAGAATTCATGATCTCATCCATATCTCCTTCAAAGTCCATATAAGCTTGCAGGATCTCCGTCCTTTCTTCCTCTGAACCCTGATATTTTTCTTTATATGATGTTATATCTTCCATTGTTACCTAAAATCACAAAAACATACACCTATGAAAAGCATTTAAAATAAAATTGGTAATGCTCAACTAGAAATGCCTTTCCTGATCACTAATGTTATAGACCTGCTAATCCCTGGCACTGTCAACCCACTACATTTACAGCACAATTTGTGTTTTGTAGGCAAGACCAGGTGCAACATGCAATAACATAACATTTACATCAGTCAGGACTATAACATTCCAATACAATGATATTCGTCTTCTGCAGTGGTTACCTTTATTATTCAAAATCTGACCAAAGTCTTTTTCTGGGTTTTATCTGTTATATAGTTCTATTTTTCTTATACAAATTAAATAAAATACCTTATGAAACAACAATCTCCAATATTCTTCCCAGTTGCGATCTTGGCTTATAGATTCTGCTTCTTCATCAACAATTCCTTGTTCATCATACAAAGCTCGTTGTTCTTGATCACTGAGAACAGCATACACTTTTCCAAGTACCTGTGAAAAGAGAACACCATCAAAATATCTATTCTTATTTCATAATCATTAACATACATCATTACTCAAGTACAAAAGCTCAGAATTACAACTCGCTATTGGTTAAGTGGAAACTGCAGCGTCTTATATTTACTTGAAGATTTCATCAGGCCTGATCTAGTATGCATTCTAACCATCAAGAGGGATATAATTAGAGTCAAATATGTCCTTCCTACGTCACAAGCCTCTGCATGAGATGTGCAAGTGGTAGTATTCAGCTTGTGCAAAGTTTCAAGGAACCATTGGTAGTGGGGTCATCCTTTTTTACTAATAATTAGTTCAGGGCTTGACAAATTTGCTTGGAATCTAGGAGCCAGCTAAAAAGTTAGGAGAGACTTTTTTTTTTTAACCCTTTTTTTTTTACTAAACTTCTGAAATAAAAGGGAATCATGACATGTCACACATGTCATGTGTCCTTAAGGGGTTAAACTAGCGAAGTTTAAATTTACAACGAAAAATATACAATTCTTAAAGAGACACTATAGTCGACATAACCACTACAGTTTAATGTAGTTGTTCTGGTGCCTATAGCCTGTCCCTGTAGGCTTTCCAATGTAAACACTAGATTTTCATGGAAAAGGCAGCGTTTACATTGCTGCCCAGTAACACCTCTAGTGACAGTCACTCAGACACTAGAGAGTCCTGTGTCAGTGCTGCACAGTATGCAACACCTTTGTTCAGCATCTCCACGCTCTGCATGGACTTGCTGAATGTTACCCATAGAGAACATTCCCAATATCCTCCCAGGAAAGCATTAATTTAGAGAAGAACAGAGATTGATGGATCTCGGCCATGGAGGCTGGACAAGCTGCTGTGAAACAGATGAGTAAAAGCACCTTGTGATTGGAGGGGGGCAGGTACCTAAACAGACACATATTTTCTCACCTACATTCACAAACACACACACACTGACGCGCACACACAGACACGCACGCACACACATTCACAATCTGAATCCACCCTCCCTACCTTTCGGAGAGCGGAGTGGACTGTCCTTGGGGTCCAGAGGGGCTGCTCTACCTGTGCGTGGGAGCAGTAATCTACCTGCGGCTCCTCTCTGCTCCCTGAAGTAATGCCGGGACCGGAATGACGTCATATCTCGGCTCCCACGTCACTATACAGCGCGAGGGATCAGAGAGGAGCCGCACGAAGATCACTGCTCCCTCACGCAGCCCAGGGCAGCTGGCCGCCTCCACGCTCCCCAGGGCAGCTGGCCGCGTGAACGATACCTGAGCCGGCCGCCTCCAATGTCCCCCCATCCGGCCGCTTTAGCTAAAGGGCTGCTAATCCCATGGCGACCTACTCAATGTATAGTATTAAAGGACAGCCCTGATTAGATTACCTCGTTCATAATTCTATCCACAGCTAGTGTTTACAGAAATAGGTGATCAATTTTAGAGCAACCTACTGAGGACCACAGGCATTACAGATAGAGAATATATATATATATATATATATATATATATATATATATATATATATATATATATATATATATATATATATATATATATATATATATATTAACCAGGAGGAAAATAAATCCTTCTGGCATGTGGAGGGTTTCCATCCATTTAGCCATTGTCAGCTGGGGTACCAGTAAATATGCCATCACTGTGATACTGCAGCTTTGTGCATAAGGCAGTCACAATATCACAGATCCTAGATCGTGGCCACTGTGCTTCTGATAATATTTAGATTTGCAGTAAGGATTTTAAACGCTACCTTGCCTGGTACCACCTATGCCTATCCAATCAGTCATTCTGCAACATAGAAGTTACACCAACACATATACCAGCTCCTAAAAAGCTGAACCTTAACATCAGGGTTGAAACACCACAGGGGTCAGTATTCAAAACTGTACCTCCATTAGTGAGCTATAGAACAGTAAGGCACTTTTACACACACTCCTTTTGTATCTTTTACATTGCTGCCCAAAATCTAAATGACAAAAACAGTGATAATGCAGAACAATCAAAATCGTTAGTATAGTCACAACTACTTTAGTTGTTAAATGTCACTTGCCATGATTTTTAATGTGTTTACTTATTCAATGTATTTGTGAAGTTTGAAAAACAATTGTGGAAATTCACACCACTATATTTATAGGAATACATGTATGTATTACGAACACTACAGTCCTGATGCCCCTTGTCTATTAGCTCCCTCCAATGTGTCGAAAAATAAAAATATCCTAGGAGGAACTGGACCTCAACGATCTACCCTCCTTAAAGCCACCACAGAAAGCTCAAAGAACTGGCGAAACCGGACCAGTGAATACAGAGACATTGAAAACCATGCTGGGTGATCTACAGAAGGTCCTCCACACATGGCGCAACTTTGTGTGGATCTACCAGGCCTGGTCAGCCACATTGGGATAGTGGAAAATACCGCTACGCAACATACCCAAGCCATTGCTGAGCTACAACATGAGGTTCAGACACTTAAGTTTCAGCAGGCCAAGAATGAACTGCGCTTTGAAACACTCAAGGACGACACAATAATTTAAAGATCCACGGAGTGATGGAGAACATCTCTCTAGAAGAACTCCCACACCCAATGCGGAGGCAGCTGATTGGAGCACAACTGGCACCTAAACAAGCCAGGAACATCAACATAGAAGCAATATTTAGAATACCCAAGCCCCGGAGAGCGCCTGTGTCGGCTCCCAGAGACCTCATGGTGAGGTTCCGCAACACAACAGACAAGATGGCGGTGCTCGCTGTTTATAAAGGGAACACCCCATATAACTTGGAAAGCATGACTGTCCCTCTATGCAGATATATCGGGTGACAATACAGTGGAGACGGTCCCTGCAACCTTTCACATAAAATACAGTTGGCGCTCACCATGAACACTACAAGTCCTACACTCTAAAACAACCCACGCCATCTCGGACATACAGGAAGCAGTCACCCTGTTAAAGCCACTCTGCCTACCCGCATCCTCACTTCAGTAACCAGTCTTCCAGGGGCCACCACAGCAGTGCACCACTGGGACCCAACAAGGATCACTACATTTGTCCCAAAAGGAGCGACGTTCGATACAATTGCGCCAGTTACCACCTGAATTTTGGGATGCTCAACCTCATTACCCATCTTTTGCGAAGAGGGACTAAATTACTAGCGGTTCGAAGTTACATAAAATTGTATTTTTGGAAACCTTTTGGTTTAGTTAATCAACCAAACTCTTAATACCAAGTTAAATGCTTGAAATCCAGGTCGCCCATAGAGAAGCAGCACTTACCTCGCCCCCCACCTCCCAACTAATAGGAGCCCCAGCGTAAGGGCCAAAGTCAAAACGGAGGTGTAGACTAGTCTGGCACTATGCCTGCTGCTTAGTGTAATCAAAGAAGGTCATGTCGCTTTTCCAACAAACAGTAGGTAGATAAAACCAAACAGAGCAGTCACCACAATTATAATGATTGTGTATACTTAAAATATGTTTGTCAGTTTTATTTTATTTTATGTGTTAATACTCATGACCTATTCAGAGAAACTACATCGTCAGCTCAGCTTATTTAGCTTGACCTCATCTCTTGACATATGTATGCAGAGCATGTTTACAATCTTAATACTATTACCCCATATGCTAGTTCCCCTACAGGCTCGTTCAATTCGATTTTTATTTTTTTTAGACAATGAACAAAGAGCCAATTTCCAGAATGCCACTCTAATATCTTAATTCTGTGTCTGGAATAGGCCTGATATTGCTGTTGTGGCAAGGCCAGCTTGTGTTATATATGCACAATATATCAGCATCACCCTGAAAGAGGGGGCAAACAAGTTATAGGTCGTAATCAGTATAATGAACTTATTAAAAAAATAAATACATTTCCAGATGTCATTAATGAGTAATTAAATATAACATGCATTTTTTCCACCTAGAATATTATTCAGGATGTTTCAGGTAATTCAATAACACTGCTAGACTTTTAGGAACCTCCAGCAAGAATAATAAAAGTACTGTGTCCATATAATATTCTAAACAAAGGCTGCTGAGTTCTGCCATACCCAGGGTGTCAGCTGGTGTCAGCTGCCCATACCCGGTTATCAGCTCAGCTGCCCATACCCGGTTATCAGCTCAGCTGCCCATACCCGGTTATCAGCTCAGCTGCCCATACCCGGTTATCAGCTCAGCTGCCCATACCCGGTTATCAGCTCAGCTGCCCATACCCGGTTATCAGCTCAGCTGCCCATACCCGGTTATCAGCTCAGCTGCCCATACCCGGTTATCAGCTCAGCTGCCCATACCCGGTTATCAGCTCAGCTGCCCATACCCGGTTATCAGCTGCCATACCTGGAATTTGAGGGTTGCCTCTTCCTTCTCTCCATCCGGGACCCGGTCCGGGTGTACCTCCAGGGACACCTTGTGATAGCCCCGGCGGATCTCCCCATCCCTGGACTCTCTCCGGACCCTCAACACCTTGTACAGGTCGGAGGAGCCGAACAAGGACTGGCAGCTCTCCAGCAGGGCCGGCATCTTGCTCTGACCGTGTACTCGGCTACGGAAACCCCGCGCAGCCACACTGTAGACAAGGCAGCACTGCTTACAGATTTCCCGCCATGCGTCACTTCCGCGATGCTTCAACTACGTCACTAGTGCTGAACCTGATAACTTTATTGACAACGTGAACAGCTCACAAAATGAACAGCTCACAAAATGAACCTGTCCATGTAGTTTATTTTAGGTATCACTAGCCATGGGCATTTCGCCTTCCTTTGGGTATTACAGTATCTGCCTGAATATTTATCCTACCTACCTACCTATATATATATATATATAAAAGGGCAATGGTTAGCTGCTCCCCATGTGATGAACCTAAACTAAGCTGTAGGGTTATTCATTAAAAAAAATAAAGCATTGGGGATCATCCACTAGGCTAGGGCTGTCCAAACATTAGACAATCAGAGGGTGCATTTACCCCTTAAGGACACATGACATGTGTGACATGTCATGATTCCCTTTTATTCCAGAAGTTTGGTCCTTAAGGGGTTAAAAAATCAAGACAGCATGCAAAGTTATCAATTCATTAACTACCTTATAGTATTTGTTAATAAATAGCATTACTTTTTTTTTTTTTTTATAAATAGATACTTAATAACTGGTGACAAATGTAAGCATGTTTTGTGTGTTTGAATGTACGTATGTATTTGTGTGTAATGTTGGCATTTTTATGTAGTTGTATGATTGTATGTAGTGTTGCTATTTGAAATCAGTGGTGTACTAGTATTTAGTGCTTGCGTTTGAATGTGTTTGTATGTAGTTTGAGCATTTGCTGGGATGTTTGCACACACTGACACACACTGAATCACACACACACTGACACACATACACACACTAACAGACACAAGTACACACTGACTCATACACACAGATACATACATACACACACACAGTCACTCCAATGGTGCATAATTCAATGTTGCACTTAAGAATATTTAATGTGATTTATGTAGTGATACCGGAGAAACTGACGGAAGCCAAGCACAGAGAGATGGATACAGGTTTCTTCAGGAAGGAAGAGATTCTTTATTCGGTTCACCAATCGGGACTCAGAGGGACTAATGTCACCAAAAACAGCAAAGATCTGAGCACTGAATACATAGAGTACATTCCTTATATAGCACTGTAGCTCCTCCCATAATTAACTACGCACACACATACCCTTAACCTATTCAATGAATAGAGTCTAAACTCATCCATCCGGTCTAACCACGTGGCTCATCTGAAACAAAGGAGAGGGACGCGTAATTCCAGTTTCTACATTCCTGCACATGCTCAGTACAATGATGACAGTATCTTAGCTACGTGTAACTAACTAACTGATACTACAAACACATGTACATACATATGCCTTGTGGCAATCTTAGCCTGCTAAACTTGTATTTTACTGGAATTACATCACAGTAGTGCATACATAAATTGGCATCTTGGTAGAGGTGGTATGGCCACTCTTTTGAAGCTGTGTCTCCAGAGCTCCTATGAAAGGTGTGACATGTCACACATGAGTTGCCTCGAAGTCTGGGTTTAATGTAAGCTTCTACCATACGCCAGGTGGGCATGGTGATCTTACTAACTCCTCCCTTTACAAATGTCCAGTCCAAACAGATATTTTTACAGTAATCAGCCTGGCAGAAAGATCCTTAAACAGGATATTTATTAATAGAGTTGATATTTAATACAACTAAACAACCTACTTCTCGGGGGACGATCCTCAACATAGTGGCTCGTCTTTCTTCCCATCTTGCAAACTCACACACTTTCTTCATAACAGGCTACTCTCCCATACACTTCTTTTTCATACTTGGACATATTCCCTCATATACCCATATCCCCTCAGACCTTCACTCAAATACTGTTAAAATCATTCAATAAAAACTAGCAAAATAAAAAAAAGTTCACAGGAGAGAACAATAAAGGATAGGAGATCTCTTACATTCTTTTGCTGACTGAGATCCCACCATGTATGCAAAGCAAGCAGCAGCAGCAGCAAACTAGGGTAACCCAGGAAGGATACCAGACCTGGAGGACCAATGTGCATTAGACAGGGCTGGGGTGACAATGTTAATAGTGATGCTTCCTCTTCTTACATGGAAGTCTGGTGTTCGCTGAACGGCCTTTGTCCTCTCTATATTGCTCTCTGTAGAGATATGTGTGAGTGTGTCGCATTGCACTGCGGCATAAAACTGAAACTACTATGTCCCTCCACCCCTCGGTGTGTATTTTGTACCCCCGAGTCCTCTGTGTGTCTATTTATCTCCCCCAGCATCTTTGTGTGTATCTTTGTCACCTACAGCCATCTGTGTGTCCCTTTACCCCCCCACCCCAGTCCCTCTGTGTGTCTCTATATACCATCATGTAGCGTGGCGGAGTGAACCGCAGGTAGAGGATCTTCTGTTTCCTCAAACCAATCTGACAGGAAACTGTTCGGCGCTCTCAGTGTGCACTTCTGTCAGTGGACTGTGTGTAGATCCTCTACCCACACTCCACTCGGCCATGGTACATGTAGTGATTGACAGGAGAGGTGCTCCCCTACTCCTGCTCACCTGGCTATTTGCCCTCTCCCCCCGACC
The DNA here is from genome assembly GCF_036172605.1 of Pelobates fuscus. Lineage (NCBI taxonomy): Eukaryota > Metazoa > Chordata > Amphibia > Anura > Pelobatidae > Pelobates > Pelobates fuscus. The sequence goes on from NC_086326.1 coordinate 89,265,463, forward strand.
TTATTTAACCCCTTAAGGACCAAACTTCTGGAATAAAAGGGAATCATGACATGTCACACATGTCATGTGTCCTTAAGGGGTTAATAAATATGAGAATTGCCAGTGCTGTCGGAAATCAGCATTATTCACTGGATTTAAAAAAAAAAACAGGCACGCTAAGGAATTAAAGGTAAGAAAATCTTATGTTATTAATAATTTAAGATAGGATTTGGATGTATGGTAGAATAAATAGTGATAAAAAGCTGTAATGTTAGGAATATATGTTTCAATTCTTAACGTTAGAATGGTACATTTTATAGGTTTTGGCATTATATTAATAATGTCATTCCCAAATTAAAATCTTTTCAGTTTTTAGTATTGAATTTAAACACCCATCTTCATTTCCCCTTAATTTTCACTTCCTCTCCATACCATTGTCTTTAAATGCATTGTCCAACGGCCAGAGGCGTAACTAGAAACCACAGGGCCCTTACATCTACTCCCCGCCACCCTCCCATACGTCTACCCTCCCCTTCCAATATGTTGCCCTCCCACACATGCAGACACACATGTAGACAAACACTTACATACATGCAAACACACACACATACATACATACTATAAACAGACACATCCATACACACACATACAAACACACACACACATACCGAGAAACATTCATACAGACACACAAACATACATACATACATACATACAAACAAACACACACACACATATACAAAAAATTGTAGTCACTCTCCTGTTTCCTACCTTTTAGATGCAAGAGGGTTACTTCCCTGGAATCCAGTGGTGGCTCAGCTTGATGGGAGTCAGAGTTCCCACTCTGTCTCCCTCCTCTCCTTCCTCTCGCACGGGTCCTGGTAGTTGCAGGGAGGAAGTGACCGGGGCAGTCACTTCCTCCCAGCCCCTGACCTCACCAAAGGGGACCTGATCGCGATGTTAAAGCGCCGCAGCGCTGACCGGGCCCCCTGGAAATCCATAGCCATCGGGTGGCCCTAACAGCATGGGCCCCTTAACGCGCGGCCCCGGCTGTTATACCGCACCGCCTGGGGCCATAACAAATGGTGGCGGGTACCGCCGACACAGGGGTCAGCAGGGCGGCTGGGCCAATTGGAGTGATGGGCCCGGTCACAGCTGCGACCCCTGCGGCCGTGGTAGTTCCGCCACTGCCAATGGCTCATCTCAGTGGGTGACTGACACATAACAAAGAACATAGTTAAGAAATAATAGCTTATAACGCCTTAACTCTGCGCTGTATATTGTTTAGCTGCTGTGATGTTAAAGAATGTGACAATCACAACTCCAACAGGTAAGCACTGCTAGTTCTGATCTGTCAAGTTGGTTTAATAGCATATGGTCAGGTCGGGGCTGGTATTCAGGGCCGCCATCAGAAATTGTGGGGCCCCTAACACAGCTCAAGGTTCTGGGCCCCTGGGTGCCCGCCTCCAAGCCCCGCCTACAAATCTTGGACACAGAAAAGGACACAGACACACACACAGAAAGATACACACATACTAACAGACACACATACTGAAACAGACACACACACATATAAAGACACATACACATGCATAAGGAGATACAGATACACACACACATACTGACATACAGACACACACACTGACACAAACACATACATACAGACATACATACATACTGACAAACAGACAAACATACAAACTGACATACAGACATACAAACAGACATACATACATACACATAAATACATACTGACATACAACATAATGGCATACATACATACAGACATACACACGCACACATACAGATAGACATATACATACACAGATACATAGAGACATACATACTGACATACACGCATACTGACATACATACACACATACATACTGATAGATATATATATACATACATACACACACATACATATATAAATACTGACACACACACACACACACACACATACACACATACATACTGACACACTGTAGCGTTACTTACCTTATCCGGGGGCCGGCCGCGGTCCTCTCTTCGAGCCGCGCGCGGTCCTGCTGCTGCACGAGCCGCGTGCGGCTCATCCGACGGCTTCAGATGGAAGGCGGGCAGTGACCGCGAGAAGCGGTCACGTGTCCCGCTTGAATCTAAGAGCGCGCCGCGAGTCTCGGGCGCGCTCTTAAAGAGACAGTGGTGTCAGGATCGGGACAGGGATCCAACACGCAGAGTACAAACAGGTACAGGATACGTATACCGGACGTTAGAATGGCCGGACTAACGTACGGAGAAAATAGAGAATAGTCAAAGACAAGCCGAGGTCGAGGGAACGAGAAGACAGGTAAGCGAGGAACAAGCGGGTCAAGGGTAACAGAGATAAACAGAGTAAGTCAAACAAGCCGGGTCAGAACCAAAGGGATAACAGAAATACAAGAGCACTGTGTGACTAGGCAGACTAGAACCACGACAGGGCAATGAGCAAATGGGAGAAGCAAGTTTAAATACCCTGGCTCGGAAGGGTAGACACGCCTCCGACGAGTCCTGATTAGTCTCTGAAGGATTGAGTGACAGGTCGTTCCGGGTTGGCGTCATGACGTCGGTTTCCGGACGTCATGCTAGAAAAGGGAGTGAGTCCCTCGCGGCCGGCGTTTACGTGACCGGATGGACCGCGAGGAACAGAGGAAACAGCCCGTCCGGACGGATGGACGTCTAAGTCTCTACCTCTCTCGGAGGTAGAGACTTCAGGTACCCTGACAGTACCCCCCCTCTCAGATACGCCCACCGGGCGGAAGGAACCGGGACGAGATGGGAAGCGGGAGTGAAACGCCCTGCGGAGACGAGGAGCATGAACATCCTCCTGAGGTACCCAACTCCTCTCCTCAGGACCATATCCCTTCCAATCGACCAGATATTGTACTCTCCCCCGGGAGATTCGAGAATCGATAATAGAGTTAACCTCATACTCCTCCTGACCCTCCACCTGAACAGAGCGAGGAGAGGATGATGTGGAGGAAAATCTGTTACAGACTAGTGGTTTCAACAATGAAACATGAAATGAGTTAGGGATGCGTAAGGCAGGTGGAAGAGCTAGACGATACGCAACTGGGTTAATGCGCGTTAGCACCCTGTAAGGTCCAATATAACGAGGAGCGAACTTCATGGAAGGCACTTTTAAACGGATGTTTCTTGTACTCAACCATACTCTATCACCTGGAACAAACACCGGAGCCGCCCTTCTACGTTTATCAGCGTGTTTCTTAACCAGCATAGAATTGTGCAGAAGAATCTGTCGAGTCTGATCCCACAACTTCCTCAAATTGGCAACATGAACATCAACCGATGGCACCCCCTGGGAAGAAGAAGCCGAAGGAAGAATAGATGGATGAAAGCCATAATTCATGAAGAAGGGGCTTGAACGAGTAGAATCACAAACGAGATTGTTGTGTGCAAACTCCGCCCAAGGAATCAAACCAACCCAATCGTCCTGGTGTTCGGAAACAAAACAACGTAAATATTGTTCAATCTTTTGGTTGGTGCGTTCAGCAGCTCCGTTAGACTGAGGATGATAGGCAGAAGAGAAATTCAATTTGATACCCAGTTGAGAGCAGAAGGACCTCCAAAAACGGGAAACAAATTGGGAACCTCTGTCAGATACAATTTGGGAGGGTATCCCATGTAATCGAAAAATCTCCCTTGCGAATATCTCCGCCAATTCGGGAGAAGACGGGAGTTTAGGCAGAGGAACGAAGTGAGCCATCTTGGTGAATCTGTCAACCACGGTGAGGATAACAGTCTGTTTTTTAGAGATAGGTAAATCGACAATAAAGTCCATAGCCAAACAGGACCATGGCTTCTCTGGAACCTCTAAGGGATGCAGAAATCCACAGGGAAGGGTATGAGGTTGCTTGGTCTTGGTACAAACCTCACATGCACTGATGAAATCTTTAATATCCTTCCGTAAATCAGGCCACCAGAAGTCCTTAGAGATCAAAGCATATGTCTTGCGAATACCAGGATGTCCAGCCACCTTACTGTTGTGGAAACATTGCAACAGTTCCAGTTGTAGAACAGGAGGAACGAAACGTCGACCTTCAGGAGTCTGTTTAGGAGCTAGATGTTGCAGTTTAATGATCTCGGCAAGTAACGGAGAGTGAATCTTGAGATTCGTGTTGGCGATAATATTGCATTTCGGAACTATAGAGGAAAGAACCGGTTCAGATATAGTAGAAGGTTCATATTGGCGAGACAAAGCATCGGCTTTGGAGTTCTTAGAACCAGGTCTATAAGTAAGCACATAATTGAAGTGAGTCAGGAATAAGGACCAACGAGCTTGTCTGGCGGACAGTCGCTTGGCTTCCCCAATATAAGACAAGTTCTTGTGATCCGTCAAAATAGTAACAGGATGTAAGGTCCCCTCCAATAAATGTCTCCACTCCTTTAAGGCCATAATGACCGCTAAGAGTTCCCTGTCGCCAATGTCATATCTACTTTCAGGGCCAGACAGTTTCTTAGAAAAAAAACCACAAGGGTGTAGTGGTTTATCCACCCCTAACCTTTGCGACAGAACAGCCCCTACGCCTGTCTCAGAGGCATCGACCTCGAGTAGGAACGGCAGAGTCGTATCAGGATGGACTAGAATTGGAGCAGAAGCAAAAAGATCCTTGAGAGTCTTGAAAGCAGCAAGAGCTTCATTAGACCAAGTCTTATTGTCAACCCCCTGTCTGGTCATATTGGTAATAGGTGCAATAATAGAAGAGTATCCCTTAATGAAGCGCCTATAATAATTGGAGAAACCAATAAACCTCTGGATAGCCTTGAGTCCCTTAGGCAAAGGCCACTCTAAAATGGACTGGAGTTTGTCAGGGTCCATCTTAAAGCCTTCCCCAGAAATCACGTATCCAAGAAAGTCTATCTGAGACTGGTCAAAGCTACATTTCTCCAATTTACAGTACAAGCCATGCTGCAGGAGTTTGTGTAATACCCTTCTGACCTGTCTGTGGTGGGTCTCAACCTCTCTAGAGTGTATCAGTATGTCATCCAGGTATACAATAACACAATCATGTTGAAATTCCCTAAGAACCTCATTAATCAAATCCTGAAATACTGCAGGTGCGTTACAAAGACCAAAAGGCATGACCGTGTATTCATAATGCCCATAACGGGTATTGAACGCTGTCAGCCACTCGTGTCCTTGCTGGATTCTCACCAAGTTATATGCCCCTCTGAGGTCCAACTTGGTGAAAATTTTAGAGCCTTTCAGATGATCAAACAGCTCGGTAATCAAGGGAATCGGATAGGCATTTCTGATGGTTATCTTATTCAAACCTCGGTAATCAATGCAAGGTCTTAGTGAACCATCCTTCTTTTTAACAAAAAAAAACCCAGCCCCGGCAGGGGAAGAAGATCTCCTAATGAATCCCTTGTCTAGATTCTCCCGAATATACTCCTCTAGAACTGAATTCTCCTTAGTGGATAGGGGGTATACATTGCCCCTCGGAGGCATGGTGCCAGGTAGTAAGTTAATTTTACAATCAAAGGTCCTGTGTGGAGGTAGAGTATCAGCATTCTTTTTGTCGAATACTGCTTTTAAGTCTAGGTACAGGGGCGGTATCTGTATCTCTGTAGACTGGGTAGAACTACCTGGTGTGTTAATTACACCCAATGGGGAAACCCTCCGTAAACAATTCTCCTGGCAACCCTGGCCCCATGAGAATATCTCCCCTAACTCCCAATCAATAATAGGGTTCAGGGCCGGTGCAAGGATTTTTGCCGCCCTAGGCAAAAAAAAATTTGCCGCCCCCCCATATGTCCAGCCCACCATGTGACATCACAATGCCCCGCCCATATGCTCTGCCATATGGGCCAATGCCAGTCTTCACAAAGTGTCTTATCTGAAAAGACAGTGTGTTTACATTAAAAAGCCTACAGGCACAGGCTATAGACACCAGAACCACTACATTATGCTGTAGTGCTTCTGGTGACTATAGTATCCATTTAATGTGAGGTAAATTAGAGATTAGTGCCACTAATAATATATTGGATTGCCTACTTACCACCAGATGAGGACAAGAGGCTGATGATGGGCTCAGTCTGGCTCCACAGGTCTGGTGTAGAAGAGGCTCTCTGGAGACTGTTTTTAACAGTGCTCACAACAATTAACGAACAGGAAGCAGCTCCATTTTTTAGGGCCCCTTACACAGCTCAAGGTCTGGGCCCCCAGGGGGCATACGCCTACAATGCCCACCCATAAATCCACCTACATGGCCCATCCATGAGTTGGGGATGTTTTATGTGTGCAATTTGTGTAAGGGATGTAGTGTGTTTATAGGGGATGTAGTGTGTGTTTGCGTGTAAGGAATGCATTGTATGTTTCTGGGTGTGTGTGTGTGTGTGTGTGTAAGGGGTGCAAGATTTGTTTCTGTGTATGTAATTGAATGCAGTGTGTGTCTGTATGGGGTGCATTAATTATGTAAGAGAACGTAAGGGATGCATTGTGTGTTTCGGGTGTGTCTGTGTGTGAGTAGGAATGCATTGTATGTTTCTGTGTGTGTGGGGGGGTGCATTGTGTATGTGTGTAGTGTAAAAGAGAGGGTTTGTGGGGTAGGATCTGGGAGGGGAACAGCTCTTTCTTTTTTTAAAAAAAATGCATAGTGATGGGGGCGCCTGACTTCCGGTGCGGATGGTTGCGCTCTGCTAGAGCTCCGTACCGGCAGGCAATTTATTAGCATCCACTAGCGAGTGTACCGGACATCCAGACTCCCTTCCCGGTCCAGAACAGTCCCAACACAGCGCCCGACCGAACCGCTATGGGAGGAGGGCGAAAAACCAAACACGGGGCGGAGGTAGCACCAATATTCCGCGCCCGCAGAGAGGAGAGCTCCACACGTGGGGAAGATGGCCGCGAGGAAGATTCAGATTCGGCGGCAAGTGATACCAGCCTCATGACTGCCCCTACACCTCTCACAAAAGAGGACCTGCGACACCTGCTGAAAGAAATCAAACTGAACATGGCAACTGAGTTCTCCAGGCATCTGGCACCCATCACAGAAAGCCTTAATGACCTAACGCGCAGAACTACCGCCATTGAGGACCACCTCGACCGCACCTCCACGCGTTCACAAGCAAATGAAAACGCCATTACAGCCCTACAAGAGCAGGTACGCCAGCTAGAAGAGGCCCAAGAAGACCTCAACAACCGCTCTCGCCGTAATAATATACGGATCCGCGGAGTGCCAGAGACGGTTGGTATAGACACACTGGCATCCACACTGAGAGAACTGTTCTGCGGCCTACTCCCTGAAGCCTCACCAACAGAGCTACTTCTGGACAGAGCCCATAGGGCCCTCAGAGCCCCCCTTCCTAACGCTACCCAGCCCAGGGATGTCATTATACGCATGCATTACTTCCACATCAAGGAAGCACTAATGCGAGCGGCCAGAGACACCCCGCTCCAAATAGAGGGACACCAAGTACTCTTCTACCAAGACTTGGCCCCAAGCACGCTACGCAAAAGGAGGGAATTGAGACCCCTCACCCTGGAACTGGCCAGACGACACATCAGGTACACCTGGGGACATCCCTTCAAGTTGCAAGTGAGACAAAACAACCGAGTGCTCACCCTGCACAATATCTCTGAAGCAACTGAATTTGCTGAACGCCTGGGCCTACCCGCCATCGACTTCTCTGCCGAACCTACCGACAGAAGACCCAATGGGAGACCAACACCCAGAGGCCTGCCACCGCACCCGAATGGAGCCCCAACTTCCAGTGGACCTCATCCTCCACCTGCCAACTAACCACAACCAGATGAACGCGACATCACGATACGGACTACCACTCTTACAACACACCTCACCCAAGCCCCGCCGCCAGCACATCTGAGGACATGCTGTCGAGACCGCCGAGACCATGGACTCATACACCAGAAGACTGTGAACTCTCTGAAAATCCACCGACGAGATCCAGATAAGACATAACTACACCCTGACCACTCATGCATTGCCCACTGAAATATGTGACAACTCTGTATATCCTGTTTTCTCTTTTCATAGTAGCATTACTTAGAATGCCGCACAACACTTAGGAAGCCGCACTCACCCCTATAGGCTTTCCCTAGGCTCCCCACGTACAACCGTGACTCCTAACATGGGGACACCTTACAATGCTACCCTCAATAGCTACACACGCATCACATAAAAAAAAAGAAAAAAAAAGTATATATAAAAAAAAAATAAATTAAATAATATAAGCCTATGCATAAACAGGCGATGTATACCACAGTCCTCCTTGCTAGAAAGGGGGGGCATCGGAGACACTAGACCAGGCATGCACACACGCCTAGCTGTCCCTGGACATCAGTGCCAATACACTCCCATGCGCATGAGCACCATAGTCCGACAGACACTGGGACACAAAGGGAGACACGGGTCTCGCTCATGAGGCCAAGGAGCCCCACAGCCAACAGGACACTCGAAGTGCTCATCACCAGACACCACCGCACACCTTTCTCCCCAAGGTCACACTCCACTGAGGGCTCCTTTAACACTTAGGAACCAAGAACCATAAAACCACACCCGATTCTGATATACTCATGTTGTTTGTATTATTGCTGCTTTTACTGTTATCACTGCTATGTTTTAACTACTTTGTTTCTCGTGATGCATCCTTCCTCTTAGTGTACGTGCAGACCATACCATGGACGGCGCCCAACAACACACCCAGGACGATACAGACAGCGGACAGACAGATGCCTCTTAGACGCCACAAGTACATAACCACGACATGGCGGCACCAACCCACCACACTCGAACCTCCACAAGATGTGTGAAATGACGGAACCGACAGAAACACCAGAGACATGGACCGACCACCACCTACCAAGGTACACACACTTGCATTAGAACTGCCTGCTGGCGACTCTACTAGAGAGACCGCCAACCCCTGACGACACTACACCTCGCGGGCAAGACTACCCACCGAGCGGATAGACGCTCACCCCCGCTTACTGCTGGCCACGATATAAGTCCAGTAGCCCAAACCCTCTACCCTCCTACCCCCACCTCTCTGATTTCTCCAGTCCTCCCTCCCCACCTATCCTTCCCTTGGATAAGGGACCAGACACCTACCTCCCTCCCCCCCCCCCTCCACCTCTCAGCCCAACGGCCTGGGACCGCTCGGGTGCGCGGCCCCCATTCACCGGCGCTCCCTACCCCCATCCCATACCATACAGGTACACCACCGACACAATGCCCACACACTTACGATGCGTATCCATCAACGCCAAAGGGCTGAACTCACCCACCAAGAGACACAGCATACTAAGGTGGGCACACAAACAGAACATAGACATCCTACTCATACAGGAAACCCACTTTACAGCCCGTCGCGCCTTTCCCCTGACAAATAGGTACTACACGAAAAGCTATATGGCCCCCTCACCAGACTCCAAAACAAAGGGTGTAGCTATCATCCTGAAAGCCAACTGCCCCCTCTCAGACGTGGTTTGTAACAGAGACCCACAGGGACGCTATGTCACGATAAAGGGGAAAGTGGGCACCACAGCCTACGCCTTCTCTTCCATCTACGCTCCCACGACACCAGACGCCTCATTCTGGCAACACCTGTCAACACACCTAAACACCTACTCCAATGCTCGTCTCATAATAGGGGGGGACTGCAATGCAGTCCACACCCCTGCCATTGACAGGACATCCACCAAAGCCACGCGCACCCGCCCATCACAAACCGACACTCTGTTCCACCAATTCCTGACATCACGAAACCTTATTGACATATGGAGGGCGCAACACCCAACCACAAGAGACTTCACGTTCTATTCCCACCCGCATGGCACGTATTCCCGTATAGACCACTTTCTAGTGACCCCCAACCTAGTACCCCAGGTGACCAAATCGGAAATAGGCTCCATATCATGGTCTGACCATGCGGAAATAGCCATTACCCTGACCCTACCGACGATACACAAGCAATGGACATGGAGGCTGAACCCTCTCCTCCTACATGATAAACTAATTAAAGATCAAACTACCAAAGCATTAAAAGATTATTTTGACCTGAACGCACAGGCAGACACCACACCCGCAATAATATGGGCCGCTCATAAAGTGGTCATCAGAGGTACTCTCATCAGCTTAGCTACCCACAAGAAAAAACATGCACAGCAGCAAATTACCGAAGCGATGACAGAACTCCGCCGCCTAGAAACCCTACACAAAAAGACTCCTCACCCCACTACGCTAACTAAACTAACAGCAATAAGGGACCTGCTCAAAAGCCTCACACAGAAAGACACCGCTAAAGCCTTGATGTGGCTAAAACGCACATACTATGAGAAAGGGAACAAGGCGGACACCATGCTGGCCCGCCGCCTCAAGCAACGACTAGCTACCAAACAGATCTCGGCTATACGCACCTCAGGGGGCAACATTAGCGATTGTCCAACGCAAATCGGCAACATTTTCCAAGATTACTACACCAACCTATATAACCACACCCACCAAACCCAAATCGACGTAGAGTCCCTACACACCCGCATAGACGAGTTCCTACGGCACGCGGCCCTGCCATCTATGACCCAGGAGGCTAAAGCCGCCATGGGTCAGGAGGTCACGGTGGAGGAGATGGCGCGGGCTCTCGGATCCTTTAAACCCAACAAGAGTCCGGGCCCTGATGGCTACTCAGCCCTATACTATAAGGAATTTAGCCCTCTCCTACTACCCCACCTATGTAAAGTATTTAACGCCACGCTAAGGGGGGAGACCCTCCCACCCGACATGACTAGCGCACACATCTGCCTCTTACCAAAACCCGGAAAGGACCATCTGGAACCCTCTCACTATAGGCCAATCTCCCTACTTAACGTCGATCTTAAACTCATGACTAAAGTCATGGCGAATAGACTGAACCCGCACCTAGGATCTCTCATACACCCAGATCAAGTGGGATTTATCCCGCATAGACAGGCGGCGGATAACACACGACGAGCCATAGACCTCATATGGCTCGCTAACCATAGACGAATCCCCACGGCAGTAATCTCACTCGACGCCGAAAAGGCTTTTGATCGCCTAACGTGGCCGTTCCTACATCAAACCCTAACACACATGGGACTACCGCCAGAATTCACTTCATTCTTAACTGCGGTCTACCACGCCCCTCAAGGAGCACTCCTACTACCCAACATACCACCCCCCCGCTTCTCCATCACTAATGGCACGCGCCAGGGTTGCCCTCTGTCGCCCCTGTTGTTTGCCCTCTCCTTGGAGCCCTTACTCCAAACGGTGCGCGCCAGCGCGGAAGTAGAGGGGATCACAGTAAGAGATGAAACATTCAAGATCTCGGCATACGCCGATGATATCCTATTGACTCTGACCAACCCAGTACACTCACTAGG